>NC_081356.1:54024486-54381108 GCF_030684315.1 Stegostoma tigrinum | reverse complement strand
GAACTATTGAATTGTGTAGCAACATCAAAATCAGTACCAATAAAGATAGACATTGGGTTAAATAGTCATCTGGTTCTAATGGAGGTCAATACCAGTGCAGCCATATCAGAAATTGCCAAATTAGTCTTTAATAAAATTCACTCTGGACTCTGGCTTTATACTTATGCAAGACCTTGGATAGGCTGAGAGCCAATACTGGTGAACCTTTATAATTAAGATTACAACTTCGATTCCTGTCTGTTGTGAGGAAACAACTGGTTCAGTTACCAGTGATTGTATTACAAGGCTTCAACCCAAGCTTGATGGAATGAAACTGATAATGAGAGATTCACCTAGTTTGGCTCAACATGTTTTAATTAGAAAATGGCTTCCTGAGTGAATTCCGAATGAAGTCTCCCAGAAAGATCTAGAGACTAACAGAGGAACCAAGGCCATCTTTCATGCTGACCAGGAAGTAATTCCATGATTTTGCAAGGCCTATTACAACCCAAAGTGGAGATAGAAATCAGAAGACTGGAAAGTGAAGGAATCATCAAGCCAGTCCAATTTGTGGAATGAACAGCACCAGTCTTATTGATTGTGAAGCTGGCTAGGTCAGCTTGCCTTTGTGGAAATTTTAAAGAAACAGTAAACCACTTATCAAAGCTAGATAAATACCCAATCCCTCGGATGAAGAATTTATATGCAAAGCTGGAAGGTGGGCTGTCCTTCATGAAGCTAGACATGAACCATGCCTATTTGCAATGGCCTTTAGATCAGGATTCCCAGAGGTATGCTACATTTAATACCCATAAGAACTTGTACCAATATACAAGACTGGCATATGGGGTATCATCAGCCTGTTCAACTTTTCAGTGGATGACAGAAAACATTTTGTAAAGTCTGTCTCAGGTTGCCATTTACCTAGGTGACATCCTAATTACAGGAAAACTAATAAGGAACACTTGGAGAACTTGCATATAGTCCTAAGGTGCTTTTCCAAAGCAAGCGTGCAAGTGAAAATGTTAAAATGTTCCAGGCCTCCCAAGTGACCTACTTAGGCTACAGAGTTGATACCCATTGGAAGATAAAGTGAGGGTGATTTAAAGATGCCCTGGCTCCCATGCCTGCTCAGAAGCTTAGATTTATTTCTTGGGCTGATAAATTATTATGGAAAGTTTATACATAAGCTGGTCTCTAACCTAGTGCCTTTGCATCAACTCCTAAAATAGCATCAGCCTTGGAAATAGTTGCACAGACAAGCCCTAGCTTTCAGCAAGAAAAGAAACAACTACCATCCTCTAAAATGTTGGCACACTTTTATCCCAGGAAAAATAGAATTTGTTGCTTCCCCTTACGGCATTGAGGTGGTACTAGTTCATAGGTGGACCAATAGAGAGCAATGTTCAATAGCTAATGTGTAGACTTTGCCCAAAGCAGAGCGTAAATATACCCAGATAGAAAAAGAAAAGTTGGTCATACTTGAAGTCAGGAAGTTCCATCAATACCTTTTTTATGGATGAAAATTTATGATAATCATGGGCCACAAAACCCTATTAGGTATGCTTAAAGAGAATAAGCAGTGCCACTGATTGCTTTGAGCCATTTTCAGTGGTGTGCTTATAATTACCCAGGAGGCTGAGCAGAAAATGAGGATACATTGAGCCACCTCCCATTAGCAGATACATCACTGGTGTAATGGTATTAAATTTTCTAGACATGCTCCCAGTCACAACTGACTGGGATAATAGCATATTTTAGACACAGAAGGAACCAGTCCTTTCAAAACTAAAATAGCTGGTAATGATGGAGAAAACCAAAGGGCCATTACAATTTGACATGGAAGCTTTTTGGACATGAAGAGACCAGCTCATGTGAGAGGATGGCACATTGTTTTGGGGAGCAAGACAGTGATTGTCCCAAGCAAAGGCCGTCATCAAAAACTGGCTGAATTCCACCAGGCCATCCAGTGGTTTCCAAAATGAGAAGTTGGTAAGAAGTTATGTCTGGCTTGATTGCAGATATAGCCGCATTAGTGGGATAGTGCCCAAGGTGTCAACAGGAACACAAATTACAGCCAACAGCTGCCATAGATCCATTGGAATGGCCAGGTAAACCTTGGATTCGGTTGCACATTTTATATGTAAGTCCTTTCATGGGTTCAAGGTTCTTAATCTTTGCAGACACCCACTCAAAGTGGTTGGGCATGCATAGCGTCCATTCGTCAAACAAAGGGTTGACAATAGAAAAGCTGCATGTATTTTTTTTTCAACACACAGAGCCCTGGAAGTGTTGGTCACTGATAGCAGTCATCATTTACCAGCAGTAAATTTGGATATTTCTTAAAGTTGAATAGAATTTGCCACATAAGGACAGCTCCATAGCACCCATCGTCCAATGGCCTGGCAGAAACAGCAGTTCAAACTTTGTAGCTAGCTTGAAACACCCTACAGCCTTGCCAAATACCAAGCAGTTATGGTTCTTATTTGATCATAGGACCACCCCACATGCAAGTACAGGGACAGCACTGGCAGAGTCATTCATGGGTAGAAGACTCCACACCAGTTAGGTCCAATCTTCCCAGGCCTTGGGGTCGGAGAGGAGGGTGAAACAGCATCAGGAACAGCAAGCCCAGACACAAGTCTCTGCAAGAGAGACAATTTGATACGGGGGGGAGGGGGGGAGGTGGTGGTAAGGTTTAGTTTCGGAATCATGGAAATGGCTCTGCATAGGTAAGAGATATGGTCAATGCAAGGTCAGGACCAAACATTCATCAAGTTTGGGTAGGTGCAATGGTGCTAACAAACATGTGGACCGCATGAAAGTGTGGGAGCAAAACATACCCTGTGCTTCAGAACACTTGGAAATGCCACTGGAATCCATGGATTCATCCTCTCCATCAAGCATTATCGAGTCCTCTGAATCCAAGACGGACGTGATGCAAGTAGCTGTATTGCCGCATTCACCACCAGAAGAAGAGAGTAAATTTCTACCAAGGCAGTTCTGGTGCAAGAGGTGAGCTCCTGTGCATTATGTGTCGCCATTATCAGACTCTAAGTCAAAGGAACCTAATCCAGTGCTAAAATGTTTAGGACTATGTCTGCAGATTCAGAGGGGACGGGATACAACGATTATAATATTGTCAGCCAGCTGGACCTCATAGAATATGAGTTCCCTGATTGAGACCGTTTAATTTTATCTATCCAGGGAGCCCTGGTTGATATATAAAGAGGGTGAGTGTCAGAGGTACTCACACTATGATACCTGAATCTGAATAGGCAGGACTGAAGTCAAGGACTGTTAAAATCAAATAATGGGATCCTCGGTGATAGAATATCAGTCTCTATGGAGTTATAGATGAGAGCTGAATTCCAAAGTTCAGGTGAGAGTGATAGTACTTGACATCTTTGCTGCATATGACCTAGTATGGCACCAAGGAATCCCAGCAAAACTGGAATCAACAGATTTTAAACGTAAACATCAGATAGTTGAAGTCATGCCTAGCACAAAGGAAGATGGTTATGGTTGTTGGAGGTCAGTTATCTCAGCTCCAGTATATCTCTGTCAGAAATCCTTACAGCAGTGTCCAAGGCCCAACCATCTTCATCTGCTTCATCAATGACATTTGCTCCATCATAATATCAAAAGTGGTGACATTTAGTGATGGTTGAACATTGCTCAACATCTTTCATGACTCTTTAGCTACTAAAACGGTCCAAGATCTGGACAACATACAGTCTTGGGTTGACAAGTGGCAATTAAAATTGACACACAAATGCCAAGCAATGACAATCTTGAATAAGAAACCATCTAATCACTGCTCCCTGGCATTCAATGGTGCTACTATCACTGAGTCTCCCATTGTCAACATCCTTGAGGTTACCACTGACCAGAAACTCAACTGGGCTTGCCATATGAACACACTGGCTACAATAGCAGATCAGAGGCTTGGAATTCTGTGGGGAGTAACTCATTTCACGACCCCTCCATATCGTCCACCATCCACAAGGCACACATCAAGATCAAGATAGTGATGGAATATTCTCCACTTGCCTGGGCGGGTGCAGCTCCAACAACACTCAAAAAGCTTGACATCATCCAGTTCTAAGCAGCCCACTTGCTTGACAAGACATCTTCTCCCTCCATCATCAACACTCAGCAACAGCAGTGCGTACTCTCTACAAAGTGCACAGCATAAATTCACCAAAGCTTTTTAGACAGCACCTTCTGAATCCACAACCACTTCCACTTAGAAAGGCAAGGAAAACAGATATCTGAGAACACCAACACCAGGAAGTTCCTCTCCAAGCCACTCACCATCGTGACTGGGAAACATATTGTTGTTCCTTCACTGTCGCTAGATCAAAATCCTATAATTCCCTCCCTAAGGACACAGTGGGTCAACCTCTACAGCATGTAGACTGCAATGGTTCAAGAAGGCAGCTTACCACCACCTTCTCAAGGACAACTAGGGATGGGCAATAAATGCTGGCCAGTCAGTGATGCCCACATTCCACAAGTGAAGTGATCTAAAAGAAAAACAAAGTGGTAAATGTGTTTTCAATTTTCTTCTCAATCCACCAGACTGAAGTTTTAATTGGGACTATTTTTCCCAAAAAACTAATGCTATCATTAGTACCACAGAAAGCCCAAGAAAGAATATTAAATGAAACAGGCATTCTGGATTTGTAGCGTTATGGATTACCTAGTTGTATGAAGAGATATGCCTCTAAAACTTAATGTTATTAGAAATGTAAAACAAAAGGTGGCTTTTCAGCCCTAGGGTTGTAGTCGACCATTCAATTAGATTATGGCTGATCTCAGCTCCATTTAATCTGCTTTTGGTCTATCCTTACTAAGCAAATATGTATTGATCTCAATCTTGAATTTGAGTTGGCCCTGCATTTACAGCTTTTGAAAGTGTAAATTCCAGATTTCTACAACATTTCCTCTGAAAATTTCTCCGCATTAATATTCAATTACAGACAAGAGACAGTAGTGGGATAACTTATCCTTCTCTTCCTTATCAGTTGTCTTTAAAAACAGAGTGCTGGAAATACTTTTTGAGTGTTATTGTTTTCAACTGTAAACTCAAAGCAGGCTTTCAGATAGCTTAAATCAGAAGAAAAGATAATACAACAGTCCAAAACCTAACATTCATGAAACATTGTCTCTCCTGTACACATAAATAAAGATAAATAGAGACAAAGCATATGTTTAGCTTAAGAGAAGTGTAAGTAAAACTAAGGCTCAGACATCCCAATCTGTTATATCTTAAATTTTAAAATCCAGATAATACCGAGGCTTGTAATTTCATTAAAATACTTAAACTAAATTACCTCATCTTCTGGTAACTACAGTCCTGCTAGTTTAACCTCTGTTATAGTAAAATGCTGAAATGCTCTGCCAGTTTTTCTGAGATCCTGTTCCGTGGATCTGGACTCACTAGCCATGGGAAATATCTTATCCACATTTATTCTATCATTCCTTATAAGAACTTTGGAAGTTTCACTGAGATCTCTTCTCATTCCTCAAAACACTAGAGAATTCAGATCTAATCTTCCTCATAAGACAATGCCACTATCACCAAACCTCCATTACACTTCTTCTATAGCAAATGAATCTTTCCTTGAATAAAACAACATACCAATACTCCAAGTGCGGTCTCACCAAGACTATACAATTGCAACAAAATATCTTTATTTCTTTACTCAAGCTCCCTTATGATGGAGGTCAGCATGACATTTGCCTTTCTCATATGGTGTCGCATCTATGAGATAGCTTTTGAACAATTCATAAACAAACACACCTTGGAATCTTCAGATGTCAACACGCCTTCATCTGTTAGAGCATTGAGTAGAGGAGTTGGGAAATCATGTTACGGCTGTACAAGAACTGGTGAGTCCCACGTTTGGAGTACTCTGTACAATTATGGTTGCCCTGCTATTGAAAGGGTGTTATTAAACTGGAAAGGGGGTGAAAAAGGATGCGACTGAGACTGGAAGGTTTAAGTGGTAAGGAGAGGCTAGATAGTCTAGAACATTTTCCCCTGGAGTGTAGGATACTGAGGGGTGACTTTATAGAGGTCATGAAAGCAATAGGTAAGATGAATAGCCGTGGTCTTTTCCCTAGGATAGGAGACAAAAACTAGACAGCATACATTTAAAGTGAGAGAGGAATGATTTAAAAGGAACCTGAAGGGCAACTTTTTCACACAGAAGGTGCTGTGTATATGGAAAGAGCTGCCAAAGGATTGGTAGAGGTGAGTACAATTACAACATTCAAAAGACAGTTGTACATGTGCTTAGATAGGAAACATTTAGAGGAATATGGGACACATACAAGCAAACGGAACTGGTTCAGTTTAGGAAACCTGGTTGGCATGGATGAGTTGGGCCAAAGGGGCTGTTTCCGTGCTTTGTGACTCCATGATTCTATGACTTCACATTTTTTCATATTACCAGTCATGGGCCTATCAACTCACTTGGCCTATAAGCCTCCTCTCATCCTCCTCCGAATTTACATTCCAAGTTAGTTTTGTGTTATCAACAAATTTGGAAATATTACATACGGTCCCCATAAATCCAATTAATTTATGTTGTATCATGAAAGTGGATTATAACCCTGAAATACTTACAGATATATTGATTTTTCAAATACAAGCATTATATAAATGTAGTTTCTTGCTTTAGCCAGCCACTATCACCAGTATTGATTAGTCCAAGTAAGCTAAAACTTTCAGACTTATTCAGTGCCTGGACAAGTGGTATGTACAGATCCCCTGTGTCATTAATAAAGAATGCTAATAGAAACCAGTAATTTCAGTAATGGGTATAGACAGATACGATATTCAACCGTGGACCACATCAGTAGTCAAAGTTCTTCATAGAATGAGATTTGATATTGCATAATGGTTGCAATTATGCAAAATTCCCAGTGCTGGCTAGCATTGAACTTTGACACTTGGACTTTCGTCCATCAGTCAGGTGAGCAGAGTCAGGAGAATACATGGCTGAATGAATCAATATGGTAGTATCCAAGTTCAGAAGGTAATTGGGAATGAGATGGACTTTTGGATTTCATTTTAAAGTGAATGAATAACAATAATAGGAAGTCTTTCTAAAACTATACAAGTATTAATCAGACAACAACTCGGAATCTGATGAACAATTTTGGTCCCGTTATCTAAGGAAAGATATACTAGTATTGGAAGCTGCCCACAGAATGTTCACTAGGTTGATTCTAGGCATTGAGGGATTTCCTTATAAGGAGTGGTTGAGTTTGTACTCACTAGCTTTTAGAAGAATGAGCAGAGACTTAATGAAACAGATAAGATGGGTTGTTACCCCTTGTAGGGGAGTCTAGGGCCAAAGGATATAATCTCAAAGTGAGGGGTCACCCATCTAAGACAGAGACAAGGACGATTTTTTTTGGAGATAGTGAATCTATTGAATTCTTTATCGGAGAGGGCTATTGAGGCTGATTGTTAAAAACATTCAAGGTTGATATAGATATGTTTTTAATCAGTGAGGAAATCAAGAGTTATGTGGAAAAGTCATAAAAGTAGAGTTGAGGATTATCATATTAGTCATGATCTAATTGAATGGCCTACTTCTGGTCCTAAATCTTATGCCCCTATAACATGATATTTAAAAATGGTTGTTCAGGTGTTGTATTTTCAGTCTTGAGGGGAGCTACATTTGAAGTTGGGATACACAAACCCAGACAATGCATCAAGATTACTAGGCATGGATGTGGGTTGGATGGAAGAAGTTGATTGTCACAGTTGTCACTGCCAAATATCACCGCAGGCCTGGGTGGTAGATATGAAAGAGCCTGGGACTGGTACGTCTGACACCAATGGTGGCAGTTGTTGACGGGATTCTGAGAAATGGGATTTATGTGCATTTGGAGAGGCAAGAACTGATTAGGGATAGCCACCATGACTTTGTGCATGGCAAATCATTTGTGAAACAAAGTGATTGAGCTTTTTGAGGATGTGACCAAAAGATACTTGAGGACAGAGTGGTAAATGTTGTCTAAATGGACTGTAGTAAAGCCTTTAACAAAGTTTTGTGTGGTTGACTAGTTAGTAAAGTTAGATCACTTGGGATTCAGGAAGAACTTGCCAGCTGTGTTCAAAATTGGCTTGATGGTAGAGGACAGAGAGCGATGGTGGAGGCTTGTTTTTTTGGATTGGAGACCTGTGACCAGTGATGTTCCACTGGAATCGGTGACCATTGTGGTTTGTCATTTAAATAAAATTATTTGGATGAGAATTTAGGAAACATGGTTCATAAGTTTACTGATGACGCCAAAATTGATGGCATAGTAGACTGTGAAGGAGGTTATCTAAGATTTCAAAGAGATCTTGATCATTTGGGCCAATGGCCTGAGGAGTGGCCTGAGCATCGCATTTTGTTAAGATGAACAAGGGCAGGACTTATACTGTTAACAGTAGGTCCCTGCACAGTCAAACAGCAAGAACTAAGGGTTCGTGTACACTGTTCTTTTAAAGTTGCATCACACGTAGACTTGGTGGATAAGAAGGCATTTAGTGTGCTTACCTTGATTTCTCAGACCATTGAATATAATGTTGGAATGTCACTTTGCACTTGTACAGGATATTATGAGGTCACTTTTGGAGTACTGTGTACAATTCTGGTTGCCGTAGTACAGGAAGGATGTTATTAAATTGGAAAGAGTGCAAAAAATATTGAGACTAGAAGGTTTGAAAAGCTGGATACACTGGGACCTTTTATCCAATGTAGTATAGAAGGCTGAGGAGTGACCTTCCAGATGTGTACAAAATCAAGAGGGGGCAGAGATAGGTGACAGTCATACATAAGGTGAATAGCAATAGTCTTTCTTTCCTAGTGTGGGGGAGTTTAAGACTAGAGGGAATTTTTTAAGGTAAGAGGAAAAAGATTTAAAATACTCAAGGAACCTTTTTTCCACACAGATGGAGGCTCATATGTGGAATGAACTGTCTGGGGAAGTGGTAGACACATCATCTAAAAGACATTTGGAAAAGTTTAGACAGTTGTGGGCCAAACTCTGGCACATGAGGCTAGCTTAGTTTAGGAAATTTGGTCAGGATGGACAAATTGGATCAAAGGGTCTATTTCCATGCTGTACGGCTCTAAGCGAGTGAATTAAAGAATTCAAAAAGGGAATTGGAAAATTATTTGAAGGCGGGAAGTGTCAGGGCTATGAAGAAAGAACAAGGGCGTGGGAGTCCTTTGTTAGTTCTTTCAAAGAATAGTCCATGTATAATGAAATAAGTGGTATCCTATGATACTGTATTAAGCTAAATAATCTAAAAGTGGAGAGGGCGTACATGGCTTATGGCTGGTAATAAGCAACAATGAGGAGGTAAGAGAAGCACAAGCAAAGCAAAGAACTGTAATAAGATAATCTGAAAAATATTAAAACATAGTCTTCAAATCTAAATCAGCTTGTTTGTATCAATTATTTTTGGACTTCTAGAAAACCTCTGAAAAGATGCCACACTGATACTATTTCATAAGATGAGGGAAAGTGTAGAAAATTGCATTGTAAAGCTGGTTTAAAGAATGCAAAGGGTACGTAGTAATGTATATTGTATTGTTCCCACACTAACAAAAGTCATTTATGTGAGAAATGATAAAACACTTCAAATGATCAGAAATTGCCCACAAAGGAAGATTTGAGTTGTTTCATTAGAAAGGAAGAAATCACAGAGTGATTTGGTAGAAAAGTTTAAAATGATAGAGGAAATTACATCGGGTAGATAGAAACAGATGCTGTCAGAGATTAATATAGCTGGGTTTCATTTTAGTAATAAAATTAAGAGCATGTAATTTATGACAAACAAAAAATATTTTCATACAGATGATTGCAGTGTTAGTGATTGAAAAAGAGACTGTAACCTTATAAAGAATAGATTAAATCAAGGCTACAATAATTTCTAGCATAGAAGGCCATCTAGCCAATTGTGTGCCAGATTTCTGAAAGAGACACAAAATTATTCCCATTCATTCTTTTTTACATTTCATTGTCTTTGACCTTTTCAAGGATTTAATCAACTTCCTTTCTAAAATCTCATCTAGTTCATCAAATTTTCACATTATGGTACTTCTGATCAACATTTTCTGTTTAGAAGAAAATAACTACACATTGTTATTAATAAGACGTTTCACTTATAACTGAAACCTCTTATTCCCAACATATCCTCTCTGTGACCTTGATATATCTGTTAAAGCAAGCACATTTAATCTAATGGGCTGCAAGTTGGCTCAGGGGTTAGCACTGCTGCCTCACAGTGCCAGGGACACAGTTTTGATTCCACCCTTGGGCAACTGTCTGTGTGGAGTTTGCACATTTTCCCCATGTCTGCATGGGTTTCATCCGGGTGATTCGGTCTCCTCACACAGTCCAAAGATGTGCAGGGTAAGGTGGATTGGCCATGCTAAATTACCATAGTGTTCAAGGATGTGTAGATTAGGTGGGTTATATGGGGGTTGGTCTGGGTGGGTTGCACTGAGGGTCGGTGTGGACTTGTTGGGCTGAAGGGTTTCCACACTGTAGGGGTTCTATGATCTAATGAAACATACCCAACATCTTCAACAGTCTATTATACCATTGAATAAAGCAATGAGCCAGATAAAGAGTTATTAGGTCAGATGCTCAAAAGTTTGATCAAAAATTTTAACAAGTTTTAACAAATGTCTTAAAGATGGAAATTAAGGCAGGGAGGCAGCGAGATTTATGGAGGAGCTTAGAGCCCAGGCAGTTGCAAGCATGGCCATAAATGTTCAAGCAGTTAAAATCAGGAAAGGTCAAGAGGCCTGAATTAAGTATACTTAAATGATGACAGAGATAAGAAGAGACAATTAAAGGACATGAAGACATTTGAAAACACTGGGAAATTACACAGCGAAGATATTGTTTGAAATAGAACCAAAGCAGTTCATCGAGCCAAGTGGCAATAGGTGACAAAACCGTATGCATTAGAACACAAGCAGTAGATATTAGGACAACTTCAAATTTAGTGAGGATTAGATGTGAGTGATCAGCCTAGAATGCACTGGAATTAACAAAGGGAGAACAAATGAAGCATGATTTCTTAAAAACTAATATGAGACTGAGAATTCCTGAGGTAAACACTTGAAGAACATCAGCTTGTTTCATTTAAAAGGATCAGGATTGTTTTACTATGTTTAGGGAAAAAAAACCCAGAGCTCCAGAAAGCTTTTGTTTTACCATTCATAGATGTCCTGGTGGGAAATAAATGTGTGAAACGGTTATTGCTGAAGATATTTATTAGTTTAGTAGTATTAGGAAGTAGGCTATTTCAGTGTAAGGATTTTAGTTTGAAATTTCAGACAAGAAGTAAGTGTTTGGTTAGAACCTGAAAGGATTATTTGAAGTTGAGAAAATTTAAGGTCAGTTGTGTCACCAACAAAGGAAGAGGCTAAGAAACTCTCAAGACAGGGAATGGAACTCAGTTGTTAAATTTATAGATGTGACAGAGAAGCGAGCTCCCTCTGGTGTATGAGTACTGTAATGTGATGGTATTAGAAGAGATCAGACTTTTTAAAAGTTGTACTCTTACTGCATATTTTGGACACATTCAAAATTTGTTATAAAGAAAGAACAAAGAACACTACAGCACAAGAACAGACCCTTCATCACACTAAGAATGCACCCACACATGATGCCTTTCTAAACAAAAAAAAGCTTCACTTCTACACAGTCCATATTTTCTATTCCCTGCTTATTCACATATCTATCAAGATTTCCCTTAAAAAATGCTATTGATCCTCCTCCATCACCCCCTCTGGCAACACATTCCAAACACATAACATTCTCTGTGTAAAAAGCTTGCCTCTCAAATCTCCTTTAAATTATGCCCATTTACCTATGTCCCCATTAATTGAAGCTTTTACTCTGGGGGAAAAAGGCTCTGCCTATCCATTCCTTTGATGCCTGTCATAATTTTGTAAACTACATTAGGTCTCCCCTCATTCTTCAACATTCAAGTGTAGACAAACCTGGTTTGTCCAATTTCTCCTCAGAGATAATACCTTCCAAACCAGGCAATATCCTGGTAAACAGTTTCATTACCCTCACCAAAGCCTCCACATCCTTTTGGTAGTGTAGTGACCCGAACTGTACACAATTTTCCAAGTGTGGCCTAGCTAAAGTTCAAATCAAGCTGCAACATGGCTTGCCAATTTTTATACTCTATGCCCAAACCAATGAAGGCATGCATGCCATATGCCTCAGAGATAATGGGAACTGCAGATGCTGGAGAATTCCAAGATAATAAAATGTGAGGCTGGATGAACACAGCAGGCCAAGCAGCATCTCAGGAGCACAAAAGCTGACGTTTCGGGCCTAGACCCTTCATCAGAGAGGGGGATGGGGAGAGGGAACTGGAATAAATAGGGAGAGAGGGGGAGGCGGACCGAAGATGGGGAGTAAAGAAGATAGGTGGAGAGAGTATAGGTGGGGAGGTAGGGAGGGGATAGGTCAGTCCAGGGAAGACGGACAGGTCAAGGAGGTGGGATGAGGTTAGTAGGTAGATGGGGGTGCGGCTTGGGGTGGGAGGAAGGGATGGGTGAGAGGAAGAACCGGTTAGGGAGGCAGAGACAGGTTGGACTGGTTTTGGGATGCAGTGTGTGTGGGAGGGAAGAGCTGGGCTGGTTGTGTGGTGCAGTGGGGGGAGGAGACGAACTGGGCTGGTTTAGGGATGCAGTTGGGGAAGGGGATATTTTGAAACTGTTGAAGTCCACATTGATACCATTAGGCTGCAGGGTTCCCAGGCGGAATATGAGTTGCTGTTCCTGCAACCTTCGGGTGGCATCATTGTGGCACTGCAGGAGGCCCATGATGGACATGTCATCTAAAGAATAGGAGGGGGAGTGGAAATGGTTTGCGACTGGGAGGTGCAGTTGTTTGTTGCGAACTGAGCGGAGGTGTTCTGCAAAGCGGTCTCCAAGCCTCCGCTTGGTTTCCCCAATGTAGAAGAAGCCACACCGGGTACAGTGGATGCAGTATACCACATTGGCAGATGTGCAGGTGAACCTCTGCTTAATGTGGAATGTCATCTTGGGGCCTGGGATAGTGGTGAGGGAGGAGGTGTGGGGGCAAGTGTAGCATTTCCTGCGGTTGCAGGGGAAGGAGCCGGGTGTGGTGGGGTTGGAGGGCAGTGTGGAGCGAACAAGGGAGTCACGGAGAGAGTGGTCTCTCCGGAAAGCAGACAGGGGTGGGGATGGAAAAATGTCTGGGGTGGTGGGGTCGGATTGTAAATGGCGGAAGTGTCGGAGGATGGTGCGTTGTATCCGGAGGTTGGTAGGGTGGTGTGTGAGAACGAGGGGGATCCTCTTTGGGCGGTTGTGGCGGGGGCGTGGTGTGAGGGATGTGTTGCGGGAAATACAGGAGACGCGGTCAAGGGCGTTCTCAATCACTGTGGGGGGAAAGTTGCGGTCCTTGAAGAACTTGGACATCTGGGATGTGCGGGAGTGGAATGTCTTATCGTGGGAGCAGATGCGGCGGAGGCGGAGGAATTGGGAATAGGGGATGGGATTTTTGCAGGAGGGTGGGTGGGAGGAGGTGTATTCTAGGTAGCTGTGGGAGTTGGTGGGCTTGAAATGGACATCAGTTACAAGCTGGTTGCCTGAGATGGAGATTGAAAGGTCCAGGATGGTGAGGGATGTGCTGGAGATGGCACAGGTGAACTGAAGGTTGGGGTGGAAGGTGTTGGTGAAGTAGATGAACTGTTTGAGCTCCTCTGGGGAGCAAGAGGTGGCGCCGATACAGTCACACCGATACACCTCCTCCCACCCACCCGCCTGCAAAAATCCCATCCCCTATTCCCAATTCCTCCGCCTCCGCCGCATCTGCTCCCACGATAAGACATTCCACTCCCGCACATCCCAGATGTCCAAGTTCTTCAAGGACCGCAACTTTCCCCCCACAGTGATCGAGAACGCCCTTGACCGCATCTCCCGTATTTCCCGCAACACATCCCTCACACCACGCCCCCGCCACAACCGCCCAAAGAGGATCCCCCTCGTTCTCACACACCACCCTACCAACCTCCGGATACAACGCATCATCCTCCGACACTTCCGCCATTTACAATCCGACCCCACCACCCAAGACATTTTTCCATCCCCACCCCTGTCTGCTTTCCGGAGAGACCACTCTCTCCGTGACTCCCTTGTTCGCTCCACACTGCCCTCCAACCCCACCACACCCGGCACCTTCCCCTGCAACCGCAGGAAATGCTACACTTGCCCCCACACCTCCTCCCTCACCCCTATCCCAGGCCCCAAGATGACATTCCACATTAAGCAGAGGTTCACCTGCACATCTGCCAATGTGGTATACTGCATCCACTGTACCCGGTGTGGCTTCTTCTACATTGGGGAAACCAAGCGGAGGCTTGGAGACCGCTTTGCAGAACACCTCTGCTCAGTTCGCAACAAACAACTGCACCTACCAGTCGCAAACCATTTCCACTCCCCCTCCCATTCTTTAGATGACATGTCCATCATGGGCCTCCTGCAGTGCCACAATGATGCCACCCGAAGGTTGCAGGAACAGCAACTCATATTCCGCCTGGGAACCCTGCAGCCTAATGGTATCAATGTGGATTTCACCAGTTTCAAAATCTCCCCTTCCCCTACTGCATCCCTAAACCGGCCCAGTTCGTCCCCTCCCCCCACTGCACCACACAACCAGCCCAGCTCTTCCCCCCCCCCCCCCACTGCATCCCAAAACCAGTCCAACCTGTCTCTGCCTCCCTAACCGGTTCTTCCTCTCACCCATCCCTTCCTCCCACCCCAAGCCGCACCCCCATCTACCTACTAACCTCATCCCACCTCCTTGACCTGTCCGTCTTCCCTGGACTGACCTATCCCCTCCCTACCTCCCCACCTATCTTCTTTTCTTTGCATCTTCGGTCGGCCTCCCCCTCTCTCCCTATTTATTCCAGTTCCCTCTCCTCATCCCTCTCTCTGATGAAGGATCTAGGCCCGAAATGTCAGCTTTTGTGCTCCTGAGATGCTGCTTGGCCTGCTGTGTTCATCCAGCCTCACATTTTATTATCATGCCATATGCCTTCTGGGCTACGTTATCCACTTGTGTTATCACTTTAAGGGAGCTGTGGACCTGTATGCCTGGATCACCCAACATGTTGATGTTAAAGAGGTTTGCAGAGCTTCCAGTGATGATGGGAACTGCAGATGCTGGAGAATCCAAGATAACAAAGTGTGGAGCTGGATGAACACAGCAGGCCAAGCAGCATCTCAGGAGCACAAAAGCTGACGTTTTGGGCCTAGACCCTTCATGATGAAGGGTCTAGGCCCGAAACATCAGCTTTTGTGCTCCTGAGATGCTGCTTGGCCTGCTGTGTTCATCCAGCTCCTCACTTTGTTATCTGCTGAGCTTCCAGCTGCTTTGGTTTTTGATCCTGATTTACAGGATCAATAGTTCTTTTGGCTTTTATTTGGTGTAGATATAAGATAGACGTAACATAGTGCAATACAGCAAGTTGTTCACGCACTCACATGATTACAGCCTGCAAGCATAACAAGCTGCCTATCTTTGTCTTGCAGCTTAGTGCAGAGTTAACGCAGCTGCATTGTTAGCTTTTAAGTTTTGGCTCAGGAGGCAAAGTATAAAAAGACAAAGCAAAGCAGGGATGTTGTGAGCATGCAGGTAGGTTCTAAGTGAGAGAGAGCACTAAGAGTACAAGCCAGCAACCTTCAGATGCTCCCTGGTCCAAGTCATAAGCTGGTTGCCTGTCTGTGCATAGAAAGATTCCTTGCATCATCACTCCAATGTTAGTTGTTGGTGTGTCCCAAAGTGCAGCATGGTAGAGAAGAAGCTACACTAAGTGTATTAGAGATGTCTTATGATAGTCCAGAGCAGCTGGCACATGGAAGCTGTGAAAATCCAAGGAGGTGGGGTGCATGTGGTTGCTGTGCACATGGAGTGTACCCTGAGAGATTGGTGGTAGGTATCCAGAGGAGCAAGCTATGAGTTGGAAGTCACCTGAGACTTCCTCTGACTTTCATCTTAAGAATTCTCAGTTTCTAATTTCTATCTGATGTGTAATAGAATGGGAATAAATGTGACAAGAGCAGGTGATAAATAGTGATAATCCCTGTTAATAGGCTCTTGCCTGTCATTAGCAAGAATTTCATTATGAACTCTGGAACTCAGTCAAAACATGCAATTTATTCCTCCCAACATTGAGAAAAGATTCACCTGACATAGTGTTAAGGGCTTGGATTGGAGAGGAGTTAACTAAGTATGTACAAGAAAATTTTCTTATTCAATTTGTGAATTTACCTACCAGAGAAGGAGCAAAACTTGCCCTTCTCTTTGAAAATAAGGCAGTGCAAGTGACTAAGGTGTCAGTAGGGGAGCAATTTGGGGAAAGTGATCATAATTCTATTAGTTTTTAAATACTTATGGAATAGGATAGACCTGATCTGAAAGTTAAGGAACAGCTTTAGTCAGTATTAAGCAGGAACTTTCAAATGATGTTTGAGAGAGGCTGTTCACAGATAAAGAATCCAACTGGTCCCAAAAAAAATGCCACTGTGAAGACCACAAGCAGAAGCAGCAGCAGCAGAGTGAGTATAAACCTACCAGAGCTCGGGACACATCGCAGCTGTGAGGAATAAGCTGGAGTGATATCACAGGGAAGCTGTGACCTAATTCAGATTGGAAATCTGCACTAATTTTGAAAAAGAACACAGCCAAGAAGTATCAATAAATTCAATTAACTCAATAAAGTAATTAACTAAGTAGAAGTAGCTGGATAGGTCATGTGTTGTCACTGTTTGATGTGGAAGCTGTTGTGAATGGTTGTGACTACAGCTGCAGCAAGTGTCGTTTGCTCAAGGAAATTCAACTCAGAGCTGGAATCTGAGCTTGAAACACTGCAGCACATCTGGGAGGGGGTTAAGTACCTGAATGCTGTGCTTCAGGAGGCAGTCACACCTGGTAGATTAAGTATTTCAAATTTGGCCAGTGGCCAAAGACAGCAGGGGGTGACTGCAGGTGAGGCAGGTAGAGAGATCCTGCATTCAGGAATAGAGGACCCTCAGCTCTTGACTGCGTCCAACAGATAAAAGGTACATTCTCCCTGTGTGTATGAGGAAAAGGGCTGCAGGATGATGAGGCAACTGACCACTGCAACATAGCACAGGATGCCATTCAAGAGGAGGGAGCAAAAAGCTAAGCAGTAGTTGTAGGGGATTCTATAATCAGGGGAATAGATGGAATAGGATTGAAAATCCAGCATGGTGTGTTGCCTGCCCGGTGTGCGGGTAAGGGATATCTCTGACCAGCTTGATAGGATATTGAAGAGGGAGAGGGAGAGGGAGGGGAAGGATTAAGTTGTTGTGGCCCACATCCAGAATAAAAATCATTGGCAAGATTGGAAAGATGACCTGTTCAGGAATTATCAGCAGCTAGACACAAAACTAAAGATAAGGTCCTCAAGGGTTAGGATCTCTGGATGACTGTCTGAGCTATGTGCAAATTGGCAAAGTGACACGAGAATAAGGGAAGTAAATACATAGCTAAAAGAGTGGTGCTGAAAGAGGGATTACTTTTCATGAGGCACTGGCATCAGTATTGGAACAGGAGGGATCTGTGCCGTTCGGTCTCCAGTTGAACTGAGCTGGGACCGAGGTTCTCGCGAAAAGCATAAATAGCCTGGTCAACATGACTTTAAACTAGAAAGTTGTGGGGGAGAAGAGAAAGGTAAAACATTCCCCAGTGAGGAACAAAGCAGCAGGCTAACATCTGTATGGGTATATTCCATTGTGTGGAAGAATATGAAAAAATAGACGGAGTGGTTATTAAAATCTCCAGCACAGACACAAATAGGACAGAGTGTTTGGAAAGGGTTAGGAATCAAACTTCAAACACACTAGATAAACAAGTGACAATGAGAAGAGGGACAGTTAATACAGGACTGAAGGTGTTATGTCTGAATGCACAAGGTATAAGAAAGAAGGTAAATGAGCTTGTGGTGCAGATCGGAATTGGCAGACATGACATCATCGGCATAACGGAGACATGGCTGCAAGGGGATCAGGACTAGGAGCTGAATATTGAAGGATATACATCTTGTTGAAAAGTTAGGCAGGTGGGCAGAGGGGGTGGGGTTGCCATATTTGTAAGAAATGAAATTAAATCAATCATTACAAACAAAGTAGGGCCAAATGGTGTAGAATTTGTTTGGGTAGAATTAAGGAACTGCAGAGGTAAAAATAAGCCATTGTTGGAATTATGTTTAGTTCTCCAAACAGTGGTTGGAAGTTGGGATGCAAGGCACAACAGGAGATAGAAAGGGTTGTAAGAAAGGCAAAGTTATGATGATCGTGGGACATTTCAATGTACAGTTGGACTGGAAAAATCAGGTTGGTAGTGGTTTGCAAAAAACAGAATTTGGGCAATGTCTACAAGATGGCTTTCTGGCGCAGCTTGTGGAGGAGCCCACCAGGGAACAGGCAATACTGGATTTAGTTTTGTGAAATGAGGCAGTCTTGATTAGGGAGCTTAACGGGAAGGAGCAAACAAGAGGCAGTGATCATAACATGATTGAATTTATTCTGAAATTTGAGAAGGAGAAGATAGAATCAGAGGTAATGGCATTACAGCTGAATAAAGGCAGCTACAGAGGCATGAGGAAGGAGCTGGAAAGAATTGGCTGAGAGATGAGCCAAGCAGCAAAGACAGCGGTACAGAAATGGCAGGCGTCTCTGGGAGTAATTCAAGAGACACGCAAAAATTCATCCCTAGGAACAGCACCGGCGCCTGCCCGGTGTGAGGGTAAGGGATATCTCTGACCAGCTTAATAGGATATTGGAGAGGGAGAGGGAGGGGAAGGATTAAGTTGTTGTGGCCCACATCAGAATAAAAATCATTGGCAAGACTGGAAAGATGACCTGTTCAGGAATTATCAGCAGCTAGAAACAAAACTAAAGACAAGGTCCTCAAAGGTTAGGATCTCTGGATGACTGTCTGAGCTATGTGCAAATTGGCAATGTGACACGAGAATAAGGGAAGTAAATACATGGCTAAAAGAGTGGTGCTGACAGAGGGATTACTTTTCATGAGGCACTGGCATCAGTACAGGGTCGATCAGGCAACCATGGCTGACTAAGGAAGTCAGGGATAGCATAAAAGCAAAAGAGAAGGCATATAATGTGGTGAAAAGTAGAGGGAAACCAAGGGATTTGGAAGTTTACAGAACCCAACAGAGAGAAACAAAACAAAAGGAGGGAGAAGATTAAATGTGTGAATAAGCTAGCCAGTAATATAAAGGAGGACTGTAAGAGTGCTTTTCAATATATAAAAGCCAAAAGAGAGGCAAAAGTGGACAGTAGACCACTGAAAAATGATGCTGGAGAGATAGTAGTGGGGAATAAGGAAATGACTGAGGAACCGAATAATTACTTTGTATCTGTCTTCACATTGAAAGACACGAGTAATATCCCAAAAATTCGATAAAGTCAGAGGGCAGAGCTGAGTGGCCATCACCAAGGAGAAGGTGCTAGAAAAACAGAATGGCCTGAAGGTGGATAAATAACTAGAACCAGTTGGACTACACCCCAGAGTTCTTAAGGAGTTAGCTGAAGAGATAGTGGAAGCATTATTGGTGTTCTTTCAGGAATTGCTAGAGTCAGGGAGGATTCCAGGGGACTGAAAAATCTCTTACATGATACCACTGTTTAAAAAGGGAGTAAGGCAAAAGGCTGAAAATTACAGGCAAATTAGACTAACCTTGGTTGTAGATAAAATTTTACAGTCCATTGTAAAGGATGAGATAGATTACTGAATACATGGAAGTGCATGGTAAAATGTGGCAAAGTCAGCATGGCTTCATCAAGGGGAGATCATGCCTGACAAATCTGTTAAAATTCTTTGAGCAAGTAACAAGCAGGCTAGGCCAAGGAGTGCCAATGGATTTTATCTACCTGGACTTCAAGAAGGCCTTTGACAAGTTGCTGCACAGGAGGCTGCTGATTAAGATAAGGACCCATGGTGTTAAAAACAAGGTGCTAGCTTGGATAGAAGATTGACTTTCTGGCAGAAAGCAGAGAGTGGGGATAAAAGGGTCTTTCTCAGGATGGCTGCCGGTGACAAGTGGTGTTCCACAAGGGTCAGTGTTGGGACCACAACTCCTCACTTTATACATTAATGATCTAGATGAAGGAACTGAGGACATTCTGACTACGTTGACAGACGACACAAAGATAAGTAGAGGCACAGTTAGTATTGGGGATGTGGGAAGGCTGTAGAAGGATTTGGACAGGTTAGCAGAGTGGGCAAAGAAGAGGCACAACGTGAGAAAGTGTGAAGTCATGCACTTTGGCGAGAAGAATAGAAGAATGGGCTATTTTCTAAATGGGGAGAAAATTCAGAAGTCTAGATTGCAAAGAGACTTGGGAGTTCCAGTCCAGGATTCTCTCAAGGTAAACTTGCACGTTGAGTCAGTAGTTAGGAAGGCAAATGTAACTTTGGCATTTATTTTGAGAGGACTTGAATATGAAAGCAACAATGTACTTCTGAGGCTCTGGTCAGGCCAAATTTCGAATAATGTGCGCAGTTTTGGCTCCATATCTCAGGAAAGATGTACTGGCCCTGCTGTGGGTTCAGAGGAGCTTCATGAGAATAGTCCCAGGAATGAAAAACTTAACATATGAGGAACGTTTTAGGGCTCTAAGTCTATACTAGCTGGAGTTTAGAAGGATGAGGGAGGATCTAATTGATACTTACAGAATACTGAATGGCCTGGGCAGAGTGGACATTAGGAAAATGCTTCCATTAGTAGGAGAGACTAGGGTCTGAGGGAACCGCCTTCGAGTAAAGGGAAGATCTTTTAGAATGGAGATAAGGATAATCTTCCTCAGCCAGAGAGCGGTGAATCTCATAAATTCACTGCCACAGAAGGCTGTGGAGACCAGGTCATTGAGTATATTTAGGATGAAGATAGATAGGTTCTTGATTGTCAAAAGAGAAAGCGGGAGAATGGGGTTGAGAAATTTATCAGCCACGATTGAATGGCAAAGCAGACTCGATGGGCTGAATGGCCTAATTTCTGCTCTGATGTCTTATGGGCTTATAGTCCTAGTTGGAAAGTTAGGCGAGGGGGTCATCAATCATGAGATAATGAGAGTTCAGAGACAGTATGTTCCTGTTAGTGTGAAGAGCAAATTTGGTAGGTGTAGGGAATGCTGGATGACTGGAAAAATTGAGGGTCTGCTCAAGGAAAAGGAGGAGGCATACGTCAGGTACATACAGTTGGGATTGACTAAATCCCGAGAAGAGTATAAGGGCTTCAGGAGTATACTTAAGAGGAAATCGAGAGGGGAGAAAAGGACATATGAGATGATGCTAGCAAATACAGTCAAGGGAAATCCAAAGAGATTCTACAAATACATTAAGGGCAAAATGGGATGTAAGAAGAGAATAGGGATCATTAAACACCAATGAGATTGTCTCTCAATGGAACCACAGGAAATGGGTGAGATACTAAACAAATATTTTGCATCAGTATTTATTGTGGGAAAGAACATGGAAACTAGGAAACTTGCGGGAAATAATGATATCTTGAAAAGTGTCCATATTAGAGAGCAGGAGATGCTGGAGGTCTTAAGATGTATAGAAATAGATAAATCCCTAGGATCTGATCGGGTGTATCCCAGAACTTTGTGGGATGCTATGGAAGAGATTTCTGGGCCCCTTGCTGAGTTATTTATATCATCGATAGCTACGGGTAATGTGCTCGCTAAAGAGGTCCCATTATTTGGGGAAGGTGGTAAGGAAAAGCCACAGAACCTTACGTCAGTGGTAGGTATGTTGTTGGAGAGGAATTTGAAGGACAGGATTCACATGCATTTGAAAAGGCAAGGACTGATCAGAGATGGTCAACATGGCTTTGTGCATGACTCACTAACTTGATTGAGCTTTTTTGAAGAGGTGACAAAGAAGATTGATGAAGGCAGAGCGGTAGACATTGTCTGTACGGATTTCAGCAAGTCCTTCGACAATGTCCTGCACAGTAGACTGGTTAGCAAGGGGTGAGCCAGCTAATTGGCTACAAAATAAGCTTTAAGCTAGGAGACAGAGGGTGGAGGCAGAGAATTGTTTTTCAGACCGGAGGCCTGTGACCAACAATGTGCTACAAAGACCGGTGCTAGTTACACTGCATTTCATCACTTATCATCATAAATTATTTGGATGTGAATATAGGATTTTTTGTTCCTAAGCTTGTAGACGACATCAAAATAGGTGGTGCAGTGGACAATGAAGAATTTTATCTTGGAGTACAATGGGGCCTTGATCAGATGGGCTATTGGGTCGAGGAGTGGCAAATGGAATTCAATTCAGATAAATGAGAGGTGTTGCATTTTGGTAAGGCAAACCAGGGCAGGACCTATACAGAAAATGGTACGGCCCTGGAGGCTGTTGCCAAAAAAATGACAGTTTGACAGGATGGTGAAGATGTTCAGTGCATTGAGTATGGAGGTGGAATGTTATGTTAGATGTACAGGACATGAAACCACTTTCAGAATATAGCGTTCAATTCTGTTCACTCTGCTATAGAAAAGATAAACTTTAAAGAGTTCAGAAAAGATTTACAAGGATGTTGCCAGTTTGAAGGGTTTGAGCAACAGGGAGAGGTCTATTAACTGGGGCTGAGGGGTGAACTTAGAGACGGTTATAAAATCATGAGGGGCATGGATAAAGTGAATATCCAAGGTCTTTTTCCCAGAGTAGGGCATCCAAAACTAAAGGGTGTCGGTTAAGGTGGGGTGGAAACATTTTAAATAGACCTGAGAAGCAGCTTTTTTTCATGCAGAGGGTGATGCATGTCTGGGACAACCTGCCAGAGGAGGTGATAGAAGTGGGTACAATTACAATGTACAAAAGCATCTGAATGGATACAAAATAGGAAAGGTTTAGAGGGACATGGGCCAAATGCTGGCAGATGGGATAGATCAGGTTAGGATATCATGCACAAGCTAGGCAGAATGGTCTGTTTCTGTGTTGTATAACTCTATGACTTCTCATGAGATTCTTCTACATATCTCACCATAACCCACATTGTTCAGAGCCCGAAAGATGTCGCCCAAAGAATTAACATAAACAGCCAGGGTTTCAATATTTAGGAAAATTCTCACGGAACATGTTGTCCTGAATCTGCTCAGCAACATTTCTGAACTACTCACGGAACTCAGGCTTGATAAAGGAACGTTTTTAGGGAATCAGAGGAATTACAACATAATGATTCCCACGTATTGCCCAGTGCTTGCTCTGTAATATATATATACTTCTCTGTTCACTAGTTTCGTTACCCTCAGCTCACTGGAGCCGTTTGGTTCATTTAGGTGGACAGCTGGTTGGCAATGCAGAGTGATGGTTAACAGTGTGTGTTCATTTCCTACGCGGGTGGAGGTTATCATGAAGGATTCTCTTTAGCCTCTTCCCTTGCCTGATGCATGGTAACCTTCAGTTACAATACCAACAGTTGTCTCCATCTTTGCACAATGAACACAGCAGGCCAAGCAACATCAGAGGAGCAGAAAAACTGACGTTTCGGACCTAGACTCTTCTTCAGAAATCAGCCGTGTGGTGTCTTTGAGGTGACTTTACCTAGCCCACAGTTCATAAACTTCCCTCTTCAATTCCACCTTTATTCTTACCAGTGAGAATGTTTGTCTTAGATTTGCCTTTCACGAAATAATGGCGGAAAATAAAATCTTCCATTTAGTAAGGTACCGCTTATCTCTGAACTGGCTGTTCCTCTGGCTGTTCGCAATCGCCAGCCTGCTGTTTTTGCTCCCGACTTTGTGGGAAGCATTGCTCCCTAAAAACATTCTACGCCTTCTCCACACGTCCAGTCCGCCTGCAAGCTCCCAACTTCGTCCAAAGGTCACCTGTGAAGCAAACGTTTCGCAATCTCTCCATCTCTTTTGAAAATTCATAGCTAAAAACATTTCCTCCACACACTTCGAGGAATTGTAAGTTTAATCAAACTCATAATGTATTTCATAAGTCTACGTGTCCTTCAAATAGCCCGTCATCTTAAATGATATTATTTTTTATCTTGTACTAGTGTCCCTCACATGATGTGGAGGTGCCCGTGTTGGACAAGTCAGAAATGACACGGCACCAGGTTATAGCCCTCTGATGAAGGGTCTAGGCCCGAAACGTCAGCTTTTGTGCTCCTGAGATGCTGCTTGGCCTGCTGTGTTCATCCAGCCTCACATTTTATTATCTTGGAATCTCCAGCATCTGCAGTTCCCATTATCTCTGATACCAGGTTATAGCCCATCAGGTTTGTTTGAAAACACAGGCTTTCGAAGCCTCAGTCCAATGAGGCTCCGATGGCTTGTGTTTTCAAGTAAACCTGTTGGGGTATAACAGGAACAAAAACAAAGTTGCTGAAAAAGCTAAGCAGGTCTGGCAGCATGTGTGAAAGAAAAAAAAAGTTAACGTTTCGGGTCCGGTGACCCTTCAGAACTTATCTCATACAGTATGATTTCTGACTCTCGCTCACACATACTGTAGGATGTTCCGCTGACTGGTCTACTGGCAAATCAAAATATATTCAAAGTCAATATAATTCGACAGCAGTGCAATTTATTTTGTAAATGAGAAGGGTTACAGTAATGACAAGAGAATCCTATAAGTGCACGAGTAAACGATGCCACCAAAATTCATGGTGAGAGTGAAAAAGAAACTAAATGTTTGAAATCAAAGCAACGCTGAGAGTTTAAAAGTAAGGCTGTTAGCTTTTCACCAACCATTCACAATCAAACAGTCACCACAAATTTCAGCGGCGAGAAAACCCGCCATGAGACACTAGGTTGAGTACTGTGGTCATCCGGGCACGCGCCACACTATCGTAACGGGCTTTTTCATGCTGCCTAGCCTGCTGTGTTCCTCCAGCATCAGCAGTTCCCACTATCTCTGACCCTTTTGTGACCGTTAGCTTAAGGTCTGGTTCGCGCGCCCACCACCGCCGCGGTGTCACGTGGCCAGGTGGGTGGGCCAATTGGTGCGGGCCGTGCGATTCAAATCGTCTCGTGGGCCGTTAAGGTGGAAGGCGCGGCGGTTGAGGTGCAGGGGAGCTAAGGAGCGAGCGACGGAGGGTATCGTTGAGTCGTCGTGGAGCTGGGTGTGTGGTCAAGTTGTCATTTCTCATTTACTGAATTGCCACTGGCTGAGAGACAGACATGGCGAACAAACAAATTTACTACTCGGACAAGTATTATGATGACCAATACGAATACAGGTAGGAGCTCTGTCATCCTAAATACTTTATGGAATAAACAGGTATTCTATCTCAGCCATTATTTATGGCCGGACAAACACGCTGCGAAATTCGTAGCTTTGACTTTTTTTTATTCCTAAAAGTTGATCATCGCGATCGTAGCCGTGTGAACTCAACCACCATTTCCGAGCAAACGTTTTTACAGCTTCATTGTGTTGGCAGGGTCAAGACGTTAAATCTGCGAGAAATATTTCTCTATATAAGCATTGATAAGCAATAACTGGAATAGGCCGGGTTGGGTACTGCTCTGGTCTCCGATGTTTTATTGGCAGGATGGTTTGTCAGGAGTTCGGACTTTTTCCTGTTGGAAAGGGCACCGACAACTTAGCATAATGTTGCAACCCCCAGCCGGCGGTCGTCCCAGTGTTCCCGGCTCCTACCGACACGTTGCTTTTACATCCTGTCGCGCCAATGATTTCGCTGTATTATGTCATGCATTCCACTGGTCCAGCAAAGTAATTCCTCGTAAAAGTCCTGATTGGTAAATATGAGCAGTTTAACCTTGACCGTCTGTGGCAAAAATGGATAAGATGGCAACATCTGATTTCAGAAGGATGGCGAATGATTTGTGCAGCCTATTTTGTTTTTACTGCAAAGCTTCACTTGTGTTAATAATTGCAATTTGTAAGGTCTTTCATGTCTGGAAGTATGACACATACGGAGCAGGGGAACAATCAAGCAAGCGGTGACATGGTAGAAGCGTCACTACACTAGGCTGGATCTCTGGAGTGCTGCTGTGCTGTGGACATTGGGTTTGAATCTCATCATAGCAGATGGTTTAATTTTGGTTTGGATTTAGCTTGGTTATCGTATAAGCTGTAGACAATTTTCCACCTTGTTTGTTCGATATTAGTGCTATAACTGAGTTGGGGTATCTTGGGTAGAAGTGTGATTTTTTTTTTTCCTTTTGGATCTCAAGTGAAGCCATAGAATCCCTACAGTGTGGAAGAAGTCCCCACTGACCCCAGCCCCCACCCCAAATCCCTGTGACTCTGCACTTCCCATCACTAATCCACCTACCCTGCACACCTTTGGATGGTGGGAGGAAACCATTGCATCTGGAGGAAACCCAAGCAGACACATGGAGAGCATGTGAACATGGCACAGATAATTGCCAGAGGATGGAATTGAACCTGGATCATTGTCACTGAGGCAGTAGTGCAATTCAACACCACTGTGCTGCCCTAAAGTCTTCAGAACTACAACTTGGAGCTGTAAGGAGGGCCAACCTTCACTTTCTATGTGGAGTGGGGTGAACAGAGTAGGTAGGAAGGGTGTTTGTAAAAGATCAAAAATGAGGGCATAAATTTCAAAGTGATGTGTTAACAAAGAAGGCAGGATGTAAGAGGAAAAACTCTTCGCAAGTAATTGGGGTGTAGAATGCAGTATCTGGAAATGTGGTGGGGGCTGGTTCGGCTGAGAGATTTGGATAGAAGGCAAAGACAACAGAATTGGTAGTAGACTATATGGTCTGTTTCTGTGCTGTACATCTGATTCCCAGGGTGCTCCAAGTCTCTGTGCCATCAGACATAATTGGAGTAAGTGAGGGTGAGGAATTATAGTCATGATGGGCTGAATGGCCTCTCAGCTGTAACAGTGCTGTGGTGTTTTCCCCTTCTTTTGGGGGTGTGAATCAAATTTAACAAGCATTATGGTATCTGGAGATCTTTATTGAATTTAAAAATTTCAATAAAAATATGGAAATGGAAACCATGTACAGCTCCCCCCCCGCCCCCACCTGAATCCCACACTTGGGGAATGTGGTTTACTAAGTACTTAAAGGGTGCAAAGCTGCTGCTGGAGCCTGATCTGGTCTACATGTGATTCCTGACCAACTACAGTCGGAGAACCAATCTATTTCCAGAGCAATGACGAATTAATTGTAAATGCTGGACTTGCCAGTGATGTCCAGATCCCTTACACAGTATAACAAACTTTTTGAATTATCCAGCTGGAATATAGATTTGCATGCTGTACATTCTCTTTATACGCCTTTCCAGATCTCAACATGCCAAATTCACAGCTAGTCAAGTACTTTCAAACTATGGTCACCTAAAGTAGGATATAATCTAGAAAGTTATACCTTTTGTCTAACTTCTTCTTCTTGAACTTGCTCACCTAAATTGAAGTAAGTCACTTGCTTAGTATATTTGCAGTCTCTCAAGCTTGTTTGGGAACTTAGAACCTGTGACATCAAACTCTGCTCGAGACTGGATGGGTATAAGGAATAGGAAGGTTTAGAGAGTTATCAGCCGAATACTGGCAAATGGGACTAGGTTTTATGTAGGATCTCTGGCTAGCAATGACAAGTTGGACTGCAGGGTCTGTTTCCATGCTCTACATCTGACTCCCGGGGTGCTGCAAGTCTCTGTCATCAGACACAGTTGGAGTAAGTGAGGGTGAGGAATTGTAGGAGATGGAGTTGGCCTTCCACGCCCTCAAGCCTGTTCAGTTATTCATTGAGATTGTAGTTGATTTGTGGCCTAACTCCATATACCTGCCATTGAACCCTTTATCCCTTAATATCCTTGTGCTTAACAAAATTTTAAATCAGAAATTTCAACAACCAATCCAACATCAGTTGCTATTTGTAGAAGAGTTCCAAACATTCACTATCCTTTTGTATGTACCTTCCTAACATCTCTCCTGAAATAGTCTGAGAATTCAGGCCAGACCATGACCCTAGTTCCAGAATCTCCAGGTGGAAGTAGTTATCCTTCCTTGACCTGTCTTTTTCTTTTCCCCTGCTAATACCTCTTTTTGTAGATTCAATCAGATCACCACTCCTGTTTTATTTTAAAACCTCTAAATTCTCGAGAAAGTGGGCCTAATTTGTACCATTGCTCCTCAGAACCTAACACATAAAGTCTTTGTTCTACTTTCTCTGAGGTCTTCGAAAGTGTGATGTAATGCAAAACAAACTTGGAAATGTCATTTTAAAAGCAAATGATTTGGTGTCCGTCAAGTTGAAAACCTTTCTGGTTCATTAATTGCGTGGTACTAATCACATCATAATATTCACTTGCAAAAGTTCTGCATGTTTGTTTGTTTTAGTACAGAGAGTGAGCATGAATGATTTAAAGTGGCTGATGGGGAGTGTTCAGTGGAAATGGACTAGATTCCAGGAACTTGGTTGGATAAATAACAATACATTAGACAACCTCAAAAATATAATTTGTTCTTACAAATATGTTTTCACTTTCAACATTGCAGAATGAATGCTGGCTTCTCATAAGTCATACTATATTCAGGCATAATTGAGATTTGAATATACACCAGAGAGCTCTGGGTGTGTAGTTGTTTTTCTTTTAGACATATTTACATGATGATACTCAGTTGTTTCTGGCACCTCTTTTTTAATGTACTACATCCAGCAGTTTTCAATATTTCACAGAAGTCACCATCAACTGTGTTGCACTATCACTGATTTTTTTTTTCCTCAGTAGGTTTTAACTGCATAGACTGGTTTATTTGTCACCTTTATTTAGTATGTTTTTGAGTTGGGAAAACTTGGTTTTTAACAGGAAGACCAGGTGGAAGATTGCTGTAACCCGTTGCAACCTGATAACTGAATAATGGTGAATTCCCAGGTTCCAACTTTTGTAGAAAATCTGGATAACGCGGAAGAACCAGGCAGGCAAGGCATGGCACCTTGCTTCCCATGTCAAACATGAGGAACTGCTGAACTTGGGGCTGTAGTCATCCAAGTTAGAGCATTGTCTTCATGCCCTGAGACATCCAGTTCTGCATGACATCACCAACATTCACTGTCTCAGCTAAAATTGCTCAGTGGATCTTTGGCTTTGAAATATCACTTTCTAAACAGCACAAATTTCCTTAAAAGTAGCAGGTTCTAATAAGGGGCAGTCACCACAATTTGTAACCTTGTTACCCCAACTTTAACTTGAAGTAAAGGGTAAGAAATTGACCTGTGTTTGAGGAATATAGGAAAGCAAGTCAGAAATAGCATCAGGTATGTCAGAAAAATGTGGTGCTAAATGAGTGAAACAACAATTGTATTACATGCTGTTGGCAGAAATCTTCGCTATGAGGTGGGTCTATTGATCTCCTATACAGTTGAGAATGTTAGTGGATATTTACACTCCCAGAGGTGGAGACCCCATGACAGAGGCCAGCATGTGAGTACAAAAGACAAAGCTGTGTTTACAACCGTCTTGAACTAGAAGTGCCAAGTAGATGGTCTGCCTGTACCACCTCCTGAGGTCTGCAGTATCATAGATGCAGCTCATCCTATTAATTTGATTCACTTAACTTCAAGAAATGGCTGATCAAAATAGACACAGACTGGGGCTCTCAATCCAGATTGTAATACTGGAGTGTTTTTTTTTAATTTTATTCTAGAACTAACCATACCTCCTGAACAAGCTGTCCCAGTACAACTAAAAAAGGCATCAATCAAACTGGTGGCATTGAAGAGCCCTAGTGTAATTGAAGTCAAATGAAAATTGGAGAAAGTACTCAGATGGTTGCCTTCATACATAATGTAGAGATTCTTATTGACCAGAAACAATTGGATGTTGTAGCAGTGTGAAATTTTACATATGGTTGACAAAATTCCCACCCGTTATATAGGTTGATGTTCGACCTGTTAGCCATTCTGCTCCAAGTCTGAATTTAAACTTGGTTTCTGCACGAGTCAGAAATTCTTCACCACTGCACCATGACCTTGACACTATTGGCATACCTACACCAAGAGGTAGTGTGGAATAGTTTAATTAAGCCAGCTGGATGGTGGCTGTCTGCTAACTGGAAGTTCTTAAAAACTGGATTGTCAGAGCTGATGATCAGCACCATGCTATCAAATGACTTTAAAATGGGAATTTATATTTTATAAAAAGCGCACGGCGTAAGCAGGGACAGGACATGTGGAGTCAGACTTTAGTAATTGCTAACTTTTCTCCCCCTTTGTGGGTGGATTTTAGTGACTACCCTTTTTAATCTGAGTCCATCTTGCCCCAGCACTAAAATGTTAAATTGACCTTTTTAAAATAGAAGCAGATTTCACGTAGAATCTGTCAAATTTAACATAAAGTAAAACCTGGGTAAGTGCAAGAAGTGGATTTCACATAACTTTAAGAATCATTCTTGATGTTTAAGTGACTTTTTTAATTCACTTGTGATGTGACATCACTGGCAATGCCAGCATTTATTACCCATCTCCAATTGCCCAGAGGATAGTTAAGAGTCAACAACATTGCTGTTGATTTGGAGTCACAACACATATCAGTCAGACCAGATAAAGATGGTGGGATTTTTTCCCTTCCCTGAAGGGTATTAGTTTACTATATGTTTACCAGGCTAATTTACTAAATATTTTAGTCTTCTTTGTTTCAGTTCAAGCAGGTAAATATTTCTGTGGTGCTGGTTAACTAACCATTGATATACAGCTGATTAATTCTAAACCATATTTGTGCATAAATTATGATAGCATGTTTTTTTTGGCCATATTCAAATTATGTACCGCCAAGCAACTATTTACAATGTTTTGTAAAATATAGCATTCACACCTTCACTTTCATCTGCTATTAGTTATGCTATCAGTATTTTTCTGCTGAACATTTTGAACTTCATTGTCCTAATTGTCAGGACTAATTAGTACTTATGGAGCTGCATCATCTGTTGAACAATCCCAGATTAAATAGCTGACTTCTATAAATAAGAACAAGATATTTAGTTCTCTGTTTTTATTATGTAACCTGATTTCTTTTTAACAGGCATGTCATGTTGCCCAAAGAGCTTGCAAAGCAAGTACCAAAAACTCACCTAATGTCTGAGGATGAATGGCGCAAGCTAGGTGTCCAGCAGTCTCTGGGCTGGGTTCACTACATGATGCATGAACCAGGTATTACAGTTAAAGAATTAAAATCCTTTTTCTTTTCATTGCATTTGGTCCTTTCCTAACGCAAAATATTTTAATGCATATGTCTTTTATTTGCTTATTGCAGCATGTTGGACTTGCATTCTTCTTAGCTACGTGCTGTTATATTTTTCAAAATATAGAACCTCTGTGAGTCACTTGTTGATGCTGACAAAGCCACATACAACGCATCATCCTCCGATACTTCCGCCATCCACAATCTGACCCTGCCACCCAAGACATTCTTCCTTCCTCACCCTTCCGGAGAGACCACTCTCTCCGGGACTCCCTTGTCCGCTCCACACTCCCCTCCATCCCCACCACGCCCGGCACTTTACCCTGCAACTGCAGGAAGTGCTACACTTGCCCCCACACCTCCTCCCTCACCCCTATCCCATGCTCCAGGGTGACTTTCCACATCAAGCAGATGTTCACCTGCACATCTGCTAATGTGATATACTGCATCTGCTGCACCTGTTGTGACCTCCTCTACATTGGGGAAACCAAGCGGAGGCTTGGGGACCGCTGTGCAAAACACCTAAGTTCGGTTCGCAATAAACAACTACACCTCCCAGTCGCGAACCATTTCAACTCTCCCTCCCATTCCTTAGACTATATGTCCATCCTGGGCCTCCTGCAGTGCCATAACGATGCCACGCAAAGGTTGCAGGAACAGCAACTCGTATTCCGCTTGGGAACCCTGCAGCCCAATAGTATCAATGTGGACTTCACTAGCTTCAAAATCCACCCCCCTCCCCCCAACATCCCAAAACCAGCCCAGCTCATCCCCGCCTCCCTAACCTATTCTTCCTCTCACCTATCCCCTCCTCCCACCTCAAGCGGCACCTCCACTTCCTACCTACTAACCTCATCCTGCCCCCTTGACCTGGCCGTCCTCCCCAGACTGACCTATCCCCTCCCTACCTCCCCTACCTATACACTCCTCTCCACCTATCTTCTCTATCCATCTTCGGTCTGCCTCCCCCCTCTCTCCCTGTTTATTTCAGAATACTCTCCCCATCCCCCTTTTTCTGATGAAGGATCTAGGCCCGAAATCTCAGATTTTGTGCTCCTAAGATGCTGCTTGGCCTGCTGTGTTTATCCAGCTCCACACTTAACTAACCACCACCTGTGTGAGTTCATATTGTTTTGTTTGGGAGGGGTTAAGGAGCTGCAGGGGAGAATAAGTGATCCTCTGTCTATCTCTTGCATTTGGCTAACTTGTGTAGACCTATGAAAGCTGCCTGCTGGTGCATTTGGGACATCCTTTTATGACTGGTGGGTGCTGGGAGGCACAGTGGGGGATGTAGGTATGAGATTTGTTTTGTTTTACATTCTTTATTAGTACACTAGTCTGCAGTAAATTGTTCTTAATATGTAGGGTTTTTGTTTGGTCTGGTGATCAAGTGTCAGATGATGTGAGAAGTGTTAACAGCTGAATAGCAAATAAAGCAATGGCCTATAACCCAATCAAATGAGACAGCAATAATTGCAAAAATTAAAACGTGCTAGAGACAAACCAAATGTTTGGCGTAACATGATAGACATGAGTCTCATGCCAGTGCTCTAACCACAGTAATAAGTAAGCCAAAACTCTACAAACTAAGGTAGAGAGACCATAACAATTTACCAAGGTGATGGTGTCAAAACAGGACTGAAAAGAAGATTTTACACATACAGAATAGTGTGATAGGGTCACATGTAGCATGCCATGAACCCAAGTTCACAGATAGGGGCATCTTCATGGGTATGGAACTTGGCTATTGATTTCTGCCTGGTGATTCTGCATTTATCTCAAAGGCCACCTTGGAGGACATTTACCCGAAGGTTGGAAGCTGAATGTCCTTGACTGCTGAATTGTTTCCTGACTGGGAGGGAACATTGTTACACAGTGTCCATTCATTCATTGTAGCGTCTGCATGGTCTCACCAGTCTATCATGCCTTGGGCCACCCTTGCATGCAGCATATGTGACTTGGTCAATGTTGTCTCATGAGTATATGCCACGTAGGCAGCCTTTGAGACATGCAACACAGAACTGCCTACCGGAAACTGATGGCCAAGTTCCATACCTGTGAAGACAGCCTCGACTGTGATCTTGGATTTACGTTGCACAACAGTGTGACTCCTCCAAACTGCTGTATTTCTAATATCTTCCTTACTGTCCTGTTTTGGCCCTGTTGCCTTGAGCAATTCTCTTATGATAACTCTACCTTAGTTTGTACAGTTTTTGAGTTACTTTCTAGCCTGGTTAGACACATGACATGTGACTCTTTGGCTATCCAGTTATCCCAGTCACTTGGTTTGCTTCCAGCACCACCATTTTAGAATTTTTTTGTAATTATCTCACTACCTCATTTAATTGGTTTATAAGTCCTCCCTTTGCCTTTGTTAGTCAGCTGTTGACACTTCACTTACACTGTCTGACATTCTTGATCACCTGCAGAGACCTATTCAGCCTGTCTGTACTTTGTATGCATGTGCTACTCTGTCATCTGACAAAGGCACAGTGCTTTGAAAGCTTGATTTCAAATAAACCTGTTGGACTCATACCTGGTGTCATGTGACTTCTAACCTTGTCCACCCTAGTCTAACATCACCTCCACAACATGAATGCCTGACCAGACAAACATGGCTGTCACCTTCCTTTAAAGGAAATTTTAAAACAATTGACTGACTGTAAACTTGTCATTTTAGAGTCTTAATTCCAGATGTTTATGAATTCAAGTTTGACCATCTGTTGCAGCAGGATTTGAACCCAGCTCTTCTCTTCTCTTCTTCCCCCTTTTTCCCCCCCCCAAAAAAAAACATTATCTAGGTCGAAGGTTCTTTAGTAGATTATGGGTGCTGTGGTTGGTTCCCTAACTAAACTGGTTTGTTAGTTCGCAGATATTTCATTACCCTGCTGGGTGACGTCTGTGCAACCCCTGAAGCATTGTTTGTGTTTTCCTGCCTAGTATTTAAACTCTGGGCTCCTTTTGGAATTGGTTACCTCATTTGCAGTTCTTTTTCTTTCAGTGGTATGAATAGGGTCTGATTTGTACATGTTTATTGATGGCCTTCTTGGTGGAGAACCAAGCCTCTAGAAACTCCTGTGGTTGTCTTTGATTGGGACAACATCATGGTCCTGATGTCCCCCAGCAGGGTAATGAAACGTCTACGGGCAAACCAACCACAGCGTTATTTGGGTCTGGTGCTTAACAGTTCAGTGATAATGTCACTAGGCCGTTGCCTCCCCCAAATGTTCTGACCTCTAGCAAATGAGTGGTTGAATTGTTTAGGACGATATATCAACCACCTGTAAAAAAATTTTTGCCCTGTATCTGTTTGCAAAAATGTGTAGAAAAACCCTTTTTATCAGCATCGCTATATATTTAACAAAATATTTTTAATCTGCAACAAAAGTTATGGATTTCCATGGTTAAATTCAGAAGCTTTGGTGTTCTGTTTTTAGTTGGGAAAGTAGTTGCTGGAGAATGAATGAATGTGAAAATAATAGAAACACTTTTTTTTTACTGGAAACAAGTAAGTAACATCCTGTTTTAGGACAGGCTTCATCCAGACTACAGAATTGTTGCAATAGTTGCAAGTGAATACAGTTAAACAATTTTTGGTGACTGAGAGGACCATAATCCTGAGCAGAAGGTGTTGTGTTTTTATTTGGCACTGCGTGGATTTGGGTAGTGATTTTTTTTTTTTAATCACTTCTTGGGGAGAGCTGCAAAGTTGCCTGGTGAATACTGCTGTTTCAGCATCTCTGTATGCAATATTTACACTACTTGCTCTGACCAGCAGAGGTCCCGCATGTACTTAAAACAATTCAAGGAAAGGAGAGAATTTCGAGTTTGAGTGAACTTAACCAAAACTGCGACTTAATCTGCTGGTACAGGTGGCTTTCTCTTACTAAGTAAGGCACTTTCAAATTTGACAAAACATTCATCAAACAGATTCACTTGCTTTTTTTTAAGAAAGGTGATTTTTGGAGTTGCTCCAGGATGTAGTGGTCACATCCATAACTTTCAAGTTACAGCATCTGCTAAGTGAATGGTTAATCAGGGATGATCAGTCTTTGAAACTTTAAATTCTTTGTGTTGCATACTGTGTAAAAACAATTTTTTTCTGTGTGCTTTAAGTTGATTTTAATAATGAAAATTGCAGATGTGATTAAATGTACTGCTAAATTGGTACCAAGTTTCTTTTCTTTTTATTTCTAGAACCACACATTCTGCTATTCCGAAGACCCCTTTCTAAAGACCAAGAAAAATAAATCTTTCTGGACACTTTGTTTTGTAAATATTGTAGTATTCAGTGAATACATTTAATTGTACAAATTTGTTCAAACCTGTATGAGCTGTATTCTAAACAGCAGTAGAGCTCATTGTGGTACAGTGGGTTTAGACTGCTAAGATGTGTATTTAAAAGAGATACTAGCAGTTGAAATGATCTTGGTTCCACTCAAGAAATTTACAGTATGCTGTTTACTTTTTCTTCTTTTGATGGATGCCATTTGTGAATAAATTTATAATTGCACCTCTTTGGATTCCTGGACTCTGTGTTTGAATAAGCTGTTTTGAAACTTTTAAGGGAAATACATTAATTTGGGAGGGGAAGCTGGACTATGAATGTGGGTTTCACATAAATCCAGGCTGTACTTTTTTTTAAAAACTAGCAAAGACCCTTGTAGCACAAGAACAGCCTTTCAGCCTACAAGTGCTTCACATGGAGAAAGAAACCTACACTGGTGTCTGACTTAGTAGTCAATCTGCACAGCGATTTCCTCTTTGATTTCAAATCTCCCTTGGCATGGTTAATTTTTGTTTCTTGGATGAGCTCAACAGTGAAATTCACAGCTGATCGTTGTGGGAGAGCTCCCATTAAGGGACCAAAGTGGCTTTTTTTAAAGAAAAGCTGTCACCTTGCTGTTTATTTTGTAAAGTTACAGTAGTGAGTAGAGTAGGTTTTGTTTTCTTGACCTGTCTCTGATCAAATTTTTTAAAATATAAAATCATTGTTACTAAGTTAAGCTTGCAGCTTTTTTTAAAGCAGTAAGACTGCTAGATCTGCAGATAGTTGGTGCAAATATGGCCATCAGTAGAGTGATATGCTCTTTGCGTTGGATATGGGGAAATTAGGGAGACTTTCCATGTTACTGATGATCCTGTCTACAGAAACTGGTTGCAAATTCCATTGGATCGTATGGATCAGTTGAAGTGACAGCTGGAGGCAACAAGGAATTTACAGAAGCTTGGAGAGTGTGATGAATGGTTGCTGTAGGAAGGGAGGAAAACAGTCAAGTAGTTGGGTTACTGCCAGGAAAGGTAGGAAATGGAGGCAGGTCATGCAGGAGTTTCCTGTGACTATCCCCATATCAAACAAGTATGCTGATTTGGGAAATGTAGGGGATGATGGACTCTCAGGAATGTAGAGCCAATCTCTGCATCATAAACTTAACGTAACAAGTGATACATCAGGTTGCAAGCACCGGGTATTTTTTTTAATGGGGACTCTCGTCAGAGGCTCAGACAGATGTTTCTGCAGCCAACAGTGGGAAATGAGCATGGTGTTACCACCCTGGTGCCAGAATCAAGGATATCTCTGAGAAGGTGCAAAATATTCTTAAGCAAGGGAGGGCTCAGGAGGTTGTTGTACACGTTTGGCCTAACAATATAGGATCACATCCCTTTTCTTGAGGAGAAAAAGGATGCTCTCCGATAGTAATACGGATAGCTATTACTCCTGGTGCCATGAGCTAGTGAAGAAAGGGAAGAGAAAGATTGAGCAGATGAATGAATGAATGGCTGAGGAGCTGATGCAGGGAAGCACGATTCACTTTTTTTTTGGATCAACGAAATCTCTTCTGGGGTAGAAGTGACCTGTATGAGAGGGATGAATTGCATCTGAAATGGAAGAGAACTAATATACTAGTGGGGAGACTTACATTGCTCGGGAGGCTTTAAAGTAGTTTGTCTGGGGACTGTGGGGCAGTGTCGTGTTTAGAGGACGACCGCAGGGACATCCTGAGGAAATGGATCAGTCTGAGACTGGTACAAGTTGATAAAAGGAGCAAGTCAAACAGTTGGGGCAGGCAGGAATAAAGCAGAGAACAATGTAGCACTGATGCACTATATTGATTTCAGTGCAAGAGGCCTAACAGGTAAGGCAGATAAATAAAGCATGATTGGGAACATGGAACTGGGATGTCACAGCAATTACAGATGTGGCTCAGGGATGGACAGGACTGGTAGCTTAATGTTCCAGGATGTTGATGCTATAGGAAGGATAAAAGGGGACAAGAGAGGAGGGGGAGTGGTGTTTTTGATTAGGGATAATATTATGGCTGTACTTGGGGAAGATATTCCTGGGAGTGTGTCCAGGGACGTTTATTTATATATAACTGAAATAATGAAAGGGATGATCACCTTTTATTGGGACTGTACAATAGACCCAACCCTCTTTGCCCACCCCCTCTCCCCAAAATATTGGGAAATTGTGAAACAAATTTGTAAGGAGATCTGTTATCTGTAAAAATAATAGGGTAGTTCTGGTAGGGGAGTTTAAATTTCCAAACATAGACTGGGACTGTCATAGTGTTAAAGGCTTGGATGGAGAGGAATTTGTGTGTACAAGAAAATTTTCTGATTCAGTATGTGGATATACCTACGAGAGAAGGTTCAAAACTTTGCTCTATCCTTGGGAAATAAAGCAGGGCAGGTGACTGAGGTGTCAGTGGGGAGCACTTTAAAGTTAAAATCAAAATTGCCTCACTCCAGTTTAGATGGTATTAGATAGGAATTTTCAAAAGTTGATTTGGGGGAGGCTATTTACAGGCAAAGGGAAGTGGTAGGCCTTTAAAACAGAGAAGAGTCCAGAGATAGTGTGTTCCTGTTTGTGTGAAGGGCAAGGTTGAGAGGTTCAGGCAATGCTGGACGACTAGAGAAATTGAGGCTTTGGTCAAGGAAAAGAAGGAAACATATGTCAAGTATAGACAGCAGAGATCGAGTGAATTCCTAGAAGAGTATAAAGGCAGTAGGAGTAGACTTAAGAGGGAGTTCATGAGGTCAGGTAAGGGACATGAGATAGTTTTGACATATAGGATTAAGGAGAATCCAAAAGGATTCTACAAATACAATAACAACAAAAGAATAACTAGGGAGTGATTAAGGCCCCCTAAAGATCAGCAAGGCCACCTATGTGTGGAACTGCTGGAGATGGGGGAGATACTAAATGAATATTTTGTACCAGTGTTACTACAGAGAAGGTTATGGAAGATATAGTATGTGGGGAAATAGATAGTGACATCTTGAAAAATGTCAGTAATACAGAGGAGGAGGTGCTGAACATATTAAAATGCCAGGACCTGATCAAGTGTACCCTAGAACTCTGTGGGAAGCTAGAGAGGTGATTGCTAGGTCCCTGTCTGAGATAGTTGTCTTGTCGATAGCCACAGGTGAGCCTGAGGAAGACTAGAAGTTAGCTGACTTTGTCCCGCTGTTTAAGAAAGGCAGTAAAGAAAAGCCAGGGAAGTATAGACAGATGAGCCTGACATTGGTGGTGGGCAAGTTGTTGGAGGGGATCCTGAGGGACAGGCAAGGACTGATTAGGGATAGTCAACATGGCTTTGTGCGTGGAAAATTGTGTTTCACTAACTTGAATTTTTTTGAAGAAGTAACAAAGAAGATTGTTGAGGGCGGAGCAGTGGATGTGATCTATATGGAGTTCTGTAAGGCGTTAGACAAGGTTCCTCATGGTAATAAAATGTGAGGCTGGATGAACACAGCAGGCCAAGCAGCATCTCAGGAGCACAAAAGCTGACGTTTCGGGCCTAGACCCTTCATCAGAGAGGGGGATGGGGGGAGGGAACTGGAATAAATAGGGAGAGAGGGGGAGGCCGACCGAAGATGCAAAGAAAAGAAGATAGGTGGGGAGGTAGGGAGGGGATAGGTCAGTCCAGGGAAGACGGACAGGTCAAGGAGGTGGGATGAGGTTAGTAGGTAGCTGGGGGTGCGGCTTGGGGTGGGAGGAAGGGATGGGTGAGAGGAAGAACCGGTTAGGGAGGCAGAGACAGGTTGGACTGGTTTTGGGATGCAGTGGGTGGGGGGGAAGAGCTGGGCTGGTTGTGTGGTGCAGTGGGGGGAGGGGATGCACTGGGCTGGTTTAGGGATGCAGTAGGGGAAGGGGAGATTTTGAAACTGGTGAAGTCCACATTGATACCATATGGCTGCAGGGTTCCCAGGCGGAATATGAGTTGCTGTTCCTGCAACCTTCGGGTGGCATCATTGTGGCAGTGCAGGAGGCCCATGATGGACATGTCATCAAGAGAATGGGAGGGGGAGTGGAAATGGTTTGCGACTGGGAGGTGCAGTTGTTTGTTTGCGACTGGGAGGTGCAGTTGTTTGTTTGCGACTGGGAGGTGCAGTTGTTTGTTAAACACCTCCGCTCAGTTCGCAACAAACAACTGCACCTCCCAGTCGCAAACCATTTCCACTCCCCCTCCCATTCTCTTGATGACATGTCCATCATGGGCCTCCTGCACTGCCACAATGATGCCACCCGAAGGTTGCAGGAACAGCAACTCATATTCCGCCTGGGAACCCTGCAGCCATATGGTATCAATGTGGACTTCACCAGTTTCAAAATCTCCCCTTCCCCTACTGCATCCCTAAACCAGCCCAGTGCATCCCCTCCCCCCACTGCACCACACAACCAGCCCAGCTCTTCCCCCCCACCCACTGCATCCCAAAACCAGTCCAACCTGTCTCTGCCTCCCTAACCGGTTCTTCCTCTCACCCATCCCTTCCTCCCACCCCAAGCCGCACCCCCAGCTACCTACTAACCTCATCCCACCTCCTTGACCTGTCCGTCTTCCCTGGACTGACCTATCCCCTCCCTACCTCCCCACCCACACCCTCTCCACCTATCTTCTTTACTCTCCATCTTCGGTCCGCCTCCCCCTCTCTCCCTATTTATTCCAGTTCCCTCCCCCCATCCCCCTCTCTGATGAAGGGTCTAGGCCCGAAACGTCAGCTTTTGTGCTCCTGAGATGCAGCTTGGCCTGCTGTGTTCATCCAGCCTCACATTTTATTATCTTGGAATCTCCAGCATCTGCAGTTCCCATTATCTCTGATACTATTGTTCCTCATGGTAGACTGTTTAGCAAGGTTAGATCACATGGAATACAGGGAGAATTAGCCATTTGGATACAGAACTGGTTCAAAGGCAGAAGAAGAGGGTGGTGATAGAGGATTGCTTTTCAGACTGGAGGCCTGTATCCAGCTATGTACTAAAGAGTCCACAGCTTTTTGTCATTTATATAAATGACATGGATGTGAATGTAGGAGGTATGGTTAGTTTGCAGATGGCAACAAATTAGGAGGTGTAGGCAGCGAAGAAGGTCACCCAGAGTACCATAGGATCTTGATGAGATGGGCCAACAGACTGAAAAGTGGCAGATGGAGTTTAATTTAGATAAATGTCAGCTGCTGCATTTTGGACTTGTACACTTAATGGTAAGGTCCTGGGGAGTGGTGCTGAACAAAGAGACCTTGGAGTGCAGGTTCATAGTTCCTTGAAAGTGGGGTTGCAGGTAGATAGATGGTGAAGGTGTTTCGTATGCTTACCTTTATTGGTAAGTACATGAGTATACGAGTTGGCAGGTCATGTTGAGGCTGTACAGAACATTTTTGGCGAGACAACTTTTGGTATACTGTGCAATTCTGACCTCCCTGCTATAGGAAGGATATTGTGAAATTTGAAAGGGTTAAAAAAAAATTGCCAAGGATGTTGCCAGGGTTGCAGTGTTTGAGCTATAGGGAGAAGCTGAATAGGCTAGGACTATTTTCCTTGGAACGTTGGAAGCTGAGAGGTGTCCTTATAGAGGTTTATAAAATCATGAGGGGCATGGATAGGGTAAATAGACAAGGTCTTTTCCCCAGGGTGGGGGAATCAAAATGCAGAGGGCATAGGTTTAAGGTGAGAGGGAATAGATTTAAATGGGACCTAAGGAACAACATTTTCACGCAGAGGATGATGTGTATATGGAATGAGCTGCCAGAGGAAGTGGTAGAAGGTGGTATAATTACAACATTTAAAAGGCACCTGGATAGGTACATGAATAGGAAGGGTTTAGAGGGATATGGGCCAAATGCTGACAAATGGGATTGGCTGTCTAGATGACTCTTAAATGTTGCTATTGTACCCGCCTCCACCATCTCCTTTGGTAGTGCAATCCAGACACATGCCACCCTTAGTATTTTTTAAAAAGACAAGTTGCCTCTCATGTCTCCTTTTAAAATTGTACCCTTTTACCTTCAAGCTATGTCCTTAGAGATCAACATCGATATGGGGGGTGGGGTGGGGACGGAGGTGGTGTGGGTTGAGCACAGGAAGACTGACTATCCATTCTCTCCCTCCAAATTTTGCAATCTTCTGTAAGGTTACCCTTCATCCTTCAATGGACAAACTTAGTTTGGTTTCACTTGAACAATCTCTCCTCATAGCTAATACCCTCCAAACCCAGCAAAGTCCCGGTGATTTTTTTCTGTACCGTCTCCAAAGCTTCCAGATCCTTCAGGTAGTGTGGCAGCCAGAACTGCACCCAATATTCTAAATTTGGCCCATCTAAAGTTATTAACAGCTGCAATTGTTACACTCTATGCCCTGACTGATTGTAAGCAAGCCTGCCATACTGAATCTTGGCCACAATATCCAATTATGTTGTCACTTTCTGGGAACTGTGGATCTGAACACTTGGATACCTCTATATTGCTGATGCTGCAGAGGATTCTGCTACTTACTGTATACAGCGAACTTTGTTATTACCAGCACCTTTATGAACTGGCACTCTTGATAAAACTGGCAAAACTTACTTACCCAAAATAGCAGATGTATATTATTGCATGGTCTGAGTAGTCAGTTGAGGGTGAGAGAAGGCTGTTTGTTGGCAAGTTTTTTTTCAGACAAAGTTGCATTATTTAAGTGATTTTATGCTGTATTATAATAGTAACCATGATGTATTATACTCCCTGCATTACATTTCTATTACTTAGTATGCATTTTACATTGACCGTTTAGACCTCTTGATCAATTGTTACACTCCTGGTCCCATAGGTGCCAGTTATTAAAATGTTTGCATGAGATCTTCCAAAATGCATCATGTCACGTTAGTCTGGATTAAACTCCATCTGCCATCTCTGGCTAAGTATCCAGCCTATCTATATCCTATCATATATCCTCTCATACTCCTCACTCTCTGTAGTTTTCCCCAATCCTTGTCTCTTCCGCAAACTTACTAATCAGGCCATATACATTCTCCAAATCATATACATACTAAATATATATACAGGGGTTCCAACCCTGATCTCTGCAGAACACCACTTGTCTCCAGTCAGGAAAAACCCTACCACTGCTACTTTTGTCTTCAATGTCTAAGCCAGTTCTGTAGCTATCTTACAAGCTCACTGTGGATTACATGTGACTTCATTTTTTTCTATCAGTCTGTCATGGGGGACTTTGTCAAAGGTTTTGCTAAAACCCATCTAGACAACATCCATCACCTTGTCCTAGTTAACCATCATTGTCACTTCAAAAAAAAAATGAGAGACAACATTCTGTATGCAAAGCCATGGTGCCTTTTGCTAATAGGTCCATATTTTTCTGAATGTGGGTTAAATTCTATCCCAAAGAATCTACTCCAAGAATTTTGCAACTAATGACAAAAGTCTTCATCTGATGAAGAGGCAGCTCTTTGATAGATTATGATTTCAAATAAACCTGTTGGACTATCACCTGGTATCATTATGACTTCTGACTTTGTCTACCCATGTCCAATACTGGCACCTCCATATCATGACTGGTGTGTGCTCACTGGCCTGTAATTTCCCACATTGTCCCTTTTTCCCTTAAACGAAGGAATAACAGTGGCTATTCTCCAGTCCTCCTATGATGAAAGAGGATACAGAGATTTTGCACAAGGCCCCAGCATTTTCCTCACCTGCTGATGACAGACAAAAGCCTCAAAGAATACAAAGATAGCAGAGAAGAACTCAAACAAGGACTTAGGAGAGTAAAAGTGGCTAAGAAATGTCTGGCAAACAGGATTAATGAAAATCCCAGTGTTTTATACATCTATAAGCAACAAGAGGGTAGCTAGGGAAAGGGATGTCCACTGAAGGACAGAGGAAGGAATTTATACATGAAGCCGGAGGAATTGGATGTGGTCCTGAATGAATACTTTGTATCACAACCCAAAAAGCTGAAGGATGCAGTGGATGGTGAGTCTTGGGAGGAGATGTTGATATTCTAGTTGATGTTAGAAATAAAGTGTTGGGTGATGTGAAAAGCAAAAAAGGTAGACAAGTCCCCAAGACCTGACGGGATCTATATATATAACCAAGCTCTAGGTTCATGTGCCTTAACTGTCATACTCCTTGCATTAAAACAAATACATGTCTGTTCTTCCTCTTAGTCTCTGACTCCCCCTCAGTCATTTTACTTGCTGAGCGACAGCTCTGTTTCCTGATCCCCTGCCAGACTAATTTAAATCCTCTCAAGTGGAACTAGCAAATCTCCCAGGCAGGGTTTTGGTACCCCTTCAATTTAGATGCAATCTGCCCTTGTACAAGTCACATCTTCCCTGGCAGACATCTCTGTGATCCACATACCTGAAGGCCTCCCTCTTACACCAACACTTTAGCCACATATTTAACATATTTACTTGTCTACCTTTTTTGCTTTTCACATCACCAAACACTTTATTTCTATCATCAACTAGAATATCAACATCTCCTTCCGAGACTCACCATCCACTGCATTCTTCAGCTTTGTGGGTTGTGATATAAAGTATTCATTCAGGACCACATCCAATTCCTCCAGCTTCATGTATAAATTCCTTCCATATATTTATTTATTCCACATATTTAGCCACATATCTTCCCTCTCTTAGCCTCACCAGCTTGTGGCACAGGAAATAACCCCAAGACTCTGGTTTTCAACTTCCTACCTACCTCCTGAGCTCCACTTGCAGGACCTCCTCTCGCTTACTGCCTATGTTTTCTGTACCAATATGGACCAAAACTTCTTGCTGCTCACCCTGTGCCCGCTCAGAGACATCCTTGACTCTGGCACCAAGGAGGCAACAACAAACTGGAATCTCACTTGCAGCCAAAGAAATGCCTATATGTGCCCCTGACTATAGAGTTCCCTAAGACCGCTACTTGCCAATATTTCAACCCTCCCTGTTGTTCAACAGTGCCAGTCCTGGTGCTACTGATCTGACCACTGCTGCTGCTTTCCTCTGAGAAGCCACCACTCCCTCAAACCATCAGCATCCAAAACAGCATAATTGTTTCAGAGGGGAATGACCACAGGGAGGTCTTGCACTGTCTGCCCATGCTTATTAGTTTTCCTGGTAGTCGCTCAACCCTTCCATGTTTGGATATCTCTTACTAGTGTTGTGGCAAGCTCAATAAATGTGCAATCCATGACATTCTCAGCTTCATGGATATTCCATTTTTGGGCCATCTGCAGCAAATCAGGAGCTGCAGCTGAACACACCTCCTGCACACATTGTACCATGGATACTGGAAATGTTCCTGATTTCCCACATATTGTAGGAGGCGCATTCCACAGAGCTGAGTTCTCCTGCCATATTCATAAAGCCATAAGACATAGGAACAGAAATTAGGCCATTCAGCCCTTTGTGTCTGCTCCATCATTCAAAGATGGTTGATAAGTTTCTCAACCTCATTCTCCCTCCTTCTTCCGGTAACCATTGACCCCATGACAACCAAGAACTATCCATCTCTACCTTAAATATACTCAATGACCTGGTCTCCACAGCCTTCTGTGGTAGTGAATTCCATGGATTCACTACTCTCTGGCTAAAGAAGTTTCTCTTTATCACCGTTCTAAAAGGTCTTCCCTTTACTCTAAGGCTGTGCCCTCAGATCCTAGTCTCTCCTACCAATGGGAATATCTCCCCAACATCCACTCTGTTCAGGCCATTCAGTATTCTGTAAATTTCAATTAGATCCTTCTCTCTTCCTTCTAAACTCCATCAAGTATAGACCCAAAGTCCTCAAGCGTTTCTCATATGTTAACCTTTTCATTCCTGGGACCATTCCCGTGAACCTCCTCTAAACCCACTCAAGGGCCAGTAAATCTTTCCTGAGATATGGGCCAAAAACTGTGCAAAATGCTCCAAATGTGGCACCAGACCCTGATAGAGCCTTCAGAAGCACATCACTGCATTTATATTCAAATCCACTCAAAATAAATGCCAAAGTTGCATTTGCTGTCCTAACTACTGACTCAACCCGCAAGTTTACCTTGAGAGAATCCTGGACTAGAACTCGCAAGTCTCTTTGTACTTCAGACTTCTGAATTTTCTGCTCATGTAGAAAATAGTCCATGCTTCTATTCTTCTTACCAACGCGCATGACCTCATACTTTCCGACTTTGTACTCTATCTGCCACATCTTTGCCCTCTCTGCTAACCTGTCCAAATACTTCTGCAGCCTCCCTCAATACTACTTGTCCCTCTAGCTACCTTTGTATTATCTGTAAATGTAGTCAGAATGCCCTCAGCTCCTTCATCCAGATTATTAATGTATAAAGTGAAAAGTTGTGGCCCTAACACTGACTCTTGTGGAACACCACTTGTTACCGGCAGCTATCTTGAGAAAGACCCTTTTATCCCCACTCTCTGCTTTCTGCTAAAGAGCCAATCATTTATCCAAGCTAGCACCTTGCCTCTAACACCATGGTCCCTTATCTTACTCAGCAGCTTCCTGTGCAGCAGCTTGTCAAAGGTCTTTTTGAAGTCCGTGTAGATAACATCCATTGAATCTCCTTGGCCCCTGCTCGTTATTCCTCAAACAATTCTAACAGATTTGTCAGGAATTACCTCCCCTTCAATGAAGCCATGTTGACTTTGCCCTATTTTACCACGCACTTCCAAGTATTCAGAAATCTCATTCTTTACAATGGACTCTAAAATCTTAATCATGGCTGAGGTTAGGCTAATCAGCCTGTAATTTTGGTCTTTTGCCTTAATCCCTTTATAAACAGAGGGTGTCACATTAGCAATTTTCCAGTCCTCTGAGATCTTCTCTGACTCTGAAAGATCACCACTAATGCCTCCACTATCTCTTCAGCTATTGTCTTAAGAACCCTTGTGTGTAGTCCTTCTGGTTCTAGTTATTTATCCACCTTCAGGCCATTTGGATTTTCCAGTACCTTCTCCTTGGTGATAGCCATTCAGCTTTGTCCCTGACTCATTCAAAATTTTGTGATTATACTTGTGTGAAGGCTGAAGCAAAGTAATTTTTTTCTTTCCTCAGCCACTACTATCTCTCAAGCATCATTTTCTAGCAGTTCACTATCCACTTTTGCCTCTCTTTTGACCTTTATATATCGAAAGTAGCTCTTACAGACCTCCTTTATGTTACTGACTTGCTTAATTTGCTCCGTCCTTATTTCTTTTTGTTTGTTGCCCTCTGTTGATCTTTCTAAGCTTCCCAATCCTCTGGTCTCCCACAGCCCTTCACCACATTTTATGCTTTCGCTTTTACTTTTATGCTATCCCTAACTTCCCTAGTCAGCTATAGTTACTTCATCCTTCCTGTACCATGTTTCTTTTTCCTAGGGTTGAATTTTTGCTGTGTCTCCAGAATTACTTCCAGAAATGCCTACCATTGCAGTTCCCCTGCCTCTCCTACTAGGCTCTTCTCCCAGTCAATTCTTCGCTGCCCCTCCCTTATGCTTCTGTAGCTGCCCTTATTCATCTGTAATACCATTACCTCTGATTCTATCTTCTCCCTCTCAAATTGCAAAGTAAGTTCAATCACATTATAATCACTGGCTCTTAAGAGTTCCTTCACGTTAAGGTCCCCTTATCAAGTCGCCTTCATTGCACAATACTACATGTAGCACTGCCTGTTCCCTGGCGTGCTCCTCCACAAGCTGCTTCAAAAAGCCATCTCATAGACTTTCCACAAATTCCTTTTCTTGCAATCCACTACCAACCTGATTTTCCGATTCCACCTGCATATTGAAATCCCCCTTGATCACTGTAACTTTGTCTTTCTTACACACCATTTCTATCTCCTGGTATATCTTGCATCCCCTCTTCTAACCACTGTTTGGAGGCCTGTACATAATTCCAACTATATCATTTTTTACCTTCTCATTTCCTCAACTCTCACCATTAAGATTCTCCACCACCTGACCCTACTTTGTTTCTTACTATTGATTTAATTTCATTTCTTACTAATAATGCAATCCTACCCCCCCTGCCCACCTGGCTATCTTTTCGATAAGATGTATATCCTTGAATATTCAGCTCCCAATCCTGATCCCCTTGCAGCCATGTCTCTGTAATGCCCACCACCTCATATCTGCCAATTTCGATCTGCACCACAAGCTCATTTACCTTCTTTCTTATACTGCGTGCATTCAGACATAACACCGTCAGTCCTGTATTAACTGTCGCTCTTCTCATTGTCACTTGTTTATCTAATGTGTTTGAAATTTGATTCCTAACCCTTTCCAATGCTCTGTCCTATTTGTGTCTGTGCTGGACACTTTAATACCTTTCCTGAGCTCTCCTTTCCTGTCATTTTTTCATATTTTTCACACAGTGGAATTGGCCCCTACAGATGTTAGCCAGTTGCTTTGTTCCCCACTGGGGAATGTTTTACCCTTCCCTTCCACTCCCCACAACCAACAAACAACTACAAAAAGTAAATATGTCTTTCTAGACACTACCAACTCACTCTGCAAACCTAGTTCCTTAGCAGACAAGACCATGTCACTTTATGAGTCACAACATCTCTTCCAGAGCTCCATCCCTAGATTCAGCTTCTTAGATATTTATTCTGCTGCTGCTGCTATTGGTCACCCCAAGTTCACTGTCCTTTGTTGTGTTGCTGCAGCCATCGCTGGTTGGACTGACCTCCTCCAGATTGAGTCACAATGATAATCATTATAATAATTTAACCAAGTTCATTAATATGGGAAACATGACTTAGAAAGGCAACGACAGGTTGGATTCCATACAACAATTATTCTTCTATATTGAAAATATTACTATCTTCCATGATTGTTTGCTGGGGGTTGTGGCTACAGAGCCATCAGAATGACCCTTCAGAAGGTTTGAGCACTGTCATTGCAAAGTTTTCACAAATAACATGTAATTCCAACTTTGACTTGCATACCTAGATAAGTGCTAATGGCAAAACAAACAGGCACTTTAACCCACTCCTGTTAGATTTAATTCTAAAGGTCAGTTATGAGTGTTTTGTCATTGTGTCCTACCTTGTAATGATCTAGCTAACACTTTTCCAACTCTGTTTTTTGTACCATTAGGTAATGTGCTGTGCAATCAGAAAATAAGACTGTGATTGAAGCTGAAACAATGTCAATGTTTAGAAATGGAATAATCTGTTGAAGGAAAGGGGAATTGAGATAGCTGGAAAGAGTAGACCAATGGGATGAGGACTGCCACTGATGTGAACTGACATACAAATGGTATGTATATATTAGAATTTCAGTTAAAAAAAGTTCTGCTGTCATATTATGGTTGAGTGTTGGTTGATCAAAGTTCACTTCATTGATCCCTTTGGCAATGCTCTAAATAATTTGAGATGCCAGCAATATAGTACCACAAAAGGTGGGTTTTCATCTGTACAATATCACTTCAATTATCAGGGCATTCTTTGTGTACTGCCAACTATTAAGCATCATGTTAATGGAAGGAAATAACAAAACCCAAGAGAGTAATTTTAATAAGCAAAGGAGGCAGACGGATATGCAAATTCATGATGTTGGCCACCCTAGGCACAACTTTCTCAGGAGCTTTCACAATGTAAGAGGAAATGGCAATGTAGAACATGGTGTGACCCTCAACAAAATGTAAACGAGGGGGGAGTCCTAACTGACTTACACGCTTTCACTGAACAATTAGTACAGATTGGAGTTCCTCATGCATTCAGCAACAGAATTTTTTAAAAAATTGCCTCTGAAAATTCTTGCATCACTTTGTGGTAAGGACTTGGCCTGCTGTACTAAGGATATGTGAAAAGACATGCATAATTGGTCCTAAATATAGTTAAGAATGAACTGACCTGAGTGTACAACTGCTACATAACCATTGCAGGAATTTGGGGTTCATTAATTAGAGTTCAATACAACCATAGTGTAATGTAAATTCTGGGCTGGGTTTCAGGAATGGTATTCCTGTTTTGTATTCCAAATAGTTGTGAATCTTTCAGAGATCACCTATTTAAGATTGCATCATTTAACAGTGAGCTGCAGCTAATGTCCTCATCAATTCAAAGTCTCTTCATTCATTGTTCTTTTTATTGAGTCATAGAGTCATATAGCACAGGAACAGAACCTTCAGTCCAACCAATCTATGCCGACCATAATCCCAAACCAAACTTGTTCCATCTGCCTGCACTTGGCACATATCTCTCCAAACATCTTATTCATCTTTTCATCCAAACATCCTTTAAATGTTGTAACTGTACCTGCACCCATCATTTCCTCCAGAAGTTCATTCCACTGATAAACCACACTCTCTAAAAAAATGCCTATCATGTCTTTTGAAAATTTTACTCCTCTCAGCTTAAAAAGTGTTCCCTAGTCTTGATATCCCCCACTGCAGGGAAAAGACACCTGCCATTCACCCCTCAAGATTTTATAAACCTGTATAAGGTCATCCCTCAACCTCCTATGCTTCAATGAGAAAAGTCCCAGACAATCACTTATAACTCAAACCCTTCATTCTATGCAACATCCTGGTAAATCTTTTATGAGTCCTTTCTAACTTAGTAATATCCTTACTATAAAAAGGTGATCAGAACTGGACACAGTACTCAAAAGAGGCCTCACCAATATCCTGTACAACCTCAACATGATGTCCCACCTCCGATACTCAGAGATCTGAGCAATGAAGATAAACATGTGAATGCCTTTTTTTACTATCCTGCCTTCAAGTGATGCAAACTTCAAAGAATTACGTATCTGAATCCTTAAGTAAGTATTCATTAATGATATTATTTGGTCAGCGTGCAGAAAAGGCACCGGGGGCTATGCAGCATTTTTGACATTACTAAAACAACATGAAAATCTTCCTAATTGTCCATCCACCCAGAGCAGTGATTAAATGCCCTGTTAGCAATCCTACTAAATAGTGTTCAGGAAATTCAAAGAAGTCAAATAGGATCAGCCAGAGCGGAGCCCACTATTGTTCGTGACTACAACTGGGAGAATCCCACCGAGTAGGAGTTTGAAAAACTAGAAAACATCAGCCAGGAAATTCATCTCATAATGGATCCCGATATAGTTCAACTTCAAAGCAGTTGGAGGTCATCCATTGCACTGCTGCCAGAGTTCAACAAATCAACATGGCTCCTCATTATTGTGAAGTTAGGGAAGAAATTGTGGGGCCCAAAGTGAAGATACTTGTATCAGCTACATCATAGGTGAGGTGTCAGAAGGCTGGAAGGTGGCTAATGTTGTACCATTACTTAAGTAAATGCAGGGAACAACAGCTTGATGAGCCAAAAGTTAGAAGTGGGTAAGTTGTTGCAAGGGATTCTGAGAGATAGGATTTACATGTATTTGGAAAGGCAAGGACTGATTAGAGACAGACAGCATGGCTTTGTGCATGGTAAATCATGTCTCACTAATTTGATTGAGTTTTTTGAAGAGGTGATCAAGAGATAAATAAGGACAGTGTGGTGGAAGTTGTCTACATAGACTTTAGCAAAGACTTCAACAATGTACCACACAATAGACTATTTAGTGAAAGTAGATCAAATGGGATCCAGGGAAAGCTAGCCAATTGGATACAAAATTGGCTTGAAGGTAGGAGACAAAGGGTGATGGTAGAGAGTTGTTGTTCAGACTGGAAACCTGTGACCTGTGGCGTGCAGTAAGGATCGTTGCTGAGTCCACTGTTATTCATTATTAATATAAACAATTTGGATGAAAATTTGGGGCACATGGTAAGTTTGTAGATGACACCAAAATTGATGATATACAGGACAGCAAAGAAGCTTGTCTAACAATACAACAGGATGTTGATCAACAGGGCCAGCAGGCTGGGGAATAGCAGATGGAGTTTAATTCAGAAATATGCCTTTTGGTGCCTTTTGGTAAGACAAAACAACACAGGACTTTTCCAGTTAATTGTAGGGCCATGGGGGTGTTGTCAAACAGAGAGACTTGGGGTGCAGGTACATAGTTTGTTGAAAATGGCATCACTGATAGACAGCATGGTGAAGAAGGCATTTTGGCATGCTTGACATCATTGGTCAGAGCATTGAGTATAGCAATTGGGACATCTTTTTACAGCTGTGCAAGACACTGGTGAGGCAGCATTTGGAGCACTGCCTACAATTCTGGTTGCCATTCCACAGCAGGAATTTTATTAAACTGGAAAGAGTGCAAAAAGATTTAAAAGGATGTTACCAAGACTGGAAGATTTCAGTTATAAAGAGAAGCTGGATAAGCTGGGACATTGTTCCCTGATTTTGATCCACATCCTTTGACAAACCAATTTCAGACAAAGGCATTGCATCTCTGTTTTTTAAAAAAATCAATTGAGCAAGGATCCATGGCCTTTTGGAGGATAGGTGCCCACTATGCAGAGCTGTTGGGAGCGAAAAAGTGCTACTTGACTTCACTCTAATTTTGATATCATACCTTCTCATTGTATATTCCCCACAAATAAGAATATGTTGAATATTATTTAGCCTTAGGGTATGGGTATTCCTAGCAAAGCTGTCTTCATTCCTCATTGTTGGTTGTGAGATTGGGTAAACCACTCAGTTTAGCTCAATAATCATTTTTAAAGAAATTAGGAGATATTCATGACCCGAAAGAAATCGTAGTTTTGCTATCATGGAAGGAAATGGAGTTTAATGCAGACAAGTGTGAGGTGATGCACTTTGGTAGGAGTAACCGGAAGGCAAAGTACTGGGCTAATGGTAAGATTCTTAGTAGTGTAGATGAGCAGAGAGATCTCGGTGTCCATGTACATCCTTGAAAGTTGCCACCCAAGTTGGCAGGGCTGTTAAGAAGGCATACAGTGTTTTAGCTTTTATTAATAGAGGGATCGAGTTCCGGAACCATGAGGTTATGCTACAGCTGTACAAAACTCTGGTGCGGCCACACTTGGAGTATTGTGTACAGTTCTGGTCACCGCATCATAAGAAGGATGTGGAAGCTTTGGAAAGGGTGCAGAGGAGATTTACTAGGATGTTGCTTGGTATGGAGGGAAGGTCTTACGAGGAAAGGCTGAGGGACTTGAGGCTGTTTTCGTTAGAGAGAAGAAGGTTGAGAGGTGACTTAATTGAAACATATAAAATAATCAGAGGGTTAGATAGGGTGGATAGGGAGAGCCTTTTTCGTAGGATGGTGACGGCAAGCACAAGAGGGCATAGCTTTAAATTGAGGGGTGAAAAATATAGGACAGATGTGGTTTCTTTACTCAGAGAGTAGTAAGGGAATGGAACGCTTTGCTTGCAACGGTAGTAGATTCGCCAACTTTAGGTACATTTAAGTCGTCATTGGACAAGCATATGGACGTACATGGAATAGTGTAGGTTAGATAGGCTTCAGATCGGTATGACAGGTCGGCACAACATCGAGGGCTGAAGGGCCTGTACTGTGCTGTAATGTTCTATGTTCTATGTTCTATGTCTGTAACAAAGTACAGACTTACTCTTTGGCCTTCACAATGGCTCAACTTGCCTTGTAATTTACCCCCTCTCGAAATAAAAAGAAAACCACTGGAGGCATGCACAAAGGATTGTCAAGAGGCTTTAAGAAAATTGACAGGCATCCTGGCACTAACTCATACTAACTTTGCTTGATATCAGTAGGCCCTTTTAGAATAACAATCAACATCAGTAATCTCAAGGTAAGGCATGTTCTGCTCCAGAAAATTGAGCATCCAATTGGCTTTTTCTTCAAACAGACTTGGCAGAAAAAATACAGAAAAAGCACCCACGGGAAACAATTTTGATACTCCTAATGGCTCCCCAGCTTTTTCTTTTGGGCACATGATATCTTGCTATACACAAACGATAACCCTTTTTGGTTTGCCAATTCCTAGCAAAATTCATGTTGTTAAATAAGACTGTTAGACTGGATTGGCTGTTGTAGCCTTTCACCTTACAAAATAGATCTCATTGGCTGATGCCCTGTTCTGAGTGCAGATCCTCAAAGTGCAGCAGACATCTGCTAGCTGTATTTGGTTGTTGAGAGTGAAGAGGATCAATATTTTTGTCTTTACTGATTTGACTTTTCTAGACCATTTAAAAACAAATCAAGTTGTATTACTATTTTGCGTTCTGAAGAAGAGTAATTCGACCTGACACGTTAAATCTGATTTCTCTCTGTAGATGCTGCCAGGCATGGTGAACTTTTCCAGCAATTTCTGTTGTTGTTTCTAGTATTTTGCCCTGACATCTGGAAGTATGTAATTCCCACAAGGTACCAAGATAGATCTTAAAGTAGTCCCAAAGTCATCGAGCTGTACAGCATGGAAATAAATCCTTACGTCCAACTTGTCCATGCCAATAAGATATCCTAAATTAATCTAGTCCCATTTGCCAGCATTTGGCCCATATCCATCTAAACATTTCCTATTCATATACCCATCCAGATGCCTTTGAAATGTTGTAATTGTTCCAAGCCTCTACCATTTCCTCTGGCAGCTATTTCCATACACGCACTGCTCTCTGTGTGAAAATGTTGCCCCGTAAGTCCTTTTTAAATCTTTCCCCTCTCACATTAAATATATGTCATCTAGTTTTGGACTCCCCTACCCTCGGGAAAAGACCTTGGCTATTCATCCTTTCTATGCCCTTCGTGATTTTATAAACTTCTCCAGGGAAAATAGCCCCAGCCGATTCAGCCTCTCCCTAAAGCTCAGTCCTCCAACCCTGGCAACATGCTTGAAAACCTTTTCTGAACCCCTTCAAAATACCTTCCTACAGCAGTGTGACCAGAATTGAAAGCAGTATTCCAAAAGTGGCCTAACCAATGCTCTGTACAGCTGTAACATGACCTCCCAAATCCTATACTCAATACCCTGATCAATTGAGGCAAGCGTGCCAAATGATGTCATCACTATCCTGTCTACCTGTAATGGGCATGGAAGGTTTGAGTTAAAAGGAAAGGCTGAATAGGCTAGGACTTTCTTCATTGAAACGTAGGAGGTGAAGAGATGACCTGAAAGAAGTGTTTAAGATAATGAGAGGTATAGATAGAGTTGATGGTAGTCGTCTTTTCCCTAAGATGGGGAATTTCAAGGCTAGGGGGCACATTGTTTAAATGGGAGGAGAGAGATGTAGAAAAGGCATTAGAGGCATTTTGTTTTGCACGGAGGGTGGTTATGTTCAGCATGGACTGGTTGGACCAAAGTGTCTGTTTCTATGCCATATGACTCTATGGCTCTATGACTCTACTTTCAAGGAGCTATGAACCTGCACTCCAAAGTCTTTTTTTCAGCAACATTCATGGCAACACTGGTAAATTATCTTTTAACATATATTCTTTTCCATTTAAAAAGACATGACACTTTGGACATGGCTGCTGCCAATTAATGACAGTTTCTGCAAAATTCTGTTCGGCACTAACCAAGTAACAAAAGCTTGCATCAACATCCTGGAATGTCAATTGCTTGCATTGTACAGACATTCCAGTTAAGCCAATACATGGGAACCACATATAAGCTATCTTTGCCTGCTACTTTTGACAGTTAATGAAAGCTAATGGCATGCTGGCCTTCATAACAAAAGGAATTGAGTATAGGAGCAAAGAGCTGGTGGGACCACACCTGGAGTATTGTGTGCAGTTTTGGTCTCCAAATTTGAGGAAGGACGTTCTGGCTATTGAGGGAGTGCAGCGTAGGTTCAAGAGGTCAATTCCCAGAATGGCGGGACTATCATATGTTGAAAGATTGGAGCGACTTGGCTTGTATACACTTGAGTTTAGGAGGATGAGAGGGGATCTGATTGAGACGTATAAGATTATTAAGGGATTGGACAATCTGGAGGCAGGAAGTATGTTCCCGTTGATGGGGGAGTCCAGAACCAGAGGACACAGTTTAAAAATAAGGGGTAGGCCATTTAGAGCAGAGTTGAGGAGGAACTTCTTCACCCAAAGAGTGGTGGATATATGGAATGCTCTGCCCCAGAAGGCAGTGGAGGCCAAGTCTCTGGATAGTTTCAAGAAAGAGATAAATGGAACTCTTAAAGATAGTGGAATCAAGGGTTATGGGGATAAGGCAGGAACAGGACATTGATTGTGGATGATCAGCCATGATCAAAATGAATGGTGGTGCTGGCTCGAAGGGCTGAATGGCCTACTCCTGCACCTATTGTCTATTGTCGATAAAGGGAGAGATATTGTGAATCCTTGTGTTGGAGGTGTGTTAGTGATCCCACAGTTATCTGCTACATCACAGAATGGTTTTTGTGCAGATGTATCAAAGCCATCTCTTTAATTAAAGTGCATCGACAAAGATCCCAGTCATTTGGCATTTTAATATATTAAAAGTTGTGGGAGCAATAGGGAGTGGTATGGAGTTTGGAGGTGTAAGAAGGATATGGGGCATGTTGACACTGCAGGGATTGAATAGAAATTGAAAGACTCAATAAATATTCTCAGCAATTTGATAAGTTTGCCTTTCTTTTACTAGTAAATTCACCCACTTACTATCGCAGATAACATAGTTGTTCCTATGATGCTTAGTAGTTTCACATTAGCAATTTTCTAATTGCTAAGTTCAGTATTGATTGAATTGTGCCTTCTCAGTTCTACATAGAAACAGGAGTGGATCATTCAGTCCCTTGTTTGTTCAGCAATGATCTGACAGCCATTTAACTAAATCACAAATGATAATATAGCTTAAATATCCTGATTGGTTGTCCGCCTCTATTCAAAGCAGCTGATTAGTTTCTCTTTTCAAATCTAGCAACAGTTACTGTAGTCCAACTGGACCATAGGGCTGCTCCCTCATTAGGGGGAGAGAGGGAGAAAACTGATCATGGTTTAACCTAAGGGTCACCATGCCTCAGGTGTGATAAGAGGTTGAGAAGCAGAATCTTCATGCTAACCTCAGCTATTGTCAATTGAACTCAAACTTTGGCTTTGCTCTGTAATGTAAACCAACCTTCCAAATAACGGAGGTGACCATTCCTCCTCCCCCCAGTCCCCCCCGGCATTCTGAAGAAACTGACTTGGAGGAAACTCTTGTGCAAAGGGACGCAATTCTTTGAGAACATTTGTCGGCAAGGGGACGTACAGAAAAGGAACTGGAACCAGGAATTCCAAGGGCCACTATCAACTCCAGGAAACATCTACTACATGTGTGGTCAGAGATATGGCTTTAGGATCGGACTCATCAGACATGCCAGGTCCTACAGAACACATGACCAGTGACATGGAATTCCTATTTGTTACATTTGTTAGCGAGTAATCCTGATGATGCTATGTACCTTGATCCTATTTACCTGCCTTGGATCCATATCCCTAGATAACCTTGCCTGACACAAAAACGTTGGATCCTCAGCTTTAAAAAAAGGCCGAGGATCCACAGACTTTTGGGAGAAGAGAGTTCCAACCATGGAAAATACTTGGGACTTTAAATAGAGCTTTCTGACTTCACTCTAACTTTAATATCATGCCGTCTTATTTTAGATTCCTCATTACCAGAAATATATTTGAAATTATTTTATTCTTAGATGTCAATATTTCTGGCAAGGCTGGCATTCATTCCCCAATGTTAACTGCCAAATAAGGTGAGCCACTCAGCCTACATCACCAAAACTGAGATCAATCAAAAAATTGGGAAGCATTCATGATCCCCAGAACAAGTTGCCACCTGGATGGACTATACCGAAGTACAGCCATACTCTTTGGCATCTGCAATGCCCCAACTGACAACCTAGGCAACAGCTGGACTCAGCAATTGCACTGTGTGCCTGGATGCTCAATAATTTACAACCCCCTTCCTTGTCAAAGAAAGAAAATTATGATGTGGTCAAAGGGATTGTCAAGATGCTTTTAAAAAATTGACAGTCACCCTGGCACTAGCTCACACTAATTGCCCCAGACATTGAAAGCTCTCTTCTTGTCGCCATCATTGCCAGTGATCTAGGCAAATGTCTTGTTCTCAAGTGAACAATGATCTCTTATTTTGTTTGTTTCCTGTTCCTTAAGGGACATCTTTTGCCCCCTGTTTTTGGGGCAGTCTGTAGAAGACTGAATCCCAGATTTCTCAGTTGTGTGGTTCAAGTGGGAAGACTCTGGAAGTCTGTTAGATGGCCAGAAGAGAATTGATAATACTAATGCTCCAAAAACAGTTTGTAAATATTGAAATTACCCATCATTCCAACCTTTAATGTTGGCAGAAATATCTCTGCTCTTATGAATGAATGATTTCTTATGATATAAATCTTGAAGATACTGTAAAAAGTATTTTGTCGCCACAATCTGGTGCCATTTCGAGTTACAAAGGGGTAATGAGTTAATCTTTAATGAGTTAATCTTCTGCTCAAATTGGGGTCTCAAGCACGCCTTCAGAAGTTTTGCAAGGTCTCTGCAAGGCACGCCTCAAGGAGTGCTGCCCTGGGAAAAGCAACAATGACGCCGATTCCCCAGGAGATCCCGGCACTGCTGCCGCTACTGCCTTGTCACCACCGTTAAGAGACCAGGCTCCAGTCAAGACTTCCTGCTGTGGGCACTGCCACCACAAAAATCCAAGATTCAGGTCTACTGCTGCCAGGAGTCTTCGGTCCAGGCACTGCTGCTGCTAAAAGTCCAGGCTGCGGGCCTGGTCACTAGCACTTCCTAACCTGGTTCCATATTCCAAGATTCCCTTATTTTCTTTCATACAATGTGGTTACACTGTATGGTTGAGGGCCTTTTAGCAGTTTTATACAACAAATTTATTTGTTAGCCCATTTCAGACACATTGGTGTAGAACTGAAATCACATATAGGTCAAATCAGATAAAGATCATTTTCTGAAGGGTCTAGGCCTGAAACATCAGCCTTCCCGGTCTTCTGATGCTGCTTGGCCTGCTGTGTTCATTCAGCTGTACACCTTGTTATCATACATTTGGTAGACATTAAGTTTTGGAAAAATGAACATTTGGTGACATTCATTTTCCATGAACTGTTCTAAAATAGTTGACGAAGTTTTAAGAATTCAGGGCTGATTGACAAATTATGTCCAATTAATGCAGAGTAGTGGTTAAGAAGGCAAATGTGACAATACTAAAGTAGAATGTAAATTAGAGGAGGGCCTATTGAACTTTATGGTATTATTAGATTGTATTCTAGGTACTGCGAATAGCTTTGGCCAAGCACTAGAGCAATTCCACGAAGGTGATCTATATAGGAGGAATAACAGGAAAATGGGTTTTTCGGCCTTTCAAGGCTGGATTGGAGGGACTGGATTGTAGAACCTATCTGTCCTGTGGTTAAAATCCCCAACTAATGTGTTAAGGGTGATCTTAGAGTTATGCAACATTAGATTTATGTAACATTGTTGAAGGTATAGAGAAAGACGAAACCTTGAATATTTAACTTGGGGTACAACACGGGGACAAGAGTTTCAAACGTGTAACAGGTCATTCAGCATTGATATCATGAACTCATTTTGAGACTGTGAGCAATCGAAAAGAAGACGATAAAATTTGGCGTAAATTTGTGAAGAGACTACATTACAATCTAGGAATGGATGAATGCAGACGGGCCCTAATGACTTTGCTCATGATACAATTGTAAACGCTTGTTCGGTGTACACAAAATAAAAAAAACTCCACAGCATGTGTAACTAGCTGACTGAAAAAAGCTCTCAATTTTGTAAAGTATTAGTAAGTTGATGAAAGAATCCGGCTTGAACTCTATTTCTCACTCTCGGATTGTTTGTCTCGTCAGGTTTGGTCGCTGAGCCATGTAGGCTGCCGTCGTGAGGCGGGTGTTAATGTTGTTGTGACAGCGGCGCCTCGGAACGGCAGTTTGAGAGAACCATGGCCGAGTGGGCCGGCACGGCCGCTGCAAAGGTAAATCCGCTGGGGAGTGGGGGGAACCAGAGTGAGAGGAGGAACACCTGGTTCGTGGCCCAGAACAACGCAGAGAAGGCTCCCATTATGAATTCGCTTCGGGAGCTGGGGCTATGTGGAGAGCCGCTGTTTGGCATTCGGAGAGTTTCAGGCAGCGTCAGTTGAGGCCTGTCCCGACAGGCTGCCATAGCCGCCCGGGAGAAACCAAATAGCACCACCTGTCTGGCGCAGAGCTGGGGACCAGAATGTCTCCGATCACTGGTTTTGGCTTCCTCTTTTTCTGTTCATATTCCTTCGTCCAAAGAAGGGTATTTGAGGGCGGCCTTATTTCTATAACTCGCACTGTGGACTATCCATCTATTTTGTAGATTTCTATTCACATAACGCCTTTATCATGTCAGGTTTTCCCAATGCAGTTTAAAGCTAGTGAAATAGTTCTGTAATATGCTGTTTGTTTTGCATAAACTTTGAAATTAACGCACTTAAAAATTGTACGTTTGCTGACAGATTTAGTGCCATTATTTGCTAAATGTCGATTGGTTTCCTAAACTATTATGTTATGCGATAGCAGAAAGCGAGCAGGTATTCTTATTTCTGGTCGGGCTATTCCCCCGTTTCTAATAGCGCAACCGAATAAATTTGGGATCACGACATCATGTGCTGCAGGTATTTACCAATCATGCCATGTTCTATTTAATAAATTGTAAGGACCTACGATAAAATTGCTGCTTTATCATCACTTGTTAAAACGAGTATTAATTGTCAGTTAATAAAATGTGAGGCTGGATGAACACAGCAGGCCAAGCAGCATCTCAGGAGCACAAAAGCTGACGTTTCGGGCCTAGACCCTAGTAAGTTTATTTGTGAATTCGTGTTTCAAAGATTCCTGTAAACCATAAGAAGGAGGAAGCCGGAAGAAGAAATGGATTAAGGAAATGCACTGAGACTCAAGCTAGACTGAGCATTTCAATCCAAGAATATTTACATGACAATCAAAGAAAATTGGGGGACACTGCAGAAATCCTTCTCAGAATTAGAAAATCACGCACGCTGTACATCTAAACACAAAGATGGGTGGGGATGGGCTTTGGTGGAGAATAAAGAACAGATTAGACAGGTTGACTATGGAAACACGGTTACTGTTTAAAATTGGGATGTGGAATGTACTGCAGACAAGTTTTGTCTGGCCTGCAAACTCCCCATAAATATTCAAGTTAGACATGCTCATGAAATGGTTTCAATGCGGAGGCTGACTTCTGGACGGACCCATAAGACATGGCAACAGTAGTGGGCTATTCAGCTCATCAAGTCAGCTCCACCATTCAATGAGGTCATGGCTGACCTGATAATTTTCAACACCGCTTTCCTGTCTTTTCCCCATAACTGTTGACTCCTTTACTGATCAAAAATCTGTATCTCAGCTTTAAATGTACTTTGACCCAGTCTGAACAGCCCTTTGTGATAAAGAATTTCACTGAGACGCTACCCTCAAAGAAATTCCTCCTCTTCTATCTAAATGTGTGATGTTTATTCTGAGATTATGACCTCTGCTGTTAGACTCCCCCCACAAGGGGAAACAACCTTTTTGCATCTATCCTGTCAAATCCTCTAACACTCTTGTATATTTCAAAAAGTTTGCCTCTCCTTTTAAATTCCAATGAATACAGGCCCAATGAACTCAACCTCTTCTCATTTGAAACAGTCCCTTCATATTCTGGCATCAGCCAAGTGATCATCTCTGGATTGCCTGCAATTTCTACCCTTAGATCAGGTGCCCAAAACAGTTCACAGTATTCCAGCTGTGGTTTGACTAGTGTCTTGTATAATTGTATTAACAGCTCCCTGCCTTTGGACTTCATCTGTGAAATAAAGGCCAATATTCAATTTGTCTTTCATATTACCTGCAGCACTTCAATGATTGTGATTAATGCACAAGGATTTTCAAATCCCTCTTCTGTTGCTTTCTTCAGTATTTTTCCGCTAATAATTTTCTGCTCCTGTATCCTTCATGCCATGTGCAAAATCACCTTTTGCGACATTACTATTCTGTCTACTGAGTTTTTGCCAATTTACTTAAAATGTCAAAAACCCTCTGTAGACTCTTTGTGTCATCCTCACCACTTGCCTTCCCATATAATGTAAATAATTGTGGCCTCAGCACTGATCCTGTGGCTCTCCAGTAGTTACAGGCTACCGTCCTGAAAATGTCTCAGTTTTCAATTCTGCATCTTCTATTAGTTAACCAATCCCCTGTCTTTGCCATTTGAAGGCAGGATCTCGTTAATGGACCAGTTGATATTGGTGCTGAAAAATATGCCAGATTTGGAGGAGTGCTGATTGTTTCTAAGGGTTATGGAGTTGCAAGGAGTTAGGGATAGAGCTTCGGTGAGATTTCAAAACAAAGACAGGAATTTCAAAATGTACCAGTTGGTGTATGGAAAAATTATTTCGGTTTAAGAAATCATTCTTAATGAATGGAAGCTCATACAGTTCAGCAAGAATAGGGGTGATGAATGAGCCTATTATCTGTTTTTTTAAAATTTGTTCATGGGATGTGAGGTGTCCATTCAAATGAATGTTGCCAGTAAGACCAGCATTTGTTCATCTCTTCTTGCCCTTGAAAAAGTTCTGATGAGCCACTTTCTTGAGCTGTTTTAATCTGTGATTTATGGATACTGAAAGTTCTGTTAGGAATGGAGTCCGAGGATTTTGATCCAGAGGGTGAAGAACATTTCAAGTTGGGGAGATTTGTGACTTGGAGTGGAACTTGAGTGGTGAAACATGCATCTGCTGCCCTTATTGTTCCAGATGGTAAAAGTCATGGATTTGGAAGGTGGTGTGGAGCATCTTAAAGACAATGCATTTGTGAAAGGCGTGAACATGTAAGGTGGTACGTACATTCTGATTAAGTGACCTCTGTTTGGGATTATGTCAAATTTCGTGAGGATTTGCACTATTCCAGGCAAGTGGAGAATGTACCATCATAATCCTGACTTATGCCTTGCTAATGACAGGTAGATTTTGGGGAGTTTGGAGGTAAGTGACTCACTGCGCAATTCCCAGTCTCTGACCTATTCTTCGAGACGTGGTTTTTATGTAACTGATTCAGTTTGTTTCTGGCTGCCTGCAATTCCTAGACTAACGATGATGGGGTATTCACTAATGATAATATTGTTGAAAATCAAAGAGTATTTAAGAATATGTTTTGTCATATAGAAAACTTGCTGGATATTCGTGGAATAGTGAGCAGATCTTGGTAACGCTTTGTGGCCCAACAACTGTGTACGTGAACCAGTTGTTAACTACATCAGTTAAAGATTGTATCATTTCCATTCAAGGAAGTAGGGCCAAGTGGCATCCCAGGAGACAACCAGAATGAAAAGAGAGAGAGATTTTAATTGAGTTTAGGGGATCACAAGTAGAAATTGAGGTGGGATGTGTCGAGTAGATAAATAGTTGCCAAAATGTTGTGGATGCCATGGCGTGCCATGCAAGTGACTTTACCTGTGATCAACATGACAGGAGTAGTTTGACCATGTGAGTTAATGTCAGCATGTTGGGGAGCAGAAGAATATAGTGGAGGATATTATATGGAGGGAGAAAGTAAGGAAAGATGGGAGGTCTATGGACATGGGAGAGTTGACTTGATGGCTTGAATTGGCTGAGACCATAAAACCATAAGGCAAAGGAACAGAATTAGGCCATTCAGCCCATTGAATCTGCTGCACCATTCAATCATGGCTGATATGTTTCATGATTCCATTCACCCACCTTCTTCCCTTATTTCTGCCTTGATCCCCTTACTAATCAAGAACCTACTTATCTCTGTCTTAAATATATTCAATGACTTGGCCTGCACAGATCTCTGCAACGATGGGTTCCGCAGAGTCACCATCCTTTGGCTGAACAAATTCCTCTCCATCTTAGTTCTAAAAGGTCATCCTTTCACCTGGAGGCTGTGCCACTATGTCCTAGGCTCTCCTACTAGTGGAAACATCACATCCACTCTATCCAGGCCTATCAGTATTATGTAAGTGCAATCAGATTTCCCCTCATCCTTCTAAACTCCATCAAGTACAGACCTGGAGTCCTCAACTGCTCCTCACATGACAAGCCCTTCATCTCTGGAATCATTCTTGTAAACCTCCTCTTCACACCTCTAATGGCAGCATATTTTTTTTAGGCACAACACCCAAACCTGTTCACAGTATTCCAGAGATAATGGGAACTGCAGATTCTGGAGAATCCAAGATAATAAAATGTGAGGCTGGATGAACACAGCAGGCCAAGCAGCATCTCAGGAGCACAAAAGCTGACGTTTCGGGCCTAGACCCTTCATCAGAGAGGGGGATGGGGTGAGGGTTCTGGAATAAATAGGGAGAGAGGGGGAGGCGGACCGAAGATGGAGAGAAAAGAAGATAGGTGGAGAGGAGAGTATAGGTGGGGAGGTAGGGAGGGGATAGGTCAGTCCAGGGAAGACGGACAGGTCAAGGAGGTGGGATGAGGTTAGTAGGTAGGAGATGGAGGTGCGGCTTGGGGTGGGAGGAAGGGATGGGTGAGAGGAAGAACAGGTTAGGGAGGCAGAGACAGGTTGGACTGGTTTTGGGATGCAGTGGGGGGAGGGGACGAACTGGGCTGGTTTTGGGATGTGGTGGGGGAAGGGGAGATTTTGAAGCTTGTGAAGTCCACATTGATACCATTGGGCTGCAGGGTTCCCAAGCGGAATATGAGTTGCTGTTCCTGCAACCTTTGGGTGGCATCATTGTGGCACTGCAGGAGGCCCATGATGGACATGTCATCTAAAGAATGGGAGGGGGAGTGGAAATGGTTTGCGACTGGGAGGTGCAGTTGTTTATTGCGAACCGAGCGGAGGTGTTCTGCAAAGCGGTCCCCAAGCCTCCGCTTGGTTTCCCCAATGTAGAGGAAGCCACACCGGGTACAATGGATACAGTATACCACATTGGCAGATGTGCAGGTGAACCTCTGCTTAATATGGAAAGCCATCTTAGGGCCTGGGATAGGGGTGAGGGAGGAGGTGTTGGGGCAAGTGTAGCATTTCCTGCGGTTGCAGGGGAAGGTGCCGTGTATGGTGGGGTTGGGGGGCAGTGTGAAGCGAACAAGGGAGTCACGGAGAGAGTGGTCTCTCCAGAAAGCAGACAAGGGTGGGGATGTAAAAATGTGGGTGGGGTCGGATTGTAGATGGCGGAAGTGTCGGAGGATGATGCGTTGTATCCGGAGGTTGGTGGGGTGGTGTGTGAGAACGAGGGGGATCCTCTTTGGGCGGTTGTGGTGAGGGCGGGGCGTGAGGGATGTGTTGCAGGAAATGCGGGAGACGCGGTCAAGGGCGTTCTCGACCACTGTGGGGGGGAAAGTTGCGGTCCTTGAAGAACTTGGACATCTGGGATGTGCAGGAGTGGAATGCCTCATCCTGGGGGCAGAGGCGGAGGAAGAGGAATTGGGAATAGGGGAAACCAAGCAGAGGCTTGGGGACCGCTTTGCAGAACACCTCCGCTCAGTTCGCAATAAACAACTGCACCTCCCAGTCGCAAACCATTTCCACTCCCCCTCCCATTCTTTAGATGACATGTCCATCATGGGCCTCCTGCAGTGCCACAATGATGCCACCCGAAGGTTGCAGGAACAGCAACTCATATTCCGCTTGGGAACCCTGCAGCCCAATGGTATCAATGTGGACTTCAGCAGCTTCAAAATCTCCCCTTCCCCCACCGCATCCCAAAACCAGCCCAGTTCGTCCCCTCCCTCCACTGCATGCCAAAACCAGTCCAGCCTGTCTCTGCCTCCCTAACCTGTTCTTCCTCTCACCCATCCCTTCGTCCCACCTCAAGCCACACCTCCATTTCCTACCTACTAACCACATCCCACCTCCTTGACCTGTCCGTCTTCCCGGGACTGACCTATCCCCTCCCTACCTCCCCACCTATACTCTCCTCTCCACCTATCTTCTTTTCTTTGCATCTTCGGTCGGCCTCCCCCTCTCTCCCTATTTATTCCAGAACCCTCACCCCATCCCCCTCTCTGATGAAGGGTCTAGGCCCGAAACGTCGGCTTTTGTGCTCCTGAGATGCTGCTTGGCCTGCTGTGTTCATCCAGCCTCGCATTTTATTATCACAGTATTCCAGATGTGGTTTTACCAATGCCTTAGCCTCGACATGGAGGTGCTGATGTTGGACTGGGGTGGACAATGTCTGAAGTCACATGACCATAAAATTAAAAATGAAATAGTGTTGGAGACAAACTAAATGACTTTAATAACATGATTGTAGATATGAGTTACATGTCGACGGTCTAACCAAAGTAGTAAGTAAACCAAAACTGTACAAACTAATTAAGGTAGAGGGATCATAACAATTTATCAAAGTGATGGTATCAAAGCAGGACAGTTAGGAAGATTTTACACAAACAGAACAGTGTGGTAGGGTCACATGTAGCACGACATGAACCCAAGATTGTGGCTGAGGCTGTCTTTATGAGCACAGAACTTGGCCATCGGTTTCTGCTTGGTGAGTTTGCATTGTTGTGTATCTCAAAGGCTGCCTTGGGGGACGCTTATGTGAAGATCGGAAGCTGAATGTCCTTGACCACTGAAGTGTTCGCTGACCAGGAGGGATAATCCCTGTCTGGCCATTGTTATGCGGTGTCCATTCATCCATTGTCGTATCATCTGCATGGTCTCGCCAATATATCATACCTTAGGGCATCCTCGATTGCAGCATATGAAAAAGACGACATTGGCTGAGTCACATGAGTATCTGCCATGTGCATGATGGGACATGTTCCCACGTGTGATGATGGTATCCATACTGATGATCGGAATGTCTTGGAGGGGTTGCCATTGGAGAGTTATGCGGTGTTGTGATCGATGTCCTGAAGGTTGGGTAGCTTGCTGCGAATGATGGTCTGTTTAAGATTTGGTGGTTGTTGGAAGGTGAGAAGTGGAGATTTAGGGATGATCTTGACAAGATGTTCATTGCCAATGACCTGTTAAAGGCTGTGAAGAGTGCCTGTGCCTCCACTTCTCGCCTTCAGATAACCGCCACATGTTCTTCATAGTCTTCAACGTGTTATTGGTGAGCATCTCGCCAAGATCATCCCTCAGCCTCCACTTCTTGCCTTCAAACAACTGCCAAACCTTACACAGACTATCGTTCACAACAAACTACCCAACCTTCAGGACAACATCAACCACAACATCGCACAACCCTCCAATGGCTACCTCTGCGAGACATGTCTGATCATCGACATGGATACTGCCATCGCACATGGGAACACCACCCATCACGTACACGGTAGATAGTCATGTGACTTGACCAATGTTGTCTATTTTGTATGCTGCAGTCAAGGATGCCCCAAGGCATGGCATATTGGCGCAACCATGCAGATGCTATGGCAACGGATGAATGGACACCGCGCAGCAATTGCCATGCAGGAATGTTCCCTCCCAGTTGAGGAACATTTCAGCGGTCAAGGACATTCAGCATCCGATCTTCAGGTAAGCATCCTCCAAGGCAGCCTTTGAGATATACAACAAGGCAGAATTGCCGAACGGAAATTGATGGCCAAGTTCCGTATCCGTGAAGACAGCCTCAATCGTGATCTTGGGTTCATGTTGTACTACATGTGAGTCCACCGCACTGTTTTGTATGTGTAAAATCTTCCTTACTGTTCTGTTTTGACATGACCACCTTGATAAATTGTTATAACCTTTCTGCCTTAATTAGTTTGTACAGTTTTGGATTACTTTTACATTGGTTAGACACTTGACATGCGACTCTTATACCATAAATGTTATTTCAGTCATTTGGTTTATCTCCAGCACCACCTTTATTTTTAATTTTTTACAGTTAACTCTGCCTCATTTAATCAGAGTAGAGGTAGTCCCTTTGCTTGTTATTTAGCTGTTGACACTTTACTTAGATTAGCATAACTACTGTTGGGGGAAACAAATAAACCTGTCTCACCAGTGACATTTTCCATCCAATTTTTAATTTTATGTAAAGTGATTCTATAACTTGAATATCAATTTTACTTGAGCTATCATTATTATACTGCTTTATTTCTGTTAGTGTCATTAATTTATCTTTCTTGTTACAACCGCTGCGTGTGTTCAGATAGAGTCTTTAGTTTTTTAACATCATTTTTGCCTACTCTGAAATTATTTGCTGAGCGTTCTTATACTTGTACATTTCTATTCCCTTCTTGTCATACTCTAGCTATCGCAACGTACAATGCTTCCCTTCATCATTTTCTTGTATGGTTGTTTTTTTTTAAATTTTCTAGATTTTCCTTCTCCTGATTGCTTATCCAACCCTTTAGTTTAAAAGACAGTCAAAAGCCTAGCTATTTGCTCCACCAGGACAGTGGTGTCACCAAGACTCAAATGAAGGCTGATCCAGAGTGAAGCTCCCCAGTGTTTTGCCAGTGCTCCATGAGTGAAACACATTTCTCCCACACCAGTTTTCAATTTTCAGATATCTTGTGGTTCAGGTAGCAATCTAGAGATTATTACCTTTCTCTGATTCAGGTTCTTTTTCATTTAGCCCCCTAGCTGTTCACTTCCCCTTGCAGAACTTTTTCTAAGTCCTCGTATTGTACTGGGACTCACATGAACCGCACCAGATTCTTCCTCTTTAAATCCAAGTTCCTCTCTAGCCTTAGGAAAGTATCCTTAACTGGACAAACAATACGACCTTCAAGATTCACATTCTAGGATGCAGAATACAGTATCTCTCCCGAAAACTAGAATGACGCCATTCCATTTGACTATCTCCCAACAGTGCAACTTGAATAACCCCATGTAATGAGCTGCTGAGGTCAGTTTGCTCAGCCTTTCAACCACGAAGGCTGCAAGAACCATGCCCTAGTTGGACAAGTATGACTGCTGAGGTTGTTCCAGTGCTATTTTTCTGACCACTCACCAAATCTGAAGTACATACCTCAGGGGTGTGAGGGCATGAATTCTTCCTGGAATAAAGTGTCCGTGTAACTTTCTTCTGCCCTGACGTATTACAGCATGTGAAGCAGAGCTCAATGGAGGCAGACGTGGCTGGCTGTAAATCACATAGGTATCAAATTCTGTTCCCATCCCCTCCACTGTTTTCTATAATTGATTTAAGGTTTCAAGTTCTGAAATCTCACTCTTATGATTATTTGTAATTATTACAATTAAGTAACTTGTTTAAACTATATATTTAGTATAGCCCTTTGAAATCTTTACAGTCCTTGTTTACATAGCTGCTTAAGTTTAGAACAAAATAATAGTACAACAAAAGAGTTAGAGTAGATCTTTCGGTCCATCGAGCTTGTTCCATGAGGTAATGGCTGATCTGATCGTGTCTTTCCGCCCACATTCTCACCAATATTTATCACCCAATTGCTCACCTAAATAATATAACAGGAGATTTCGCCTGTCTGGTCTTAGTGTCTCTTGATCTAGGACTGCTTGTCTTTTAAAGACCAAAACAGAGCTTTTTCCCTGACTCATGAAATTCCTGAGTTAGTTTCTCTGCACATAGAGCTCGTCTCCATGGTACCCCGTAAAATATTTTTAGGACTGGAAGATGTCATAGATTGAGCATCAGTTTAAAAAGGAGGAGGATAAATGTGGCAAACAAGAGGAATAGTGAGTAAAAGCTATCTACAAGTCACAGTATCTGTGGCCTACTAAGTCATCTAGATAAGAAAGAAATGATAAGCTGTATTAGTACTCCATGTTATTGGAGGGGAGAAAGAAACTGGTCAATACCAAGAGAACACATCTGCATCCACTGGTACTTGAGTGGTCAACACCGTAAGTACCAAACAATTTCCTTCTGAAATCTCTCAATCCCCTGTCATTGCCTTCTGGAAATGCTGGCATATACATTCAACTTTGGCAGCATGTACTATCAAGTTAACAGTGATATGCCTGGAGTTGTTAAATTTCATGTTAAGCTTTGACAGCTGCAGAATACCTACTATAAAAATGAGGTGTTATCTCAAGTATGTATCTCATGTCATTGGAACAAAAAAAATGCACCAGAGACAGAGATCAGAGTGGGACATAAATAGCAAGTGACCAGAAACTCAAGAACTAAATATATAGACAGAACCAAATGCTTTCATAGTATTTGCATGTATTTCATTATATGGACCTTTCAAGGTCCTATGCATGATTTTAATTTTGAGTGAATACCCTACTATGATTTTCTATGACACATATCATCTGGTTATAAGTAGGAAGAGGGCAATGTGCAACTAGACTTGGGTGTCCTCATGTGCTAATTGCTGAAGATAAGCGTGCAGGTGCATCAGGTGGTAAAGGAAGCTGATAGTGTGTTGATCCTCACAGTAAGAGGATTCAAGTACAGGAATAGGGATGTACTGCTGCAATTATACAGGGTTTTGGTGAGATTACACCAGAAATATCACATGCAGTTTTGGTCTTCTTATCTGTAGAAGGATGTTCTTATAGAGGTAGTGCAGCGAAGGTTTCCCAGTCCAGTCCCTTAGATGATGGGACTGGTACAAAAAGTTAGATCAGTTAGAAATGTATTTGTGGATTCTCATAGAAATCTGCAAATTCTAATAGTACTACGTGGGTTAGATGCAGGAAGGATGTTTCAATTGACATTCGTGTCAAAAACTAAGTGTTACAGTTTAAGGATATAGGGTGAACTGTTTAGGACTGAGGAGGAGAGAAATTTCTGTACTCAGAGAGTGGTGAGCCTGTGGAATTTACTACCACAGGAAGTAGTCAAGGCCAAAATATTTGTATGACTTCAAGAAGCAGTTGGACATAGTACTTGGTGCTAAAGGGATTAAAAAATGTGGGGGAAAAATGCAAACAGGTTATTGAGTTGGATGATTAGCCAAAATCATGATTAATGGAATAGGCTCGAAGGACTGAACGATCTACTTCTGCTCCTATTTTCTATGTTTCTGTTGCCCATTGATCACAGGTGAAGAGTGTATGTAGAACAGAATCCTAGAAGCGAAATTAATATAATTTTGTTTCAACTCTATCTTCAAAAGTTAGTCTAGCCAGGAGTATTATTGAAATTTGTATTATTCTACACGGCAGCCTGGTTCCTGCACTTTGGGGAGTGGGTAAATTGCTGCATGATCAAGATTGGGCAATAGAATTGTGATGGTAGTTAGAATTTCTGTGCCATGTTTAATTAACTTTGAGGAGGAAGAAATATCAATACAGAACATTTTCTTCAGGTTATTAGATCAATGGGTTGTAAATTGTAATCCAGAATGTAAATATGGACTGTGGATAGTTTTTAAAACTGTGTTTCTTGAGCAAGAGGATTCCTTGGGTTTTGGGATTTTGTCTGTTTGAAGCTGAGCATGATACATATTATGAAATAATATGTAGTGAGGTGGTACCATACTAGTAATGTCAATGGATTAGTAATCCAGAGACCCAGATTAATTTTCTTAGGACAAAGTTTGAATCCCACCAAAGCAGCTAGTGAAATTTGGATTAAATTTGGATTTAAAAGCTAGTGGTGATCATGAAACCATTGTCAGTTGTGTAATGAAAACCTATCTTATTCACTGAAGTGTTTTCAGAAAGGGAAAAGGATGACGGTGTCACTGGTTATGTTGCTCATCCCTAATTGCCCTGGAATAGATGGTGGTGAGCTGCCTCCATGAATCACTGCAGTTAACATAGTGTAGTTACAGCCACACTGCTGTTAGGAAGATAGTTCTGGTGTGGTGAAATAGCTCCAAGTCAGGATAGTGTATGACTTAGTGGAATTTGCAGGTTATGGGTATTCCCACGTATCTGCTGCCCTTGTCCTTCTAAGTAGTAGAGGTTATGGTCTAGTGATGATGGGATAGTTTAGGGGGAGGGGCTTAGATTAGTTCACAGGTCAGCGCAACATCGAGGGCCGAAGGGCCTGTTCTGCGCTGTATTGTTCTATGTTCTGTGTTCTATATCTGGCCTACGTGAGAATCTGGACGCACACAGTCATGTTGACTCTTAAATATCTTCTGAAATGGCCTAGCAAGTCAGTAGGCTTGTAAGACAGTAAGGCCTTAAACTGGATAGATTACTGCATCAATCTAAGGACCAGAAATGGCAACAGTATGTCTATCCTTGTTGACCCTGCAAACTCCTCCTTACCAATATTTGGAGACATAGGAGAGTTGTTTTGTAAACTAGTCAAGCAGCATAGCTACATTAACAGAATCTTATCTTGCAGGCAATATCTCAAACGTCGCCATCCCTGGATATGTCCTGTTCAATTATCAGGACAGACCCATCATTGATTGCAGCATGGTTATATATAAGCAGCAATGTGTAGCTCTGAGAGTTGTCAACATTGACTGTCTACTCCACAAAATCTTATAATAGCAGGACAAACATGGACAAAGAAACCTTTGCCGATTACCGCCTATCCCTTTCGCTCAGATGAAGAACTAGTGCTCCTCTGTGGCAAACAGCCCTCTGAAGAAGGGCTGAGTGATCTACTTCCACCCCTATTTGTGATGTTTCTATTGCCCATTAATCGCAGATGAAGAGTGTATGTAGAACAGAGGGTGACATGGGCATAGAATGTACTCTGGGTGGGGGACTACAATAACCACCATCAAGACTGTTTACTAGCACCACTACTGACTGGTTGGTTGAGTTTTACAGGACAGAACTGCTGAACTAGAACTGTGGCACATGGTGAGGAACCAACAGGAGGGCGAAACTAACTTACCCCGTTCCTCATCAGTCTTCCAGTTGCAGCTGCATCTGTCCGTGGTGGTGTGGTACAAGGGTTCACCGCAATGTCCTTGTGTAGACAAAGACTTGTCTTCATGTTGAATATACCTTCCCATCATGTTGCATAACACTATTACCATGCTAAATGGGATAGATTGCAAAAGAAGGTTCTGAGGAAGGGTCACCAGACCCAAAACGTTAACTCCGTTTTTTTCCTTCACAGATGCTGCCAGACCTTCTGGGCTTTTCCAACAATGTTGTTTTTGTTCCCGAATTGCAGCATCTGCAGTTCTTCTGGTTTTTAACACCATCTACAAATTTACTTTAAAGCAACACCCAATTCTGAGTTGGAACTTTATCATTGTTCCTTCACTGCCACTGGATTAAAATTCTAAATCTCCCTTACAAACTGCACTGTAGGTGCACCCTGAGAACTGCAGTGATTCAGGAAGGCAGCTCACCACTGGCTTCTCCAGGCCACTTTGGGATGAGCAATAAATGCTGGCATGATCCACGAACAATTCTGGCCATTGCTTCTCCTTACTTCCTTGTTCCCAGTCTCATGTAGTTACCCTTGCTCCCCACTACTCGCACTTCTCAGTACTGATTTCTTTGCTTGCTCCAGTATGTCCTTCAGGGAGGCAAGGTATTGAAAAGAATTTTGGACTAGTTGGATATTTGGAATGTAACTTTCCCTTATTTTGTTGGTGATTTTCATTCAGCACATGTTGGCTTTGCAGCCATTTTTTATGAGCACATTAGGAGTGCTACATTATGGATAGCTTAATGCAGCGTCTTTCAGGATGCCTGTAAAGCACTTTGAGACAATGTAGTGCTTTTGAATTGTGGTTTCTGATGTAATATATTGTAATTCAGTAGAACAAAACTTCAAAAAGTACTTCTTTGGCTGTAAAACATTTTGGAATGATCTGAAAGTTACTATGTATTTGCAAATCTTTCAAAGACAGCAGTGTAAGAAACAGTGCACCGCATTTGCAAACAACAATCTTCCACAAAAAGCAGTGTGGCAATGACCAGATAATTTGGTCATTGATTTTGAGGGGCAATTATTGGCTGGAACTCCAGGGAGAACACCTCTGTTCCTTTTCAAAATGCAGCCGTGGGATTGTTTATATCTAATTGAGAGAACAGACAAAATTGGTCAATACCTCATCTGAACAATATCCACCAGTCACATGCCCTCAATTCCGCAGTGAAGTGCTGGCCTGGGATATGCACTTTTATCTCTGAACTGCTAGAAAGAGAGTCGAGCCAACATTGGTCTGTGCTAATCTTTTATTAATTTGTGGGATTTGGATGTTATGGGGAAGATTGGCATTTAAATACTTCGCCCCAATTGGCCTTAAAATTTGTGTGAAATTCCCTGCCTAATAATAGAATTATAGGAAGGTATTCCTATAATTCTGTTATTAGGCAGGGAATTTCAGGATTTTGTCTAGTGACAATGAAGGTGATGTATTTCTGAATGAGAGTGGTGTTCAGCTTGGAGGGGAGCCTTGAATTGGTTGTGTTCCTGTGTGTTTGCTGTCTTTGTTGTTCTAGATGATGGGGGTTGTAAATTTGGCACGTGCTATGAAGGGAACTGCAATATTGTGTTATAAAGAATGTGCAAGTTATCTGGTGCTGTGGAGAATTGATGCTTCAAGTAGTGGACATAGTACCATTATAGCTTTGTATTGAATGTTGTAAAGTTTTCTCAGTGTCAGTGTTTCTGCCTATGCAAGCGGAGAGTATTCCAACATATTGCTGTGTGCAATGTAGATGGTAGAAAGACTTTTCGGAATCAGAATGTGAACTGTGAAGGAATCAACAGCAGACCTTGAAGCAGTTCATTCTATTTCATATATTGTATATTTTTTCCCATTTTTGTTAATAATATATAGTTCAAAATCTAATCATATCTTCCATAGGAGACTAGATTATCAGCTGACGTTGAACCATTTGTGCCAAAACAGCAAGCAATTGGACCAAAATGGTCTGAATCATCGGCTACATTGCCAAGATACCTAACGACCTGCTATCCTTTTGTTCAAGATCCTTATGTGGATAGGTAAATATTAATTTTATAATTCTGTACCTTCTTGTGCCGCAACAATTAAGAAAAATATATAACTATCTGGAGAAACATTCCTATGTTAGAAAATTGTTACAGTGTAGAAGGAGATTATTTGGCCTGTCTTATTCATCTGGGAGCTTATCAAGAGCAACTTGGCAACTCCCATTTCACATCCTCTCTCCACAATTTTTTCCATAGCTTTTCCTGTTTATGTAGAAACATAGAAAACAGGAGCAGAAGTAGACGAGTCAGCACATCGATGTCTGCCCATGCTGAGAAGTTATTAAACTTTGGGTGTTGAGAAGAATTTGGATGTCGTAGTACAGAAGTAACACAAAGTTCACATGCTGATTCAATTAGGAAAGCAAAGTGATGTGTTTGCTTTTCGAGTACAAGAACAAGGAAGTCTTGCTGTAGTTGTATAAGTCTTTAGTAGGACTGTCACTGGAATCAGTGTTCTGGGATACAGTGTATGGGTTGGCAGGATGTGACGAATGGTGTGCAACAGGGATCGGTGTTGGAACCTTAATTATATGCAATGTACATAAATGACATGGATGTGAGGACCAATGATAGTTGCTAAATCTACTGATGACACAAAGTCACACACTGACTCTTAATGCACTCGTAGCAATTTAGGGATGATCATTTTTTGGCATTTTAGTATCATAGAAAGTATTTCAGCATAGAAGCAAACCAGCCCATTTGATATCTCATGACTTTAGGGCGTACAGCACAGGAATAGGCCTTTTGGCCCATGATGTTGTGTTGAACATGACGCCAAATGAAACTAATCTCTTCTGCCAGTCCTTTGTCCATATCCTTCCATTCCTTGCATATTCATGTGCTTTCCCAAATGCCTTTATTGTATCTGCCTCCATCACCACCCCTGGCAGTGTGTTCCAGACTCTTACTGCTCTTTGTAAAAAAAAACTTGTGGCTGACATCTCCTTTTGAACCTTTCCCCCTTTTACCTTAAATGCACACCCCCTTGTATTAGAAATTTTAACTTTCGGAAAAAGATTCTGATTGTCAACCCTACACCTCGTAATTTTATAGACTTCTATAACGTCTCCCCTCAGCCTTCGCCGCTCAAGGGAAAACAACCAAAGTTTTTCAAGCCTGTCCTTTTGGCTCATACCCTGTAATCCAGGCAGCACCCTGGTAAACCTCTTCTGCACCCTCTCCAAGGTCACCACATCCTTTCTGTAATGTGGCAACCAGAAGTGAACAATCTACTCTAAATGTGGCCTAACCAAAGTCTTATAAAGCTGCAACATGAAATCCTGACTCTCGTACTCAGTTCCGTGACCATTAAAGGCAAGCATTCCATGTTCCTTCTTTACCCCTTTATCTACTTGCATGGCTACTTTCAAGAAACTGGACTTGTACCCCAAGATTCTTCTGTACACCAATGCTGTTCAGAGTCCTGCCATTAACTGTATACTTTACCTTAAAATTTGATGTCCCAAAATGCAGCATCACTCACTAATCTGGATTAAACTTCCATCTGCCATTTCTCTGCCTATACCTGCAATTGATCTATATCCCGCTGTATTCTTTGACAACCTACACTATCCACAACTCTACCGATTTTTGTATCATCTGCAAACTTACTAACCCACCCATCAACATTTTCACCCAAGTCATTTATATACATCACCAACAGCAGAAATCCCAGTACACATCCTTGCGGAACACAACTAGTCATGGATCTCCAACCTAAAAAACACCCTTCCACCAATATCCTCTTCTGTGAGCAAGTCAATTCTGAATCCACGTGGCCAAGTCACTGTGGATCCTATGCGTCTTAATCTTTTGGATGAGCCTACCATGACGGAGCTTGTTGAAAGCCTTACTAAAATCAATGTAAACACCATTGCCCTATCCTCATCAAACACTATCGTCAACTCCTTGAAAAATTCAGTCAACTGCACAAAGCCATGCTGACTGTCCCTAATGAGGCCATGCTTTTCCAAAAGTGAGTAAATCCTATCCTGAAAAATTCTCCTCAATAGCTTCCCAACCACCAGTGTGAGACTCGCTGGTCTGTAGTTTCCTGGATTATCCCTATTTCCTTTCTTGAACAGAGGAACAACATTAGTTACTTACCAGTCTTTGGGGACCTCTCCAGTGGCTAGCAAGGTTACAAAAGTCTTGGCCAAGGCCACAGCAGTCTCCTGTCTTGCCTCGCTCAATAACCTGGGGTAGGTACCATTTGGGTCCTGGTGTATTATTCATCTAAATGCTGTTCAAGAGATCCAACACCACCTCTTTCTTGATCTGAAGATGCCCTAGCATATTAACATGCTCCACACAAATCTCTGTATCCTCCATATCCTTTTCCTGGGTGAATACTGATGCAAAGTACTCATTTAGGATCTCACCAACATGCTCCGCTCTAAGCACTAGTTCCCTCCTTTATCCTTAAGTGACCTTAGCTTCTCCTTAGTTGTTCTCTTGTTTTTAATGAATCTCTTAAATGCCTTGGGATTCTCTTTAACCCTACTTGCCAAGATAATTTCATGGCCCCTTCTTCCTTTTTTAATTCCGTCCTTGAGTACTTTGCTTTTATTCTTCACAGATCCTGTCCAATTTTAGCTTCCTAAACCTTACATATGTTTTCTGTTTCCTTTTGACTAAATTCACAACCTCCCTCATTATCCATGGGCCTCTTAACTCCCCATCCTTCTCCTTCTTCCTTAATGAAACATGCTGTTCTTGAACTCTCCCCAGCAGGCCTTTAAACAGTTTGTCAGATCTAGAATTGCCTGATAAAAGTTTCTCCCAATTAATACTGCCTAGCTGTTGCCTAACACTGACGAAATTTGCCCTCCCCCAACTTAGTACCTTCCTGCAAGGTCCCAACTTATCTTGTTCATACCCATCTTAAAACCTAAGGAGTTGTGATCATTGTTTCTAAAATGCTGTCCCACTGAAAGGTCAGTCTGTTGACCAGGCTCATTGTCCAATGCAAGGGCAAGTATGGCCCCTTCTGTAGTTGGATTATCCACATACTGTTTCAAGAAACCCTCTTGAAAGCGCTTAACAATTTCCTGACTTTTATGTTTATTTAAAGGAAAATACGAGGTGCTGTGTTCCAGATGTAATAAAAGCTTTCCTCAGTCAGTATGACCCCAAACCCCACTCATGATTCTTTAGTCTCATTTTTTAAAAAAAGTATGCAGGGAGAACTCAAAAGCTGTATACCAACTGCTTTCTGTAGAAGACCTTTCGCCACCACTCTGGCAACACCCTCTGCAAGAGAAACGGCGCAGAACATCTTTCTGTCCAAGGTGCCATACCATCAGAGTGCCCAGAAGCTTGATCAGAGATTGATTTTAGGCAGCATAACAGTGGTCCTGATTCTTATCTAAATAAGTGAAACCCTGCAAATGTTAACAGATATTGGTGTCCCCTCAGACTACCTTCTAAAGGATAGTGTTAGTCAGAAAAAAGACATTGGAAGTTGTTATATACAGAGCTGTGCTTACAACTGTACAATCATCTGATGCTTGGTGCATTCTTTTGCCCTCTTTCCAAACTCCTTAGTCTGTTGCCATCTCTGTTTCCCAATACCACGTGCTGACCAGTATCCTTTCAACTTCTAGGGAATGAGGAAGAAGAGGGAGAGGAAAAGGCAAAGCAGGAGAAATTAATGCAGAGTTACAAAGCCATGGAGTGCATATTGGAGATATTAATTGAATTGGAATCAATTGAGGTTATATTCTGTATTATTATATTTAGGCGATAGTATGTAAAACCAATTTAAAACTAACTAGAGGAATAAAAACAGGTTTTCTTCCTGCCTGCCTTATTTCTTTATTGTATGCATTTTTAAAGAAGTGTAAATGCGCTTCCAGACACACTAGTATGACTTCTTATGTGACCTTCAGTGAGCACGTTGACTAATAGAAATTTTTTTGTGCATTCTGTACTAATTACTTTTTAAGTAAGTTTAAATTTGTCAACCTGTAAAAGTTACACTAAGCAGAACATTTATCCTTGTGGTATTGTGCCATGCACGTCGGAAAGATGTCATGCTTGTTTCCCAGTCTGTTGAGCTAGCTAATCTCTGGCTGATGCTACAATTGCTTGACTGGAGTGAAGAAATATTAGCTAGGTTCTGGCTAATTATTACTTTCTCTAATGATTTTGGTGAAAGTACATCAACTGTGTGGTGACATATTGCATCTTACAAAAATATCTGCTCTTCTGTTCATACGGTATGTGCTTGCTCACTGGCTCACCTGAAGACCACATTACTAAGGTGTGAGAAAGCATTATCAGCCTCAGCAATAGAGTGGATGCAATTGTGTGTTCATTTTAAAAAAAACTGTTCTCTTGAAATTACAAGATGAAAAAGCAAAAGGCCTCCATGTAAAGTTTTTACTTTTGAAAAAAATGTGCTAGCTCACATTTTACAAGATGTAATTGTGGTGGAAGATTTTGAGTAAGCTTGTTCAAGAGATGATGATATGTATGCATATCCATCATGGGATACAAGAGAGTGATTTCTCTTGCAGTTGTCTCACAGCTATATCAGTTAATAATCCTGTGGATTTTATTTTTTGCTCTGCTTTTTAGGCAGCATTTGAAGACATCAGAGAATGGCTACAATAAACAGTCTCAGAATTTTTCAGAGTTGCATACATCCTATCCAGTTATGTCATCTCACTTGCCTGTGGACTATTCCTTCTGCTATTCATATAAACAGACATCTGATTGTTCATTGAATCTATATGCACAAACACCACCACGCTATGATGACATTTGCTTTTCAAAGCACAGGATTGGTAGCAGAAGTAACAAGAAAAAACAGCCTGGCCAGCAGGAATTTGAGAAGGAGAAAGCATTTTTGAACCAGACAACTAAGGTATGTCGTGACAATATGTATTAGTATAGCAAGACTGTTGTCATGTATTTGTAATTGTTAAGCCTGTGCTAATATTGTGTGTGCAGGTAGTTGTGCCTTTCTGCCTGCAGCACAGATGCTCTATATAATCATGAATTTTTTTAAACTTAGTTTTTACTACATACAAGCTGTTTGTGTGACTGTATCACCAGTATTATTGATACCAGATTGATAAGGGGCCAATGGGCCTGAAGCATTTTGCTGGCTGTGCATCCTGTAGTCTGAGGAAAAAAGGTGTTCAGCCAACGTGTACGATCACAGGCCTGTGGAGCTCAATTTAGAATCTAAAGGCCGATTCAATGTTAACCAATACCATAATTTTTGTAGGAGCAAATGAAGAGTCATCTAAATGTTAGCTTGCCCTCTGTCCATGGATGCTGCCTGATCCACTGTGATCTCCCGCATTTGTTGTTTTCAGCCATAATTTTTGTAGTGTTTGCAATTTATGATAAGGTAGGCTATTTGAGTTTGTCCGCAAGTTTGAGATTTGCCAAATTTTTGAGTTTCGTTTTTTCAAATTGATGCTGCTATGTGGTTATTATTGCCATCAAGGATATTTCTTATCCAGCTGATACTTCTGATGAAAGTTGTCTAAATGCTTACAGGGAATAACACAGATTTCTGAACAGGGATGTCTCTTTAATAATTTATATGTCTCTGATAGCTTACAAATATATCCAGTAAATGAGCCATAAAATCAGGAAGTAATACTGAGCTGGCAAATCTCATTTGGGGCTGCTTCAGTTGGCCTGAACTCTTTGGATTGAAGGGCAGAAACTGCTAATTATTTTGACCCTAATCATTAGTCACTGACTAAATTATGCATGATTGGATGTTTGATAAGGGCCAGGGTTGTGATTAGTTGTGACACTCTAAGTTTACAAGTCACTAATGAAGGGCTGTTGTGAAGCAGTGGTAGCATCCTTTCAATTGTGCCAGAAGATCTGGGATTCAAGCCCCAGCTGCTTCATAGATGTGTGATAACGTACATGAAAAGATTGCTTTTAAAAATGTCTACAAGCTATGGATGTTTTTAGCGTGAGATACTGGAGACTAACTACCTGTACCATCTATCTGCAACTAGAATCATGACACAACAGCTTGTATTTATATAGCATTTTTTAATAAGTAAGGTGTCTCAATATAATTGAAAGATTGTTATAAAACAACATTTGTTGTTGCTATGTCTAAAAAGATGACATGAAGCTGCGTTAGAGGAGTTGGTTTTGAGGACCATCTTGAAGAAAATGTTTAGAGCCTGAAATTTAGAGCTACCTTAGGCTTTTGGCAGCTCATCTATTCAAAGACATCCCATTGATTTCAAACATTAACTCTGTTCTCCACTGTTACTGCCTGACTTGAGTACTTCTGAGATAATGGGAACTGCAGGTGCTGGAGAATTCCAAGATAATAAAAAGTGAGGCTGGATGAACACAGCAGGCCAAGCAGCATCTCAGGAGCACAAAAGCTGACGTTTCGGGCCTAGACCCTTCATCAGACCTGATGAAGGGTCTAGGCCCGAAACGTCAGCTTTTGTGCTCCTGAGATGCTGCTTGGCCTGCTGTGTTCATCCAGCCTCACTTTTTATTATCTTGTGAGTACTTCTGGTGTTTTCTGCTATTATTTTTGTTTTCCAGTATTTGTAGTAATTCACTTCTGTTTTAGGTCGAGCTGCATGTTAGAACTTGAGTAGGAGAGTTTTAGATGATATGAACATAGAACGTAGAACAGTACAGCACAATACAGGCCCTTAGGCACAATGCTGTGCCAACCTATTATCCTACTAAGATCAATTTACCCTGCATGCCCTACATTTTACTATTCTCCATGTACCTATCCAAGAGTCGTTCAAAAGTCTCTAAAATATCTGACTCCACTACCACTGCCGGCAGTGCATTCCACCCGCCCACCACTCTCTGTGAAGAACCTACCTCTGACATCTCCCCTATACCTTCCTCCAGTCACCTTAAAATTGTGTCCCCTCATAATACTTTTTCCCAGGGTGGAAATGACTATCTGACTATCAACGCCTCTCATCATCTTGTACGTCTCTATCAAGTCACCTCTCATCCTTTGCTCCAATGAAAAAAGCCCTAACTCCCTCAACTTTACCTCATAGGACTTTCCGTCTAGTCCAGGCAGCATCCTGGTAAATCTTCTCTGCACCCTCTCTAAAGCTTCCACATCTTTCTTATAATGAGGTGACCAGAACAGAACACAGTATTCCAAATGTGGTCTAACCAGGGTTTTATAGAGCTGCAGCATAACCTCATGGCTCTTAAACTCAATTCCCCTGCCAATGAAAGCCAACACACCGTACATCTTCTTTACAACCCTACCAATTTGGGGAGCAACTTTGAGGGATCTATGGACGTGGACCCCAAGGTCCCTCTGTTCCTTCACACTGCTGAGAATCCTGCCATTAACCCTGTATTCTACAGTCAAATTCAACCTTCCAAAATGAATCACTTCACACTTTTCTGGGTTGAATTCCATCTGCGGCTACTTTGCCCAGCTCTGCATCCTGTCAATCTGTTGCCACCTACAAGTGCACTCCACGCTGTCCACAACTCCACCACCCTTTTTGTCATCAGCAAACTTACTAACCCACCCTTCCACTTCCTCATCCAAGTCATTTATAAAGATCACAAAGAGCAGAGGTCCAAGAACAGATTCCTGCGGAACACCACTGGCCACTGAGCTCCAGACTGAATACTTTGCATCTACTACCACCCTCTGTCTTCTATTGGACAGCCAATTCTGTATACAGACAGCCACATTTCCCTCAACCCTATGCCTCCTTACCTTCTGAATGAACCTACCATGTGGAACCAGATCAAATGCCTTACTAAAATCCATATACACCATATCCACTGCTCTACCTTCATCAGTGTCATTTGTCACATCCTCAAAGAATTCATTAAGGCTTGTGAGGTATGACTTGCCCCTCTCAAAGCCATGCTGACTATTGCTAATCAAATTGTGCTTTTCCAAATAGTCATAAATACTATCTCTCAGAATCCACTCCAATAATTTGCTCACCACAGAAGTAAGACTGATCGTTCTGTAATTTCCAGGATTATCCCTATTTCCTTTCTTGAACAAGGGAATGATATTTGCCACCCTCCAATTATCTGGTAATACTCCAGTGGACAGTGAGGACGCAAAGATCATTTCCAAAGTGGCAGCAATCTTTTCCCTCGCTCCCTGTTTAAACTAGATTGGCAGGGGTGAGGAACTGTATTTGTAATTCAGAGGATGAGGTATTCAGCCTTCCAACAGGCCCAACAGAGAGTGAGGTTGTAAATAAAGAAATGCGGTTGATGGAGCATAATTGTGGACACAGATGGTTTGAGGTGTCTATACTTCTAGCATTGAAGCATCAGAAATAAGGTGAATGAACTTAGAGCATGAGTCAGTACTTGGAACTACAATGTTGTGGCCATTACAGAAACTTGGGTAACTCAAGGACAGGAATGGTTGTTTGAAATTCTGGGATTTAGATGCTTTAAAAGAAATAGGGAGGGTGGAAAAAGAAGTGGGGGAGTGGCATTGCCAGTCAGGGCTAGTATAGTAGCTGCTAATAGGCAGTTTGAGAATGATATGTCTACAGAGTCAGTTTGCGTTGAGGTCCGGACAAAGAAAGTGGCAGTCACTTTGGGGTTTTATTTTACAGACCCTCGAATAGTTGCACAGAAGTGGAGGAGTGGATTGGGAGGCAGATACTGTGACGGTGCAGAAGTCACAGGGTTGTAGTCATGGGTGATGTCAACTTTCCAAATATTGACTGGAAGCATTTTCGTTGTAATAGTTTAGATGGAGCAGATTTTGTCCAGTGCATTCAGGAAGGATTCCTAACACAGTGTGCTGAGAGGCCACTTTGGATTTGGTGCTTGACAATGAATCGAGCTAAGAGTTCGACCTGTTGGTAGGAGGGCATTTTGGCAGTAGCGATCACAACTCTGTTACTTTTACAATAGTCATGGAAAGGATAGGTACATACAACGGGGTAAGGTTTATAATTGGAGGAAGGGTAATTACAGTTCTCTTAGGCAAGAACTGGGTAACATAAAATGGGAACAGATGCTGTCAGGGAAGAGCACTATTGAATTGTGGAAATTGTTTAAGGAATGCATACTGCGTGTGCTCGATATGTTTGTCCCTAGCAGACAGGGAAGATGCGGTTGAGTGAGGGAGCCTTGGTTCTCGAGAGAGGTCGAACGACTGGTTAAGAGGAAGAAACATGCTTATGTAAGGTTTAGGAAACAAGGAATGGAAAAGGCTGTAGAGGGATACAAATTAAGGGAGGAGCTGAAGAAAGGGCTTGGGAGGGCTATAAGGGGGCATGAGAAAACCTTGGCAGGAAGAATCAAGGAAAACTCCAAGGCTTTTTACACATATGTGTGGAATAAGAGAATGATCAGAGAAAGGGTAGGGCCGATCAAGGATTGTCAAGGGAATTTGTGCACAGAGCCTAAAGAGATAGGAGAGGCCCTTAATGAATACTTTTCTTTGGTATTCACAACTGAGAGGGACCTAGTTGTAGAGGAGAACAGTGTTAAACAGGCTGATAGGCTAGAGAGGGTTGATGTTAATAACGAAGATGTACTAGGAATTTTGAGGAACTTGGAGATAGATAAGTCCTCTGGACCTGATGGGACTTATCCAAGGATTCTATCGGAAGCGAGGGAAGAGATTGCAGACAATGATCTTTTCATCCTCACTGTCCATGGGTATAGTGCCGGGAGATTGGAGAGAGGCAAATGTCATTCCCTTGTTCAAAATGGGAATAGGGATAACCCTGGAAATTACAGGCCAGTTAGTCTTACGTCAGTGGTGGAATAAGCATTGGAAAGGGCTCTGAGAGGTAGGATTTATGATCACTTGGAAAGGCACAGTTTGATTTGTGATAGTCAGCATGGATTTGTGAGGGGTGGATAATGCCTCACAACGCTTATTGAATCCTTTGAAAAGGTGACCAAACACATGGATGAAGGTAGAGTAGTGGATGTGGTATACATGGATTTAAGTAAGGTGTTTGAAAATGTTGCCCATGGTAGGCTCGTGCAGAAGATAAGGCATGATGGGGGGGGGGAAATGTAGCAGATTGGATTTAGAATTGGCTGACCCTTAGAAGACAAAGGGTGGTAGTGGACAGAAAATATTCATCATCGTGCTCAGTTAGGAGTGGTGTACCACAAGGATCTGTTCTGGGTCCTTTTATCTATTTGTGATGTTTGTACATGATTTGGATGAGGGAGTGGAAGGGTGGAGTATTAGGTTTTCGGATGATACAGAGGTGGATTGCGTTGTGGACAGTGTGGAGGGCTGTTCTAGGATACAAAGGGACATTAATAGGATGCAGAGCTGGACTGAGAAGTGGCAGATGGAGTTTAACCCTGAAAAGTGTGAGGTGGTTCATTTTGGAAGGACAAACTTGAAAGCCAAATACAGGGATAATGGAAATATCATTGGCGGTGTGGAGGAGCAGAGGGATCTTGGGGGTCATGTCCATAGTTCCCTGAAAGCTGGACCCAGGTGGATAGAGTTGTTCAGAAGGCATATGGTGTGCTAGCTTTCATTAATAGAGGAATTGAATTCGAGAGATGTGAAGTTATGCTCCAGCTATATAAAAGCCTGGTTTGGCAACATCTGGAGTATTGTATCCAGTTCTGGTTGCCTCATTACAGGAAAAATGTGGTAGTGTTGGAAAAGGTACAGAGGAGATTTACCAGGATGTTGCCTGGAATGGAGGGCAGGTCTTATGAGGAAAGGGTAAGAGAGCAAGGGCTTTTTTCTTTAGAATGATGAATGATGAGAGGTGACATGACAGAGGTGTACAAAATGATCAGAGGTATAGATATAGTGAACAGCCGGAGGTTTTTTCCTAGGGTGAAGGTAGCTTTTATGAGGGGGCATAGTTTTAAAGTGAGTGGAGTTAGATGTAGGGGAGACATCAGAGGTAGGTTCTTTACACAGAGAGTGGTAGGAGCATGAATGCATTGCTGAAGAGGGTAGTGAAGTCAGCCTCATTAGGGGCATTTAACTGGGTGTTAGATAGGCATATGGATGATAGTATAAGGTAGGAGTGGTAGTTAGATAGACCTTAGGATTCGGGTAAAAGTTTAGCACAACACTGTGTTGCACTGTTCTGTGTTCTGTGTTCTATGTTCTCTGTTCTAACCTTGGGTACAACCTGTCTGGCCCGGGGGACTTATGCTTTTCAAAATTTCTAGCACATCCTCCTTTCTAACATTAACCTGTTCAAGCATATCTGCCTGTTTCATGATGTCCTCACAAACATCAGGGGCCCTCTCACTGGTGAATGCGGAAGCAAAATATTCGTTGAGACTACCCCTACCTCTTCTGACTCCGCACACAAGTTCCCTGTACTATCCCTCACTCTGGCCATCCTCTTGTTTCTCACATAAGAACTGAACACCTTGGGGTTTTCCATGCTCCTACCCACCAAGGTTTTGTCATATCCCCTTTCTAGCTCCCTGAAGTCTATTTTTCAGTTCCTTCCTGGCTATCTTGTTACCTTCCAGAGCCCTGTCCGGTTCTTGCTTTCTCAACCTTAAGTAAGCTTCCTTCTTTCTCTTGACTAGATTTTCTACATGTCTTGTCATCCAAGGTTCCTTTCTTTGCCTCAGTAGGACAAACCTATCCAGCACTTGCAGCAACTGCTCTCTAAACGACCTCCATATTTTTGTTCTGCATTTCCCTGAGAACATCTGATCCCAGTTGGTCCTCTGTAATTCATGCCTAATAGCATTGTAATTCCCTCTCCCCCAATTAAATACTTTCCCATACCGTCTGCTCCTATCGCTCTCCATGACTGTAGTAAAGGTCAGGGAGTTGTGATCACTATCACGGAAATGCTCTTCCACAGAGAGATCTGACACCTGCCCTGGTTCATTGCCAAGCACCAAAGCCAATATGGCCTACCCTCTTGTCGCCCTGTCTACATATTGAGTTAGAAGTCCTTCCTGGACATACCTGACAAAATCTTCTCCATCCAAACTATTTGCACTCAACGGGATTCCATTCTATATTAGGGAAATTGATGTCACCTATGACAACAACCCTATTACTTCTACACCTTTCCACAGTCGGTCACCCAATCTGTTCCTCAGTGTCTGTGTTGTTATTGGGAGGTCCATAGAAAACTCCCAATAAAGTGACTCCTCCTTTCCTGTTTCTGACTTCCACCCATACTGACTCAGTAGACAAACCCTCCTCCATGACCTCCCTTTCTGCAGCTGTGATACCATCCCTGATTAGCAATGCCACTTCTCCACCTCTTTTACCTATTTCTTTCGAAACATCTAAACCCTGGAACATCCAACAATCATTCCTGCCAAGTCTCCGTAATGGTGCAACATCATAGTTTCAAGTACTGATCCATGTTGTAAGTGCTTCACCCTTATTCCTGACACTTCTTGCATTGAAGTGGACACTCCTCAACCCATGCCATTGATTGTCAATTCGCCTTTCAACTGCTTATCCTTCCTCACACTTTCTCAGCTGGCTCTATCTGCCTGTACGCTGGCTACCCCATCCTCTGACCTGAGCTCCGGTTCCCATCCTCCTGCCAAACTAGTTTAAATTCTCCTGAAGAGCTCTAGCAAACCTCCCGCCCAGGATATTGGTGCCCCTCCAGTTCAGGTGCAACCCGCCCTTCCTGCACAGGTCCCACCTTCCCCAGAAGGTATCATAATGATCCACAAACCTGAAGCCTTCCCTCCTATACCAGCTCTATAGCCACAAGTTCAGCTGCACTCATTCTCTGTTTCTGGCCTCACTAGACTGTGGCACTGGTATTAATCCTGAGATTACTACTCTGCTTGTCCTGGCTTTCAGCTTCCATCCTAACCGTCTGTATTCACTTTTCAGGTCCTCATCCTGTTTCCTAGCAATGTCATTGGTACCAACATGTACCACGATTTCTGATTGCTCTCCCACCCCCTTAAGAATCCATGAAGACTTGATCTGAGGCATCCCTGATCCTGGTACCCGGGAAGCAACGTACTATCCGGGAGTTCTGCTCTGTACCACAGAATCTCCTGTCTGTTCCCCTAACCATTGAATCTCCTATAACTATCACTCTCCTAGTTTCCTCCCTTCCCTTTTGCCCTTTTGAGCCACAGAGCCAGGCTCAGTGCCAGAGACCTGGCTGCTATGGCTTTCCCCTGGTAGGCCATTTCCCCCCCCCCGCCCCCCAATAGTATCCAGAGTGGTATATTTATTATTGTGGGGAACGGCTATGGGGTGTTCCTGCACTGTCTGCCTATTCCCTTTCCCCCTCCTGACTGTGACCCAGCTACCTTCGTCCTGTAACTTGGGCGTGACCGCCTCCCAATAACTCCTCTCTGTCACCCCCTCAGCCTCCCGAATGATCTGGAATTCATCCACCTCCAGTTCCCTAACGTGGACTGTGAGGAGCTGGAATTGTGTGCACTTCTCGCAGGTGAAGTCAGAAGGGTCACTGTACATCCTACAAGAGGGGCATGCAACTGCCCTAGCTTCCATTTCCTCTACTTTAGATTGCCAAAAGAATAAAGTAAAAAAGACCTTACCTTACTGACCTTCCACAGTCTCTTCTTTTTGGTTAGAGGAGGAGGATGGGTGGGAGGCACTACACGTGTAGTATTTCGGGTTTAGACAATGCCCCAGTAGAATAGTTCACTTCCCACCTCGCGCTGTCGCCACTCCCACCGCTCAAATCAAGAAGGCCGCTGACTCGTGAGGTAAGTTTTTAGTAAGGAAAGCCTTACCTTCCTGGCTGGTGCTCTCACCACTCCCACTGCTCAAATCGAGAAGGTCTAACCAAATCAAACCTGAGTTTAGGAAGAGTGGAAGACATTGATGTGTTGGAGTAGTCTTATCTAGAGATAACAAAGGCATATTGTGGGAGAAATGGGTTTGATTTCAGGGACTGTGGCAACAGTACCAGAGGAGGAGGGAGCTATTCCGATGGCTCGAGCACCACCTGGATCGTGCTGGGACCAGAGTCCTGGCTAATCGTATAACTAGGGCTATGGATAGGACTTTGAACAAAGTAGTGTGGGTACAGTTGCATGGAAATTTATAGAACGAGTTAAAGCGGGACAGGTTTAGGCAGATGTTATTAAAGGTTACAGAACAAATAATAGGACGGAAAGTGTGGAAAGGTCAGGAATCTAATTTCAGGCACAGCAGATGAGGGGGCAGCCATGAGAAGGAGGCAGTCAACGCAGGACTTGTACTTGGTATACAAAACAAGGTAAATGAACTACTAGTGCAGATTGTAACTTATAGGTACAATGTTGTGGGTATTACAGAGATGTGGCTGTAAGGGCTGGGAATCACATCCTATTGAAAAGATGGGCAGATGGACGGAGGGGTAATGTTGCTTTGTTCATAAGAAATGAAATGAAATTGTTGCAAGAAGTGATTGTAGAGTCAGCAGGCATAGCATCTGTGTGGATAAAGTTGAGGAATCGCAAAGAAAACATCCCTGATGGGAGTTGTGAACAGCCTCCTAATAGTATTCAGGATGTGGGAAGAAATTAGATTTAGAGATAGGCAGTATTGCAAATCATGACTTCAGTAATCAAGTGGACTGGGAAATCAGGTTGGTTGCGGATCTCAAGAAAAGAAATTTGTTGAATGTCTGAGATTTTTTTGGAGCAACTTGTGGTAGAACCTACTAGGGAACAGGCAATTCTGGATTTGGTGATGGGCAATGAGGCACACTTGATTAGGGATCTTAAGGTGAAGGAACCTCTGAGCGGACAGTGGCCATAATGTCATAGAATTCATCCTGCTGTTTGAGAGGGAGAGCTGGAATCAGATGTCGTGCTATTATAATTAAGTAAAGGTTAACTACAAAGACATAAAGGAGGATCTGCCAAAGTTAATGGAATGGGAAGCCTACCAGGGAAGACAGTGAAGCAGTAATGGCAGGAGCTCTGGTTGTAATTCAAGAGGTGTACTAAAGGGAGGACAAGGCAACCATGGCTCACAAGGGAAGTCAGGGACAGCATGAAAGCAAAAGAAAAAGCATACGATGTGGTGAAGATTAGTGCGAAGCCAGAGCATTGGGAAGCCTTCAAAGACTAGCAGAAGAAAGCTAAAAAAGCAATAAGGGAGGAGAAGATGAAAAATGAGAGTAAGCTAGCTAGTAATATAACAGATTTGCAAGAGGGTTTTTTTTTAAATATGTCTGAGAAATAAGAGAGAGGCAAGAGTGCACTTTAGACTGCTGGAAAGTGAGGCTGGAGAAACAGAAATGGCAAACCAAGAAATGGTGGAGGAACTGAAAAGGTACTTTGCATCAATTTTAACAGTGGGAGACACCAGTAGCATACCAGAATTTCAAGACAGGAGTGAAGGTGAGTGTAGTGGCCATCACTAAGGAGAAGAGATGCTGGGGAATTTGAAAGGCCTGAAGGTAGATAAATCACATGGACCAAATGGACCACACCCAGAGTTATGAAGGAGTTAGCTGAGGAGATTGTAAAGGCATTGATGGTGATCTTTCAGGAATTGGTGGATGCAGGGAGGGACCCAAAGGACAGGAAGATGGCTAATATACCATACCTGTTTAAGAAGGGATGGAGGGAGGTAGAAGACCAGAAACTATAGGCTGGTCAGCTTGATCTAAGTCATTGGTAAGATTTTAGAGTCCTTATTAAGGATGAGATTGCAGAGTACTTGGAAGTGCATGGTAATTTAGGGCTGAGTCAGCATGGTTTTGTCAGAGGGAGGTCATACCTGACAAATCTGTTAGAACTCTTCGAAGAGTTAACAAGCAAGTCAGACAATGGAGAGCCAATGGATACGATCTGTTTGGATTTTCAGAAGGCCTTTGACAAGGTGTGGCATAGGAGGCTGCTAAATAAGCTAAGAACCCAAGGTGTTTCAGGCAAGGTTGTGGCATGGATAGATGATTGGTAGGAGGCACAGAGTGGGAATAAAGGGGTCTTTTTCAGGGGGTGGCAGCTGGCAACAAGTTCCCCAGTGGTCTGTACTGGGATGAATACTATTCATGTTATGTATAACCCTCTGGACGAAAGAAATGAGGGCACTGTTGTAAAGTTTGCAGATGACACAAAAACAGATGGAGAGGTAGGTAATGTGGAGGAAGCAGGGAGGCCGCAGAATGACTTTGATGGACTAAGGGAACAGGTAGAGAAGCTGTGGATGTTAGGAAGATCTTTCTGCTAGTGGGCAAAGATAGTATCCAAAGCCATAGCCTGAGACTGAAATGACAACCCTTTACAATTGAGATGAGGAGGAATTTCTTGACCCAGAGGGTGGTTAATCTGTGGATTTCATTGCTGCAGAAGGCTATAGAGCTGAAGTCATTGATGTATTGAAGACATAGATAAATTCTTGAATAGTGAGGGATCAAGGGTTATAGGGAGAAAGCCAGGAGGATGGGGTCAAGAATTATATCAGGCATAATCAAATGGCAGAACAGACGTGATGGCCCAAATGGCATTATTCAGCTCCTACATCTTGTGGTATTTAGTCTTATGGGGGGGTTAAGCAGCAATTGAACTAAGGTTGAATTGGAATTATCGAAATTGGTGGTCTTAGTGGTGACAGACATGTGATTGGAAGCTCAGAAGCAAACATTTTAATAAGTAAACCTTAAATACTTGCAGGGAACCAGGTAGAAATGCTGATTCAAAAACAAAATTTATGGAGTTGGCCACACAAGGAACAACCCATTGAAGTCCTCTGCTATCAGCCACCTTATCTCCAACCTTATTTTCCTGACCAATCATGTTATTGCATTGTAAATCCCTACCTTCCCAAGTATTTGCCAGAAATCCACATGAAGCTTCTAATTGGGTTTCTGCACCTACCAATGTGCTGAAATGGCTTAATAGTGACAAATGGCATCCTTTGCTCTGTAAAGACAGACTATTCTTCCTTGTCCTTCTTTAAATGAATACAGTCTTGAATGACCACTAACCTCATTCTGCCTCCTTGACCTGTCCATCCTCCCCGGACTGACCTATCCCCTCCACCCCCTCCCCACCGATACTCTCCTTTCCACCTATCTTCTCCTCTATCCGTCATCGGTCCATCTCCCCCTCTCTCCCTATTTATTTCAGAACCCTCTCCCCATTCCCCTCTCTGATGAAGGGCCTAGGCCCGAAACGTCAGCTTTTGTGCTCCTGAGATGCAGCTTGGCCTGCTGTGTTCATCCAGCTTCACAGTTTGTTATCCTGAATGACCACACGATCATTCTCCAATTTCAGATTTGATGGCAAGAGGATTTTTACTTGAGAAGAACAAAATTTTAAAATTTCAATGTGTATGGGAGTCAGGAGTGAGTTTGGGTGGTTGGCAGTTTAGTGGGAGTTGATTAAAGGGATCAGACAAGATTTTATAGAATGAATTTGGAATGGATAGGAAGAGATATGAAAGAAATTAGAAAAACATAGAACATAGAACATTACAGCACAGTACAGGCCCTTTGGCCCTCGATGTTGTGCCGACCTGTCATGAAAAAATGCCACTTCAGTCTTGGCTGCTTCAAACGAAGGATTGGTCCTGTAGGTTGGGGAAGTGAGAAAAGTTGTAGAGGCAGTTGATCAGCTGGTCTCAATCTTAGGGACAGGAGATCATATGGTCCTTACATGTGGTGGAGGTGACACTAGAGAAGACATGTAAAATGTATCAAGTCGTAAATCAAACACTACTAGTTATCTTGCAGTGGTTATCACAGAGCCATTTTTCAACAGTGAGTTAACTCATTCAGGAAGGGAATAAAGAAAACTGAGCAGGGAAATTTTGATTCATTTATTGCAGTCACATGTACCTTAGTACAGTGAAAAGCTTGTGAGCACTACAGGCAGATCATAGCAAGCAAAGACATACAGACGTAGGGTGCTTAGACAGAATGAGCCATACAGGTTATAGTGCACAGGAGGTGCGCATAACAAGATCAACATTATTTGAAGTTAGAGAGTCCATTCATCAGTCTAATAACAGCAGGGAAGAGGCTGTTCTTGAAACTGCTGGCGTGTGTGTTCAGGCTTCTGTATCTTCTGCCTGATGGAAGAGGTTGTAGGAGAGCATTGCCAGGTGGGATGGTTCTTTGATAATGTTGGCAGCCTTTTGGCAGGAATGAGAAGTATAAATTGAGTCCATGGATGGGAGGTTGGCTTCTGTGATAGTCTGCACTGTGCACACAACCTTCTGTAGTTTCTTAAGATCCTGGGCAGAGCACCTGTTATGCACCCATACAGTATGCTTTCTATGTTGCATATATAAAAATTGGTGAGGCTCCGTAGGCACCTGAGAAAGAAGAGATGTTGCTGTGTCTTCTTGACTGTCGCATTTACGTGGGAAGTCCAGGTCAGGTTATTGGTTATCTTCACTCCTAGGAACTTGACACTGTTACCCTCTGACCCTCCACTGTGTTGATGGAGATGGGGGCATGTCCTTTTCCTTTCTTTTCATATCATAAAGAATCCCTACGGTCTGGAAACAGGCCATTAGGCCCAACAAGTCCACATCAACCCACTTAAGGGCATCCCACCCAGATTCACTCCCCTACCCTATCCTTGTAACCCCTGCATTTCCCATGGCCAATCCACCTAATCTGCACTTGTTTGAATGAGGGAGGAAATTGGAGGACCCGGAGGAAACCCACGCAGACACGGGGAGGATGTGCAAACTCTACACAGACAGTCACTTGAGGCTAGAATTGAACCCAAGTCCCTGGTGCTATGACGCAGCAGTGCTAACCACTGAGCCACTGCCCGAAGTCAATGATTGAAAATGTAGAAAATTTTAAGAACAGAGTGTATCCAATGGTGAATGTAAACTATATGTTCTGTAGTTTAATAATAAACAAACTCACTGTTTGCAGTTTCTATAATTTCTAGGAAACAAGGTCCAGAAAAGATTTTAAAAAGCAGAGGCAAAATGTAAATGAAGTACCTGAGATTGCAACAGATGAACAATTACAACAGTCTGACGTATTAAGGAATAATGCAACCAAATATCGTGAGTGCTAGCACATTTAATTTCTGTTGGTCTACATTTGACACTTGCAGTTCTCTGCATTTGATTTCTTCAAAATCATAGAATCCCTACAGTGTGGAAACAGGCCTTTTGGCCCAACAAGCCCACACTGACCCTCAGAGCATTCCACCCAGACCCATCCCCCATAACCTGCCTAATCTACATATTCCTGAACACTACGGGCAATTTAGCATGGGCAACCCACCTAATGTGCACACCTTTGGACTGTGGGAGGAAACCGGAGGAAACCCACACAGACATGGGGAGAATGTGCAAACTTCACACAGACAGTCACCTGAGGGTGGAATTGAACCTGGGTCCCTGGTACTGTAAGGCAACAGTGCTAATCACTGAGTCACTGTGCTGCCGGCAAATATTCCACATTGGAAAAATAAGTAGAATATTGGGATGGTTTTGGTGTAACCTGTTACTCAAAACTTAATCTAACAATCAGTTTGCTTAACAAATATGAATAAATCATCTATGAGGTATGTGCAGTTGTTTAGAAGACTTATCAATATGATTTTAAGGTATATTACGTACAGGAGTAGAGTTCCACCTTGGTTTGTTTCTGATTGTGGAGCAAGTACTTGTGAGATATCATGAAACAAAGAACTATGGATGCTGGAGATTTGAAACAAAAACAGAAATTACTGGTGAAATTCAGGAGGTCTGGCAGCATCTACGGGAAGAAAACAGAGCAATGTTTCAAGTTTGACTGTTCATCAGGTCTGTTAGCAGCTAAGAAAATCTGGTATTTGTGCTGAAGGTGAGGTTAGGGAAGGATGGGAAAGGGAGAGGTGAACAGATAGGTGGAGATGAAGTGAGAAAAAGAGAGTGAGAGAGAGAGAGAGAAATGAAAGGGGTAGGTAAGCAAGAAGATTGTGGATGGCAGACCAAGACAAAAGAGAAGCTGAATAAGTGATGAGAATTGAAGGTCACAGAAAATGGGTGCTGTGCTAAAAGCAAATCATGTAATGTGATAAAAACCAAAAGAACTGTGGATGCTGCAAATCAGGGACAAAAACACAGTTGTTGGAAAAGCTCAACAGGTCTGGCAGCGTCTGTGAAGGAGAAAACACGGTTAATGTTTTGGTTCCGGTGACCCTTCCTCAGAAGTGATTTAATGTGATAATAGGCCTGTGATAATAGAGGGAGGGGGAGAGAGGAGAGGAGAGCAGAGGAGAGGAGAAGAGAGTAGAGTGATGTTTCAGGTCAGGACCCTTCTTCAGAAATGGGGAGGGATAGGGGATCTCCAAAAAAAAAAGAGGGGGGAGGGGTGGGGCTCGGGAAGGTTGATGAAATGGTGATATGCGAGTGCAAGTAGGCAGTGGCTGGGATTGGTCAGTGAGGTGGGAGTGGCGGATAGGTGGGAGAGAAGGGCAGGTTGTGTCAGGGCAAGGAGGCAAGGATGAGAGGGAGTGTTGGCCATGGGATGAGGCTGGGGGTGGGGAGATTTTGAAACTGGTAAAACCCACTCTTAGGTCATTGGGCTGTAGGTTCCCGAGGCGGAATATGAGGTGCTGCTCTTCCAGTTTGCGGGTGACATCATAACATGTCAAAGCAGGACTATATTTGAGGGTGGATAAAAAGCACGAAAGGATAGAATCTGCCTGTAATGTTACTGAACTTGATGTTACGTCCTAGAAGCTGCTCAGTGCTAATCAGAAAATGAAATGCTGTTCTTTAAGCCTGTGCTGAGGCTCACTGGAACTGAGACATAAATGTTGGCAGGGGCACACAGTAGTGTGTTGAAGTGCTAGGTGACTGGAAGCTCTGAATTATTTTTGACAAACTAGGTGTTCTGTAAAGTAGTCACCAGTCTGTGTTTCGTCTGCCAATGTGGTGGAGACCATATTGTGAACAGTTTAAACTGGAGACCGGAGTGATTTGAAGTGCAGGTAAATTGCTGCTTCATGTAAGGCCTTGGATAGCGAGGAGGGAGGACGTAAATGGGCAGTCAGTAAATGTGGAGTTGGAAAAGCACAACCAGTGAGACAGTGTCCAAGCAGCAGGAAAGTCATGTTTTGGGCTGAAACCTTTCTCAGGACTGGGAAGGGGGAAGGGAGCCCAGAAAACATTGACTTTCCTGCTCTTCAGATGCTGTCTGACCAGCTGTACTTTTTCAGCTCCACATTTATTGACTGTAGTTTCCAGTATCCGCAATCTTTACTGTCTCTGCGTAAATGGGTAGTGTTAAACCTTCTGCAGTTGCATAGGAGGATGCCATTGGGGTGTGGGGAGGCATAGGGAATGGACAAGGAGTGGACTGCTGTATCCCAGATTGAAACTTTAATTCTGCTTTCTTCCCATTGATGCTGCCAGACCCTCTGAGTTTCACCAACAATTTCTGCTTTTATTACTGTAGAGAGATTGCTCCGAAACTCACTGTTTCCAGGTGAACATGCACTTTTGGCCTAGGAATAGAGTGGGAGCACTAATAGCTGACCAAATAGAGACGTTTCAAAGAGTTGTGGGAAACTATTAGTTCTTTGTCATTGTTGGACTCTGCTGCTTTATTCTGTCTTAGGGCTCCTATGTTTATTAGATAACAAGGTGTGGAGCTGGATGAGCACGGCAGGCCGAGCAGAAAGGCTGACGTTTCAGGCCTAGAAGTGTCTAGGCCTGAAACGTCAACTTTCCTGCTCCTCTAATGCTGTTTGGCCTGCTGTGTTCATCCAGCTCTACCCTTGTTATCTCAGATTCTCCAGCATCTGCAGTTCTTACTACCCCTCCTATGTTTATTGACTGGTTTCTGCATTCTCAGCATTGAGATTAATTATATATTTCCATTCTTGTACAGAAGTCAAGCAGTCTAACAGATGCCACCACAGCAAATCAAACTCCATTCAGAAAATTCAAAATGAATCTGAGTCTAAGACTGATACCACACCTGAAGTTGCACTGAGTGATTTCCCTGAATTACAGAGCCCAGTATCACAACAATCTAACAATGTCCTCGGAAATGCCATTGTATCCAGTGGAGGCTCTGAACAGTCTGACAAAATATGGACATCGGATGATGCAACAGATGTGGTATGGCGTGGTGTACTGTAAACACAGTGTACAAGTAAACTAATTGCTTTAATCAAATCTTATTTACAATGTGCATTCTTGGTTTAACTTTGAAGCATCTCCGGTTGCATGAGAAAGCAGTCCATATTCTTATTAAGACCTGCCTTAAGTTTAAAATCGTTTTGACTAGTCCAGAATTAGTTGAGAAATGTCTAGCTTTGAAATCAACCTAAAAAAGGACCCATGATACACTCTGTTGCTGTATTAACCAAACTTTTATTTTGTCACATTAATTCATTGTTAATAGTGGCAGTTCATTGTCGATTAGAGAAAGTCCTCTTTGATCAAGGAAGAAGTATATAATTAGATCCTCACATTAACCACTTTGAAAATGGCTTTCCAGAGAATCTCAACACAGGGTCAATTTTCCTTGGTGCCACTGCAGCGTATTGACCTTTAAATTAAACTCAAATTAAACACTATTTGAACCTAAAACAACAATTCTAATGACAGAAGTAAATCAGGCTTCCTAATCTTAGGGTCCCATGTGTTGTCACCACCCACCATCCTCTCCTGCTAGCTAGGCCAGAACTTTGGGGTCTTGGGAGTTTCAGCTCACCACTGAGGAAAATCCAGTTTTAAAGTGCATCCAGTTGCTGAAGTTCTTGCTGTTAGTTCTCTTGATTTGGAACAGTCCTGTGCCTGGAAGCGCTTGCTTGGGTAATACTTGGTTGGCTTGCCCCCTGTTGGATGTCCTTTGTTCTGAAGATGCTCTTGGTTTGCCTTTCTGATTCAACCTCTCTGTTCTGCCTCTGTGGTTCTTGGTTCTGAAGCTGCTTGATGAGGCTGGAATCCTGTAGAGAAGCTGTTTCTGCAGAAGCTTGTTGTTTAAAACAAGGCTGTCTCGCAGGTGAGATAAGGTTTAGCAGTTATTCAGACTGAGTGCTCTGTTATCTCTCCTCAAATCTGTGTTGTCCATTGTTTCTGCTGTTTCTTTCTGAAGTCGATTAGACTAGATTCCCTACAGTGTGGAAACAGGCCCTTCGGCCCAACAAGTCCACACCGCCCCTTGGAGCATCCCAGCCAGACCCATGCCCTTTAACCACACACCCCTGAACACTATAGGCAATTTAACATGGCCAATCCCCACCTAGCCTGCCCATCTTTGGACTGTGGGAGGAAACCCACGCAGACTTGGGGAGAATGTGCAGACTCCACACAGACGGTTGCCCCAGGGTGGAATTGAACCCGGGTCCCTGGCACTGTGAGGCTGCAGTGCTAACCACTGAGCTACCGTGCTGTCCTAGTTTCCCAATAATTAAAAATATGTGTAAATGGATTTTGATTGAAGTTGAATGTTCGATATCTGTGCAGCCTCTGTACTGTGTGAGTTGGGAAGCTTAAGGTGTACAAATTAGTTTCAGTCTAGAATGTTAAGATTAGCTGATTGTTCTGTTTCGAGTGGAGGTGTAAATTGGAATTCCAGGTTGAGCACTGGTTCCAGGCAGCCATCTCTGTGTTTGTGTATTTTTTCCAGAGTTCAGCCCATCTATACCATTTACTTTTTTTTTAGAAGCTTTGAAAAATCCAGGGTCTTGTCTAGTATTTTAGATGATGGGGATTTTTACTCAATTTTACACTACCCAGAGACAAGATGACTGTTTTGTCAATCCAGGAGCTAGTCGATTGAAGGTGACTTTATTTTCATGCAGTCTCACCAAAACTGCATTTATGAAATAACAATTTTGTAAATGGAGATATCTGCAAAAAGGACAGCTGATGTTGTGGTTGGTTGGCGTGCCAAGCTGGTTTGCTGTTCTGAAGATGTTCCATTTCCCTGCTGGGTAGCATCATCACTGCAGCCTCTAATGAAGCGCCGGTGTGTTTTTCCACCTAGTATTTAAACTCTGGAATCTGTTGAGCTGGATTGCCTCGCTTCTGTTTTTCTTTCGTAGTGGAGTGTATACGGGGTTGAGTACTGTGAGTTTATTGATGGCTTTCGTCGTGGAGTACCAGGCTTCTAGGAATTTCCATGCCTGTCTCAGTTTAGCTTTCCATCAATAAACACATAAAGTTTGACCCCGTAGACACTCCACTTTGAAGGAAAATTGGAAGTGAGGCAATCCAGCTCAGTGGACTCCAGAGTTTAAAAACCAGGCGGGAAAACACACTGTCACTTTATCGGATCCTGCACTGAGCATGTTACCCAGCAGGGTAATGATATGTCTGTGGAACAACAAACCAGCTCGGCCAGCCAACCAACCTCAACACCCACAATCCAAGCTACAAATTTACTCCACAACCTAAGGGCAGCTGATGCCAATCTCATTGTATCCATAATTTATCAGAAGCCCTGTATATCTGTAAACACCAACATTTTAACCAACTTCATACGTAGTTTCCTTTTCTTCAGGCACTAAATTAACATTTCTTTGAAAAGCATGATGCGAATGTGTTATATCAGAAAGTTGGTTATATTAGTACACTTAAAAATGCAAAAAAAGAAAATTTGCTTTCAAGGGAATAGATTTTAGTGGCTGTCAATAGATGTAATGGGAGATATGGAGGACCTGTGAAATGGCAGGTGAATGATGGTCAAATTCCCAAGCCATGGCATTCTACTAATGGTTGGAAAAGGGAGAAGCCAGTCCCCCTGCTTAGAGGCCAGTGGTTTCACTTGAATGACTCACTCTTAAGGGTCTCTTCCCACCACAGAGGAACACATGGGACTTTGCTGTTCGGCTTGGCAGAAGGTGTGTCCACACTGGGGCTTCTGTATGCTCAGATGCATCTCTGGTAACCATTCCTAATGGTAACATGATCCCATGCTCTCACTGAACAGTAACTCAACACTTCTTTACCCCATTCCTGCCACCTGCCTTGACTGTCCCAAACAAAATGACCCCACTCAGCTTGATTTTTTACTGTGTTGAGTCATCTTGATGGGGTTCCAGCTCTGGACATTGCTCCTGATGGTGTTACTGGTCTGAATAACTTGTAGCTTGTAGCTTGGAGGTGGCTTCCTCTTCCCAGCCAATGACATATTTTGAGAGTGTGTAGGTAGTTCTCCGATAACATAATAGTTGCATTCTTTTGTGACCTCACTCTTTCGAAAATTCTATTATAGGGAAATCGCTATAGAAAATTGCTATACTCATCATTGTCATGATAGAATCCCTACAGTGTGGAAATTACGGTACAATAGAAAGTTTGTGTTATCCAAACAACGTCAACTATTCATCAATTGCATTTATAGCCAGTTCGCACTAATGAAACATGCATTATAGCAGAAATACCTGTATTTTCAGTTGTAATGTAGCAGGAATTTGTGCAGAAAAGGCCCTGTAAATGGGTAGATCAATTATCAGATAAATACCATTTTAAGGATATTTACGATCTGATGCAGGCAGAATACAGGAGACCTCCTTTGTTCTTGGAAAAATCACAAAATTTCTTTGACCACTAGAGAGGTCAGGTGGTCCTTAGTTTAAGGTCATCTTTAAAATGGTTTAAAAAGTGAATTACATTTTTTGTTAATTTGTTAGAAAGTTTTTGGTTTTCCTTTTTTGTTTTTCTTTTTTGAAAAAATATACTCAACGCTGTATAAATGCATGATAGATATTTCCCATGAAAATATTGAAGTGTTTGATTCATAAACTCAACAAAACCAATCACCTTGAATTTAAATTTAACTCTGGCACGTAGTAGAATCTAATCGGATGATACAAAATGTATTATACTAAATAATAAAAACTAAAAAGACTGTTTTGATATATTTTTAACTTTCTCAAACATCATTTGTAGCTGCAGTTCAGTTTTTCTGCTACAGTTCCATTGTGGAAAAAAAAATCAATGTATTATCTTGCTTTTTGTCTAGGGTCAGAGACTGGGGACATCCCAACTATCTGGATTTCCAGCTGCTTCAGAGAAATGTTCTTCCTCTACTGTCACAGGTAGACGTTTTGGCCATTTGCCCTCGTTTTGCTTTAGATTGTGGAGTGACTTATAAAATTTGTTGCTATTTTATGTTATTTCTACAAATTGCTGCCAATAAAATATTTTTCAGCTTAGTTTATGAGAAAATTATGTTAAACAATAAATTAACCTCCAGCTATATAGTTATGTAAACAAAATATTATAAAATATTCCTAAACACTTACATTATCTTTTAAACATTTACCATTAATGTATTCTCGATAAAAGGTATAATTGCTGAAAATGTTTACTGATTGTATATCAACTTCTGCCATTGCTTGTAGCTACATTTTCCAGCAATCTGACATGGAATGCTTGTCTGTCTTATGCCATTCTCACACATCCACTGTAGGTCATCTACAACCACCATGTGACATCCATCATCCACCGATGTCTAGGTGAACCCTACATTCTGCTGCCCTCCACTTTGTCTTCTGGAAGACATCTTTATATGGCTTTTCAGCTCTGAGCAAATATGTGAAATACTGGATGGCACTTTTGTTCAGAGATTTTTGTTATCAATCCTCTTAAAATCTGTGTATGGAAATTTTACATTCATCTCAGCATCCACATTTCAAAGGTCCCATTTTCTTCCTTAAAACTTTTCATGTCCAGGATTTTGAGGAATACAGGAAATTATTTAGAGTACAGAATCTTATGTGAGGTTTTTTGTTGCAAGTGAGGATTTTCTGTTAATTGAAGAAATTAACACCAAACATACTTCTTAAAATATTTAGAAATGAGAATTACTTTCAAATGTTTTGATTTCATTTGACCTCCTGATCAGTGTTTTGTAAGAATGTCAAATATTCATAAAATATTACATTTGGGTTAAATAATTAAAAGGTGGGCAATGCTTCATTTCCTAATATTGTAGTGATGACTAACTCATTAAAACAAGGCGTGTATCTCATAGCTTTTCTTTGTCCGATGAATTGGTTAGAGATGGAAATTGAGAATTTGTTTCTATGATACTAAAACTTCATAGAATCAGAACATCCTCACAGTGTGGAAGAAGGCCATTTGGTCCATCAAGTCAAAACCTACTCTTTGAAGAGCGTCCACTCAGATTCACCTCTCTACCCTATTCCTGTAACCCTGCATTTCCCATGGCTAACCCACTTAGCCTGCACCTTCCTTGGCATCATGGGGAACTTAGCATGGCAAATCCACCTAACCGGCACATCTTTGGACTGTGGGAAGTAACCAGAGCACGCAGAGGAAATCCACACAGACGTTTGCCTAAGGGTGGAATCGAACCTGGGTCCCGAGCACTGAGAGGCAGCAATGATAACTGTTTGAGCCACCACGCTGCCCTTCATCAAAGTGGTGTATATTATTAGATATATATCTTATAGAAATATGAAAACAATGTCCTAGGAGATGTCGTATAATATCAGCTTTGAATGTGAGCCAATACGTGTGCATTTCTTTCTATGTTGATGCTATAATTGAGTTATTTATTTTGTTGTTGCACCAGCAAGTACAGTAGCACCATCTACGTCATCTTTACCTACTGCCCCTCCATCTGTCATGTCGTGGGCCAGAATTGTTTCACAGGCGCCTAAGAAACCTGTTCTCTGTTCAGCTCCACCAAAGATATCTGCACATAATGTTTCTCAGGTCAGGGTTATACCAAATATGCAGGTCATCTTATACTTTTAGCCTTGAAATTATTCTCATTTTTTAAATCATGATGTATTTAAAATGTGAAATATCTGATTATTCTCAGAGCAATGATGGGGAAACAAAACTGAAAGAGGCAGTTGGGAAACTGAAAAAGAAGAAAAAGAAACAAAAACCAAAGGAACCCAATACTGCTCCAAAACCTAATGAGTCCAAGATAACTGTGCAAGAGCTCCCTCGATTTGAGGTATTTGATTTTGTTTTGTTTTATTTTAATTTTATTAAATGCTGTGGTTGAGGAGGGATAAGTATGTATTCTGAATTTATAATTTACTCCCCATATTGGTATGGCTTTCAGGATTGAATGTTCATTGTCACAGATTTATGAAACACATGATGTTTCGGCATGGATCCAATCCCTGTTCTTGAAACCAACCTGGCAATTTTATCAAAGTTCACCAATACTCAGTTTCATGCTTCGTATGCAGGCTGCAGACCTTCATAGCCATGAACTTTTGCCTCTGTCGCCCATCAATAACTTTATTTTTGATATAATTTTTCCATGAACTTGCAATTGATTATTTTTACAGCTGGTTTCACTTGTTGCTAATCTATCAATTGAAACGCTTATTTATAAAAAAAGTTCCATACCATTCTCAGACTCTGTAAAGGATAATGTAGTTGTAGTGTTTTCTTCAGCATGATTTGATAATGGTAAATAGTTCTGAAGAAGGGTCCCCAGACCTGAAATGTTTACTGTTCCTTTACAGTTGCTGCCAGACCTGCTGAGCTTTTCCAGCAGCTTCTGTTTTTGTTCCTATGTTTTATATGCCCTTTGTTGCTGATAAACTATTAGCAAAGTAGGTAATTACATCCCTATGAAATGCCGGAATTAAGATAAGTAATCCATCTATTCAGAGCTTGTTAACCATTAAAGATAGTATAAAAGGCAGTACTCAGAGCCAGTTGGAATTTGTAAACCATTTCCAGCATTGGAAAAGATATTGATTCTTCTCTGCTGAAGGGCACCCAGGTGAAAACATTTATTAAATGTGTCATTTCAGTTAGTTGTATTTGCCTGAGAAATCTAGGACAGTAGAACTGAGTTTGTTTTAGCAATGGCAAAACTAAGGGTGTCTCTATGTGAGGAGGCATCCTTCATTACTTACCTCACTTTTTTTTGTTTTCTTATTTTTGCAGACTTTTTGTGAAATAACTTGCATTTGCAAATCAGTTGTTCAAGAAAGGAACTGTTCGAGAAAGTTTGTGTTTTATTTTCTTGCCTGTAGTGCCTTTCCTCCTCATTTTTCTATCCATCAATCCTGTATTTTTTTTTTGTAAATTGTCATGGAGGGAGAATTTAAAGATCCTTTTCAAGGCTAGAGAAGAGTCAAGTACCAATGATAAATATTAGTTTTTATTTTGAGGTGCCATGGTGGAAACAGCACTGCACTTAAAACAGAGATGCACCTAATATAGCCAAGGAACATGTGTACACACTTTGTCATAGTGAAAAATAATAATAGATAGGATTTGGTAAATCAGAGCCTGATTCATAATTAAATTCATAGGAAAAGTAATGATGACTATAAGGTATCTTCAGCATTTTACATTCCATGCTTTCCTGAGACATGCTTAAAAGCAAGTAGCCTGCTTGTTGGGTAATCACTAGCACACACAATGAAGCCACCACACAGGCTGGTATTTGTATGCAAAAAGGGAATTTTTAAACAAGAGTATCCTTTCACAAACTCTTGGCATTGCTAGCTCAGCCATTTGAATTGAGCTATTATAGCATCCAATATCATCTCATTGCAGAGAGCCCTTCAACTTTGGGTACTTGTGGGCAAAAGCAAAACTCACCACCATGGTTAACCATGACCTTCATGAGTAATGGCTGACTCTGTACAGGATGTTTGTGCTTTTCAGCATCTCCATATTGGTGCTTGGCATGTCCTTAAACATTGCCAAGATCAAAGTTCTGTAGCAACCTTCCCTGTGCCACGAGTATCCTCTGTGTCACTTACATAAATGGGGTGACTCTGGAGAATGCACAGCACTTGTCATCTCTCCCAAGGGACCGCCATCAATATAGATATTTGACATCGAGTCAATTGTGCCAGCGTGGCTTTCTTCAAGATGTGAGAATGTGCCTTTGACGATGGGGATCTCATTGGAAACCAACAAAATTCCTGAGCTGTAAAGCTATTATGTTGACCAACTTCCTCAACTGCAGCAAAACCTGGACCATTTACTGACGTCTCATTTAAGATCTTTGAGAGCTTCAGACAACAGTGCCCATATTGAATCTAGGGGACGGTTCGGGTTGGAAAACTGCCAGACTGACATTGAGCATCCTGCAAGATGCTGTATTGACCAGCATCAAAGCCCTACTGCAGAAGATCCAAATCTGATATACAGGTCAAAGCAGCCAGATGCTCATAAGCCGCCTCATTTGGCAGGTTCTCTTCCCCCAACTTTTCATTGGCTGATGCTCAAAAGGTGGTCAGAGAAAAGTACAAGCATGCAGTCAAAGCACAGAAACGTTGACACCACTGACAGGAGGAGAAGCTGTTGACCTCTTGGCGTGGCACCTCCTGAACTGGCTCGGAACAAATCACTTTGATGAGTTTCTGTGCCCCAAGCCAACCTGCTCCAATACATCTAAAACACTGGCATCTACCTGACAATGAGGAAAGTTGCCCAGATATGTTCTGTAAACATAAAGCAGGGCCAGTCCAATTCAGCTAGTTATCACACCTTCAGTCAACTCTTAATCATCAGTAAAGTGATAGAAGGTATCAGCATCAGTGCTATCAAGCAGCACAAGTTCAACCATAACCTGTTCAGTGATGCCCAGCGTGTGTTGCGCCATGGCCACTCAGCTCTTGAAGAACATGGCATATTATTTGCTTCAATCTCAATAGGAGTATGCATTCTCACTGAAGCAGTCCAATATTTCAGGAATTTTCATTCTTGGAAGCTCCTTAAAAGTTGGCTCAAAGGGGTTGATAAGTATTCACTGAAAAATTTTGCTCATGGCAGCTGTGTGAAACCTCGCCTGTTGGGCACAGGATAATATAACAAAGTCCAGATGATTAATAAGTGTGCCACTGGAATTTTGAAGGTGTACTTCATGTGCTTGGTGAAATATGAAACTGTTCTTCAGTATTCTCATTGAGTGTCCTGAATAGAATTGGTGATCTGCATGCTGCACATCAGAGACGATTACATACAGAGGATGATGAAGGAGATTATCAGAAAACACTTGGAGGAAGAGCGGAGAACAGAGAACAGACGAATATCCTCAGTTCTGAGAAAGGGTCACCAGACCTGAAATGCTAACTCTGTTTTCCCCTTCACAGATGATGCCTGACCTGCTGAGCTTTTCCAGCAACATTTTGTTCCTGATTTAAAGCATTTGCTGTTCTTTGGAAATATAAGGGTGAGGCACCCATTGCCAAACCAGTTTGTGTACGTCACTCTTGCAGATGCCTTAATAGTTAAATGTATCAAATACTTGCAACTCCTACAGGAGAAGATAAATTCTTATCTTCACTCTTACTCCCAGCACTAGGACTAAACAATTCCCCAACCATATACCTCTCCATCCACTATCCACTAAATTGCCCTTCAGCTATGTATCCATACATAACACATTCACTCACTGAGCCCATGATGTATTTGAATTTGTCATAAAACAAACAAAAGGGTGAGTTGACACTCAAGATATAATAATGAACAAGATGTATAAGTGATGTTTATTGTTTTTTGTTTGACTTTTTAAGAAAATTCTATTAGTATTTGAGTTAATATTCATGTGCATACTGGTATTGGTATACCGAAGAACCACAATTTTTTTTCAACTTGTGCATCCTACTACTTTCATGTGGTGCAATCTGTGTGGTGTCACCAAAGGTAGAGAGAGGCTTCGCAGACATGGCTGCTGGGATGTTTTTGGACTCTTTAAGAGACATCTAATTTTATTCAGACCCAATTATGTCATTAAACCGTATCTTGCAACATAATGTAACACTCCTCACCAACTTGGTGAACTCTAGTGAGACAAACAGGTTTTTATTTGTCCCATTCCTATTAAGGTATGGCCTTCCTGGCTGCACCCTGTAGTAATTCCAGAAATGTGTCATAATATCTGCAGGTGACGCTTGCTATCTGTACACCTACATGAAATAGTCACTGGCCCCTCCATCATGATGTATTACTTAGTCAAGCTGAAAGGAGAGAATCAGACAGGAGCTTTTATTTCCTTCTTTTTCCCCCATGTGATTCCATCTTCATTCGTAAACAACTGCCACATTGATATTTGAGACTTTACTGTTTCTTGGCAGGCCTGCTGTTCTCATGCTTTTATGAGTATGTTTGCACACAGATGTATTCCTTGCTTTTCAGCAATAAATAAGACATGAATTTAGAATGGCGTCATCTAAATGTCAATATAGTGGAAAGGAAATTTTAGTTACTTGGCCTGCAAATTGTTTTCTTTTTCTTCTTGGTAGAAAAGCTTGACCTTTCCCAGCAGCAAAATTAATATCAGGAGATAACTGCATGGAGATTTTTAGAAACTGATTGGTATTAGAGAATTCTCAAATTGTGGTACCTGTCAAAAACTTAGCCTGAAGCAAATTTGGAAAGGACAATGAAATTTTTAGAGGAAAAATGATTGAGCCTTCAGAAAAAAAAATGAAAATTGTACACCCACTGAAAATAAAACTGTAATAAATATAGCACAAAATTGTTTAGATTGATTTAGGTCTGTTTCTTAACAGAAGACGATGTGCACACAATAGGAAACCACGTGTTAAAATGTCAGTTCGGATGGATGGATTTGTGGTACTGATCATAAAGTTGACTTGTATCTGATCAGTGCAAAATCTACATTATTTGTTCTTAAAATATTGACGTGTTGCAAAGAATTGATTGACTCCAATAACTTCGGCATTCATTGCTGCTTTAAACAAGTCTCAAATGGCAGATTTTCGTAAATGGCATATTAACAATGTGTAAAGTATACTATGTAATAAAAAGGTTGGAACCTGTGTGAATAGCTAGGTGGTTTTACAATGGAAGGTTGACATCAACCACCTAAAAGCAATATAAATGGCTGAAACAGAAAATTGTTTGTATACTTAACTGATTCTCAGTCAGAAATGACATTATTATAAAACACAGATTAAAGTCTGGAAATATTGAATGACCAATGATGATAAAAAATTTTTAGAAGGCAGTTGTCTTTACAACAAGATCTTTCATGTTGTCCAAAAGGGTTTCACACAGCAGTAGGGTTAAACCACCACCAGTTGTTTCTCTCTAATGATAGGCCGGTCTTCTGTTCTGGTAAGGCTATGATGACTTTACCTTATAATGTCCTTTTGTTCAAGAACATTTGCAACCTTATGTGAAGTAGTTTTGGTCACTAGCTACAGTGATTATGAACTGCAAAAAATTAAAATTTATGATCTGGCTTGTCCAGTATTATAACAGTGGACGTAAACATCATCCTTGGATGATGAGAGCGGTGGAGCTTCTAGTGAAAAGGAAGAAGGTAGCTTACATAAGGTGGAGGAAGCTAGGGTCAAGTTCAGCTAGAGAGGATTACATGCAGGCAAGGAAGGAGCTCAAAAATGGTCTGAGGAGAGCCAGGAGGGGGCACGAGAAAGGCTTGGCAGAAGGAATCCGGGAAAACACAAAGGCATTTTACACTTACGTGAGGAATAAGAGAATGGTCAAAGAAAGAGTAGGGCCGATCAGGGATAGCATAGGGAACTTGTGTGTGGAGCCTGAGGAGGTAGGGGAAGCCCTAAATGAGTTTTTTGCTTCTGTCTTTACGAAAGAAACGAACTGTGTAGTGAATGAAACCTTTGAAGAGCAGGTGTGCATGCTGGAATGGATAGAGATAGAGGAAGCTGATGTACTGAAAATTTTGTCAAACATTAAGATTGACAAGTCGCCAGGCCCGGATCAGATTTGTCCTCGGCTGCTTTGGGAAGCGAGAAATGCAATTGCTTCGCCACTTGCGAAGATCTTTGCATCCTCGCTCTCCACTGGAGTCGTACCTGAGGACTGGAGAGAGGCAAATGTAATTCCTCTCTTCAAGAAAGGAAATAGGGAAATCCCCGGCAATTATAGACCGGTAAGTCTCACGTCTGTCGTCTGCAAGGTGTTAGAAAGGATTCTGAGGGATAAGATTTATGACCATCTGGAAGAGCATGGCTTGATCAAATACAGTCAACACGGCTTTGTGAGGGGTAGGTCATGCCTTACAAACCTTATCGAGTTTTTTGAGGATGTGACTAGTAAGGTTGATGAGGGTCGAGCTGTGGATGTGGTGTATATGGACTTCAGTAAGGCATTTGATAAGGTTCCCCATGGAAGGCTCATTCAGAAGGTCAGGAGGAATGGGATACAGGGGAACTTAGCTGCTTGGATACAGAATTGGCTGGCCAACAGAAGACAGCGTGTGGTAGTAGAAGGAAAATATTCTGCCTGGAAGTCAGTGGTGAGTGGGGTTCCACAGGGCTCTGTCCTTGGGCCTCTACTGTTTGTAATTTTTATTAATGACTTGGACGAGGGAATTGAAGGATGGGTCAGCAAGTTTGCAGACGACACAAAGGTCGGAGGTGTCGTTGACAGTGTAGAGGGCTGTTGTAGGCTGCAGCGGGACATTGACAGGATGCAGAGATGGGCTGAGAGGTGGCAGATGGAGTTCAACCTGGATAAATGCGAGGTGATGCATTTTGGAAGGTCGAATTTGAAAGCTGAGTACAGGATTAAGGATAGGATTCTTGGCAGCGTGGAGGAACAGAGGGATCTTGGTGTGCAGATACATAGATCCCTTAAAATGGCCACCCAAGTGGACAGGGTTGTTAAGAAAGCATATGGTGTTTTGGCTTTCATTAACAGGGGGATTGAGTTTAAGAGTCGTGAGATCTTGTTGCAGCTCTATAAAACTTTGGTTAGACCGCACTTGGAATACTGCGTCCAGTTCTGGGCGCCCTATTATAGGAAAGATGTGGATGCTTTGGAGAGGGTTCAGAGGAGGTTTACCAGGATGCTGCCTGGACTGGAGGGCTTATCTTATGAAGAGAGGTTGACTGAGCTCGGTCTCTTTTCATTGGAGAAAAGGAGGAGGAGAGGGGACCTAATTGAGGTATACAAGATAATGAGAGGCATAGATAGAGTCGATAGCCAGAGACTATTTCCCAGGGCAGAAATGGCTAGCACGAGGGGTCATAGTTTTAAGCTGGTTGGTGGAAAGTATAGAGGGGATGTCAGAGGCAGGTTCTTTACGCAGAGAGTTGTGAGAGCATGGAATGCGTTGCCAGCAGCAGTTGTGGAAGCAAGGTCATTGGGGTCATTTAAGAGACTGCTGGACATGCATATGGTCACAGAAATTTGAGGGTGCATCCATGAGGATCAATGGTCGGCACAACATTGTGGGCTGAAGGGCCTGTTCTGTGCTGTACTGTTCTATGTTCTATGTTCTATGTTCTATGTAACTAGATTCTGGTACTTTAGCTTAATATAAAATCAAAAGTACAGGTTAAATACTGTTCAACATGACTTGCTTAAATGGTCCAAAATTTTGCAGTTGTAATAATGTTGAAACTGGCATTTACTATAAGTATATCTGTGAAACTGACAGCTCCTGCTTATGCATTGTTAAATGTGGAAATTCAGAAGTTGCTGTTAGTGATTCCTTACTCTCAATTAAGTTTGTAATTGAAGATTTGCAGACGGCTGTCGTTGCAAATCTCTGAAATGATACCTTTCCCTTTTAGGACATAATATTAGATTGAAAAACCTCCTCGAAAAATACTCCTTGTGGATTTTTAATGGCTTTCCAAGTCAGAAGCACTGCTGAAGACCATCCATGCCTTGGAAAATGAATTTCATATTGGTGGACTGTTGACAGGACATCTGGTCCACATGCCCAAAAACCTGCTGACTGATTATTGGCTTGCTCAGACACATGAAGAGTCTTGACAAAATCTTATGCTAAGTAGACAACATCCTTGAATCAAAGGCCAGAAAATGATTACCCTTCAGTGTAATATCATTGGGTATTGCCTATTGCCTTGTCTTGGCATCAATTTCGAACTGATAAGATGGAACGGACAATCCACTTGTCCTGCCCTAAAATATTGGCCTTTTGAGAATTGTGAATACAGTACGGATGGTGGAATCTTTCTTTCCACCATCTAAACACTGACCATTCCATCAAATCAACAGTCTGCTGATAACAGGGTAATCTCATCATGTTGTAGCATCAATGGGGGTTGTGCAGAAATAACAAAATAGCTTAAAAATATGCTCCTGTGAAATTCAAAGTTGAATGATGTTTGCTAATGGCGTAAACGTTGAAGAATTCTCAGGAAACAAAACAGGAAGTAAAACATGCTCCTGTCGTCCCTCCTCCATCCCAGTTTAAGGTCCATGGCTGGTTAACCAGGTGGGGAGACACAACAGTAAATCCACACAAGGTTACTCACAGGCTCCCATAACAGGCTTTAAATACAACCCCCCACCTCTAAATCTATCAAAAAGGATGGCGCATAAACTTCCTTGTGGTGTGAGATTACATAAAACTCAAAGAAAATTAAACCATGGCTTTCTAACAAACCACAATAAATACTTTTTTTTTGTTTCTTTGACATGTGGGAATGTTAAACCACCCAGCATTTATCAGGGTGATGCCCTTATGAATAAATGATTGATATAAGAAATTAAAAGTAATAATCTACAGACCTAAAGTGGTTATCCTTATTTTAGCGTGTCAGCAATAACTTTTTTTTTGGCGGATTTAAGCTTGCAAGGCACAACCATCTTTGGTTAACAGGAGGCATTGTTCTGCACTTTTACCAGAAATGGGAACAGCAATATTTTCCACAGTTTTCAAAGTGAATGGCAATTTCCCTGCTTTCTTGATGCTGTCCTAGCAAGGGAAGAGTATAGTATCAGCCTTTTCAGTTCATCAAGAAATTACAGTATTCTCAGAATTTATATTTTGAATGTAGCGCAAAGACAAGCGTGCTGATTAGCATGTTCTTTATCATTGTTTTGTTTATGATTAAAGCCTGGCTCTTGGGATAATTTTTCATTTTGTTACACAACTATGAAATTAGTTGACTTGTGTTTTGCAAATTTTAATTGGATAATTGTGTAATTTATCACAGAGCATCTATACAAAACTTTAACGTAAGCCTAATTAATTCCTTTATAGGATGATGAAGAATTTCCAGATTTGACATCTGCAGTAAGCAATCCTGACAAAGCCAACAGTGGTGGACAAGACAAGTTCGTTTCCTACAAACAGGTTAGCAAGGAACAATTAGAAACAAGAAAGTCTTTAAGAACTGCATTAAAATTTGTGGACTGAGATACCTATTAAGATACATTTCAGTTTATTAATGAACTTGGGAAATGAGTGCCACTTGATTTTTGTGCAGGTTTATTAGGCTGATTCCTGAATTGGCAGGACTGAATTATGTGGAGAGACTGAATCAGTTAGGATTGTATTTGTTGGAGTTTAGAAGAATGAGGATCTCATAGGAGCCTGTAAAATTCTAACAGGACTAAACAGGGCAAATGCAGAAAGGATGATCCTGATGATTGGGTTTCCAGAACCAGGGGTCACAGTCTTAAGGATTTGGGGTGTGCCACTTAGGACAGAAGAGGAGAAATTTCTTCACCCAGAGAGTGGTGAACCTGAGAGGTTTTCTGCCAAAACATTGAATGTTTTCTAGAAGGAGTTATATGTTGTTCTTGTGGCTAAAGGGATTGAAGGTATGAGATGACAGCAGGAGTGAAGTACTGAGTAGGATAATCAGCCTTGATCAAATGGCACAGCAGGTTCAAAAGCCTGAATAGACTACTCCTGCTCCTATTTTCTCTGTTTCAATGTAAACCACCTAGGTTCTCAATTCATGTGTTAGTTGCCAATTATGTTGTTAGCAATTTAATATAAATTAAGTATAAGTAACTATAACTTTGAGGCATGTTGCTGGTTTTTCAAGTAAATTTTCGTTGAGCTCTCTTAATATTTACATTTTGGTTTCCCAATTCAATATAAAAACGAGCAATTTTATCATCACATTATTGTGACTTTTCCTGCATTTTATGAAACTCCCTAGTAAATAACATTGCAAGTTAAACATGCATAGTCATTGAATAGTAGTGACTATGTTCACAATTAAAATTGTTGGAAAAAGTCAAATTCAGAGAATTGTTAGGGCCAGAGAAGATCAAGTGATTGGCTGTTTCAAAGAGAGCTGGTATGGATAGATATCAGGGGCCAAATTTGCTGTAAAATTATGGGGTGCAAAATCCAGTTCAGTATTCTTCCATTTGATTTGAAAGGAATGTAACTCGTGATCTGGCAACAGCAGAGACATTTTTTCCATATGTGATTATATTTAATTTAATTTAATTTAATTATTTCAAATGAATATCACTTAAAACTGCATGTATTACTAGGTGTAATTGCCTGTTTTACCTGAGTGACATTGAACATTACAGAATTGTAGTGATTTCAAAGCAACATCAACTGACAAGTTATACTGTTTGTAGCAAAGCTGTCAATATTGAAGAACCTTTGCTTTGGCAGTATAGGGGGTTACCGCATTAGTAAGACTTATACCCTTGCCCATCAATTTGTATGTCTCGGAAGTGTGAATTTATAATGCCTTTTCATCTAGATGAACAATGGGATTAATTATTTGCTTCATTAAACAATGAGATTTTAAAGACTGAGAAGTAAACAGAACAATGATGGAGAAAATAAGTTGAATTAGAAATAGTCCAGATGCTAAAATAGAAATAGAGTCATAGGGCTATACGGCAAGGAAACAGACCTTTTAGCCCAACTTGTCGATACTGACCAGATGTCGAAAATTAATCTAGTCTGATTTGCCAGTATTTTGGCCCATATATCCCTCTGAACCTTTCTATTCATGTATCCAATCAGATGCCTTTGAAATGCTGTAATTATACCCCCCTCCACTACCTCCCCCGCCAGCTCATTCTATGTATGCACCACTGTCTGTGTGAAAAAGTTGCCTGTTAGGACTCCTTTAAATCTTTGCCCTCTCACCTTAAACTTGTGCCCTCTCTAGATTTGTACTGTCGCCAACCCAGGGAAAAGAATTTTGTTATTCACACTATCTATGCTCCTCATGATATTACAGACCTCTGTAAGGTCACCCCCTCGCCATTGATGCTCCAAGGACAATAGTGCAGCCTGTTCAGTTCTCCCACCAACCCTGGCAACATCCTTGTAAATCTTTTCTAAACCCTTTCGAGTTTCACAACATCCTTCTTAGAGCAGAGAGACCAGAACTGAATGCCATATTCCAAAAGAGGCCTAATCGCCATCCTGTTCCACACACGACCTCCCAACTCCCATTTTCAAAGCACTGACAAATAAAGGCAAGCATACCAAACGCTGCTTTCACTTTCCTGTCTACCTGGGTCTCCACTTTCAGGGAACTGTGAACCTGCACTCCGAGGTCTGTTTGTTCAGCAACACTCCCCAGGATCTTACCATTAAGTGTCCTGTCCCGATTGATCTTTCAAAAGTGCAGCACCTGACATTTATCCAAATTAAACCCTATCTGTCACTCCTCGTCGCGTTGGCCAACCTGGTCAAAGTCCTATTGTACTCTGTGGTAACCTTCTTTGCTGTCACTACGCCATCAATAACAAGAAAAAATGAAAAAACTGTCTAGGGAAAAGAGATAGAAAAGTAACTGCCAACACCACTTTGGCCCATGGTGTATGTTAACAGCATAAATTTAGAGAGATGAGCTTCTTAAATAATAATGTGGCTAATAGAATGTGTACTTCATGAAGACTCAAAATGCATTGTAATATTTACCAAGTTCAGTCCATGAAAAGGTGATGTGAAGGAAAGAATAAAGGGTGCCAAGAAAATGGTATTTGTGGGCAGGTAGTGCAGCAGCACCACAACTTTGGCTGGCAAAATGGACTTGCAGTTGTATGAAGTGACCATGCTAAATTGCCCAGTGTCCAGGGTGTGTAAGTTAGGTAGATTAGCCATAGGAGATACAGGGTTACATGGAAAAGGGCAGAGGAATGGGTCTAAGTAGGATGCTGTTCAGAGGGCCGGTGTGAACTTGTTGAGCTGAATGGCCTGTTTCCACACTGTGGGGACTCTATGACTCTAAGTGGACATGAAGAAATTTGAGAGATAGTAGGAACTGCCGATGCTAGAGAATCTGAAATAACACGGTGTGAAGCTGGATGAACACAGCAGGCCAAGCAGCATCAGAGGAGCAGGAAAGCTTGATGTTTCGGATCGGGACCCTTCTTCAGAAATGGGGAAGGGGATTCTGAAATAAATAGGGAGACGGGGAGAGGTGGATAGAAGATAGGGTGAGAGTAGACAAGAAAAGTCAAAGACGCGGGGTTAGTGCCAGTGAAGGTGAATGTAGGCGGGGAGTTAGGGAGGGGATAGGTCAGCCCAGGGAGGATGGACTGGTCGGGGGGGCGGTGGTATGAGGTTAGTGGGTAGGAGATGGGGGTGGGGCTTGATGTGGGAGGAATGGTCAGGGAAGCAGGGACTAGCCCGGCTGGTTTTGGCATGTGGTCGGGGGAGGGGAGATTTTGAAGCTTGTGAAGTCCACATTGATACCCTTGGACTGCAGGGTTCCCAAGCAATATATGAGATGCTGTTCCTGCATCTTTCGGGTGGCATCATTGTTGCAATGCAGGAGGCCCAAGATGGACATGTCGTCTGAAGAGTGGGCTCGGTGGGGTCTGTTGAAATGGTTCGCAATTGGGAGGTGTAGTTGTTTGTTGCGAACTGAGCATAGGTGTTCCGCAAAGCGGTCCCCATGCCTCCATTTGGTTTCTCTGATGTAGAGGAGGCCATAATGGGAACAGCGGATACAGTATATCACTAATAGACGTGCAGGTGAACATCTGGTTGATGTGAAAAGTCTTCTCCTGGGCTGGGAGTGAGGGGGGAGGTATAGGGGCAGATGTAGCACTGGCTTCGGTTGCAGGGAAAAGTGCCGGGGGTGGTGGGGCTGGAGGGGAAGGTGGAGCTGACAAGGGAGTCATGGAGTGAGTGGTCCCTCCAGAAAGCACATAAGGGTGGGGAGGGAAAAATGTCTTTAGTAGTGGGGTCAGATTGCAGATGGCGGAAATGTCGGAGGATGTTGCGTTGGATTTGGAGGTTGGTGGGGTGGTACATGAGGACGAAGGGGAACCTGTTATTATTGCAGATAGGGGGTGTGAGGGATGAGTCGCAGGAAATGTGGGAGACACAGTCGAGGGCATTTTTGATCACTATGGAGGGGAAGTTGCGGTTTTTGAAAAAAGGACATCTGGAATGTTTGGGAGTGGAATGCCTCATCTCGGGAGCAGATGCGGCGGAGGCGAAGGAAATGGGAATAGGGGATGGCATTTTTACAGGAAGGTGGGTGAGAGGAGGAATATCCTAGGTAATTGTGGGAGTCGGTAGGTTTAAAATGGATATTGGTTTCCTAATGGATGCCAGAGATGGAGACAGAGGGGTCCAGGAAGGAGAGAGAGGTGTCAGAGATGGTCCAGGTAAACGTAAGGCTGGGGTGGAAGGTGCCAGTGAAGTGGATGAACTGTTTGAGCTCCTTGTGGGAATACGCAGTGGCGCTAAAACAGTCATCAATGTAACGGAGGAAGAGATGGGGCATAGGGCCAGTGTAGCTTCGGAAGAGGGATTTTTCTACGTACCCTACAAAGAGGCAGGCATAGCTTGGGCCCATGTGGGTACCCATGGCCACCCCCTTTGTCTGTAGGAAGTGGGCGAATTAAAGGACGGTGAGGATGAGTTCGGATAAGCGGATGAGGGTGTTAGTGGAGGGGGACTGGTCGGGTCTGCGGGACAGTAAGAAGCAGACGGCTTTTAGGCCATCAGCATGGGGAATGCATGTGTATGGGACTGGATGTCCAGAATGAAAATAAGATGTTGGGGACCGGCGAATTGGAAGTACTGGAGGAGGTGGAGAGCATGGGTGGTGTCATGGACGTAGGTAGGGACTTCCTGGACCAAGGTGGGAGAAAGTGGAATCCAGATAGGTGAAAATAAGTTTGGTGGGGTAGGACCAGGCAGAGACAATGGGTTGAGGCAGTTAGTTTTGTGGATTTTGGGAAAGAGATCGAAGCGGCTGGTGCGATTAGGGAACGATGAGGTTAGAGGCTGTGGGTGGGAGGTCACCTGAGGTGATGAGGTTATGGATTGTTTGGGAGATAATAGTTTGGTGCTTGAGGGTGGGGGTCATGATCCAGGCAACGGCAAGGGGAGGTATCGGAGAGTTGGCGCTTGGCCTCAGTAATGTAGAGGTCAGTGCGCCATACTACAACTGCACCTCCCTTGTCAGCAGGTTTCATGATGAGGTCAGGATTGGAGCAGAGGTCAGCACGTTCTGCGTGAGAGAGGTTGGAGTGGGTGAGGGGGTGGAGAGGTTGAAGTGATTGCTAATTGTCGTCGAGACATCAATGTAGAGGTCAAGGGAGGGTAGGAGGCCTTGGGGTGGTGTCCAGGAGGAAGGGGTGCATTAGAGGCGGGAGAAGGGGTTAGTAGAGGGACCGTAAGTCTCACGATTAAAGAAATAAGCATGGAGGTGGAGGCAGCGGAAAAACTACTCAACGTTCAAAAGAGAGTTATATTCAGTGATGTGTGGGTGATGGGGGACAAAAGTGAGTCCTTTATTGAGGACTGACCATTGGTCCTCAGTAAGGGAGAGGTCTGGGGGGTGGGGGGGGAGATGGTGAAGACTTGGTAGGGCTCAGTGTTATTGTTTTGTCTCGAGATGCTGGCTTTGAAGGTGGTGGGCAGAGCGACATTGCCGGTGTGTGGTGCGACGTCGCCCAGCAAATCGAGCATGTTGGTGGAAGTGGCATTCTCAATACTTGTGTTGGTAGCAGCGGCGTCCTCAATGTCTGTGTCGGCCTCGGAAACTGGCGTTGGCGACATCAGCAGCGGGGATGATGGTGTCGGTTGTACCGGAAGTGGTGCACCAAGTGACAGCGGATGTGACGTCATCGGTGAAAACTGTTGGTGCTGCGAAGGTGGCCACGTGGCTAACGGTGGCGGGCAAATGGTAGGGAACGTTCTGGGTTTGGTGGCGAGCATCAGTGAGTTTAAAGTACTTCAGCTTTTTAGAATCTAATAAAGCCGAGTAAAGTTGAGAGACAGGTTGTGGATCTTACAGAGGATAAAAAACAGGAGGTCTGGGAGAGGGAGGCTCAGAGTTGGGGTAGGCTTCATTGCAGTATTTGGAGATGCCGGCGCATTGCAATGAGTGTGTATTTCAGAAGTTACAGCGAGAAACGCTTCTGCAGGAGATCAATGTTCTGATTATAGCGGTCGTCGTGGTTGGCGCCAAATTTGGAAGGTTTAAATGTAGACTTTAGCCCGTGGAGGATTATCCAGTTCCATAGGCAGGTACTCAGAAAGGAAATGTGGCTGTAGTACCTGGTTTGCTTTAGGACATGGTCGAGTAGTTTCAGGGCCGAAAAAAGTACAAGAGGGTTGCATTGGGAGAGGGATGAACTGATGTTATTTCGGAGGGGAGAGGGTAACTTCTTTAACGAAGGCATCCTTAGAAGATGTTTTGCAGTGGGGTTAAAATTGTTACAGAGATAGTAGGAACTGCCGATGCTGGAGGATCTGAGGTAACACGGTGTGAAGCTGGACGAACATAGCAGGCCAAACACCCTCAACAACAACTCCTTTAATTCCTCCCACTTCCTACACACAAAGGGGGTGGCCATGGGTACCCACATGGGCCCAAGCTATGCCTGCCTCTTTGTAGGGTACGTGGAAAAATCCCTCTTCTGAAGCCATATTGGCCCTATCCCCCATCTCTTCCTCTGTTACATTGATGACTGTTTTGGCGCTGTCTCGTGTTCCCATGGGGAGCTCAAACAGTTCATCCACTTCACTAGCACCTTCCACCTCTCTGTCCTTCCTGGACCTCTCTGTCTCCATCTCTGGCATCCACCTGGAAACCGATATCCATTTTAAGCCTACCGACTCCAACAACTACCTCGGATATTCCTCCTCTCACCCACCTTCCTGTAAAAATGCCATCCCCTATTCCCAACTCCTTCACCTCCGCCGCATCTGCTCCCGAGATGAGGCATTCCACTCCCAAACAGCCCAGATGTCCTCTTTCTTTCAAAAATTGCAGCTTCCCCCAACCTCAGTGGTCGAGAATGCCTTCGCCCGTGTCTTCCGCATTTCCCGCAACTCATCCCTCACACCCCCTATCCGCAATAACAACCAAAACAGAATCCCCCTCGTCCTCACGTACCACCCCACCAACCTCCAAATCCAACGCATCATCCTCCAACATTTCCGCCATCTGCAATCTGACCTCACTACCAAAGACATTTTTCCCTCTCCACCCTTATGTACTTCCCGGAGGGACCACTCTCTCTGTGACTCCCTTGTCCGCTCCACACTCCCCTCCAGCCCTACAACCCTCGCACTTTTTCCTGCAACCAAAGCAAGTGCTATGCTTGTCCCTATACCTCCACCTTCACCCCCATCCCATGCCCTAAGAAGACATTTCACATCAAACAGATGTTCACCTGCACATCTGTTAGTGATATACTGTATCTGCTGTTCCCATTATGGCCTCCTCTACATCGGGGAAACCAAACGGAGGCATGGGGACTGCTTTGCAGTACACCTACGCTCAGTTCGCAACAAACAACTATACCTCCCAGTCACGAACCATTTCAACTCTCCCCCGCTCGCCCACTCTTCAGACAACATGTCCACCTTGGGCCTCCTGCATTGCCACAATGACGCCACCTGAAAGATGTAGGAACAGCATCTCATATTTTGCTTGGGAATCCTGCAGTCCAAGGGTATCAATGTGTACTTCACAAGTTTCAAAATTTCCCCTCCCCCCAACCACATGCCAAAACCAGCCCAGCTAGCCTCCGCCTCCCTGACCATTCCTCCCACATCAAGCCCCACCCCGCCTCCTACCCACTAACCTCATCCCACCCCCCGACCTGTCCATCCTCCCTGTTCTAACTTATCGCCTCCCTAACTCACCAACTACATTCACCTTCACTGGCTCTAACCCTGCCTCTTTCACCTTTCTGTCTCCTCTCAACCTATCTTCTATCCGCCTCCCCCTGTCTCCCTATTTATTTCAGAATCCCCTTCCCCTCCCCCCATTTCTGAAGAAGGGTCCCGATCAGAAACATCAAGCTTTCCTGCTCCTCTGATGCTGCTTGGCCTGCTGTGTTCATCCAGCTTCACACCGTGTTATCTATAAAGAGGTTTGACTTGGCTTTGCACTTCAGGGTGACAGTGTACATTGTCTTTCAGACTAATCATCTGTACTGTACGTGGGTACAATGCCACTTTAACCTCTTAAATATCCTGCCATCCAGGAAAGATGCCTTAGTCAATGAGGTACTGTCAGTTTCTACATGAAAGGCAATGCAAATTGCAAATAAGGCTTCTGTCACTTCTATAACGCATATCTGGGTTGCTGACTGGTATTAATGTAGCATATGTTGTGTGTTGATTCAGCAGCATCTGGCAGCAGCAAAATTAATGCAGCTATGATGCCCATTTTGATGGAAGAGCACCTGCCAGGTGCAATTTGCCTGCAGCTTGGACTCTAGGACATGGTACTATTTACAAGATACACCACAGAAATTCACCAAAGATCCTCCGACAGCACATTCCAAACCCATGACAACTTCCATCTAGAAGGACAAAGGCAGCAGATACATGAGAACACCGCCACCTCATGTTCCCCTTCAAGGCACTCACCATCTTGACTTGGAAGTATATTACCATTCCTTCACTGTCACTGTCACAAAAATCTGGGATTCCCTGTCTAATGGCATTGAAGGTTACCCACAGCAGGTGGACTGCAGTGATTCAAGAGGGCAACTCACCACCAGCTTCCCAAGGGCAAATGGGGACAGCCAGTGACATCAGCATCCCACAAGTGAATTTTTAAATATGTGGCAACCTCCTATGTGGTTATCCTATTTGGATGGATGAGTGTATGTCCTAATGCATGAAGTGACCTGGCAGAAGCATGCAAAGTCATGTGTCCTGGAGCTCCAGATTGAAGTCCTGAAAGGCCATTGTGATTGGTTCCAAAACAACCACGATAATGTGAAGCTATTGCTTTGGTCGTGACAACTTGCATAAATGAAGGGTGAACGAGAACATGGAGTGAATGGAGACTTTGTGGTGAAAACACATTTGGATGAAGGTCTGGGGAAGTAAATGATGAATTACTGCTGCCAAGCAACCACTTGACTTTTGTGTTGGGAATTAGCAATTTCTAATTTTTCTCTGAGCGGATAGAATTTTGACCTCCATTAAAAGGAGATTTGGACTGATAATGAGATGCAAATAAATGGAAACAAAATGGTCACAGCTTATAATAAGTTTCTGACCATGCCTATTTAGAGCTTAAGGGAAAATAAGATTTTTTTTTTCATTTTCACCATATTTTCTTAACCTCCTCACACTGCTGAAGGGAACAGAAAATTTCACACAAGGCATTTGTCAGAAGCGGGCAGTGTAGTATGACACATGTTCTGCTCTCTATTCGAGTTCAGTTTTTATTCTTACTGCCTTTGTGCAAGGAGTGGTGATAGGATGGAACACATAGTTTAGTCTCTCAGCTGAGGTTTAAAACACTAATATAATTTGGAGTGTAATATAATGCGCGCCCACTCAACGGCCAGTCTGATGGTGAGGATGTTAGTCAGAAGCTGATAGGTGGGTACCCTATGTCTTCCAGTCTCCATCTGATTTACAAACATGAGAGAACACCTATAGATAGACCTCTTGCTTTGTTGCAAGTGGGCAGTTGACATCAATCAGCAATAGTTTTTTTTTCCCCTCTGTTGTGCATTGATGACAATTAAGATGGAATAATGCAATTATTTATTACATGGCATTTTTTTGTTTTCTGCTACATTATGCTACATGATGAGGCTGTACAACCATCTTTGTGCTTAATTTAACCTATTGCAGTCGTTAAATGTTTTTATGGCAGCCCCAGCTCATAAAATATTGTGCATTTTTCTTTATCTTTCAGTCATCAACAAATAGAGAATTGGTTTTAAATGCAGCCAGCTCCCTTGCTATTGGTGGCGAACTGATGCCTTTGGACCAAAGCCAGAAACCAGTCCAAGTGGTGAGAAAAGAATCCAGCCATGTACCCACATCTGATAGTCCACTGAAGAAAGCTTTGGTTTGTTCAGAACTTTGCTTTTCATTTGAATAACATTTTTGAGGAAAACAGCAAAAATAGCCATGAGTGTTTAAGTTAGTTTGGATCAAGAAAGAACTTAATCTTGGGAATCAAAAGCATATTTATTTGATGTTAACCTGCATTTGAAATGCCTTTCGGCTCAATTTGATGATTTTTTGCTATTACTTAATGAGTACTAATTTTCATATCATTGTGAGCTCCAGTAATATTTTAAAGATTACAATAATCTAGAATTGTCAGCCACAATATTTAGCAGGATGAGCAAAACAGACACTTGGAAAGGCCGGGGTCATAACAGTCTTGCCAGACTTGACAGCAGGGCACCATTGATACTCTTTTTGCATGTTTCATGTCTGGGCTGAACTTAGCTGGCAACTGGTGGGGGAGATCCCTGAAATGTGAGGTCAGGGAGGTTTGGCAATCAAGAAGATAGCAGTACTGTAGAGAGAGACTGAAGGTTCCTTTGAGAGCCTGAGATGTAACATCATTACTGCTTTAATCCCCGAAGGAGTGCTGAAAAAGGAACTTAATCTGAGGATTGCACAGCTGCTACCTTACTTTTGCTGTTATAGTAAAACACAGGTTTTATTGTAAATCAGTTTTATGCTGTGATTTCCATAGGCAACATTGATGTCCAGATAGAGTATGTTAGTAGGGGAGGCAATGGCCTAGTGGCATTATCACTGCACTTTATCCAGAGACCCAAATAATGTTCTGGGAACTTGGGTTCGAATCCTGCCACGGCAGAAATAAGCATCTAATGATGTCCATGAATCCATTGTCGATTCTCAGAAAAACCCATTTACTTCACTAATGTCCTTAAGGGAAGGAAACTGCCATCCATACATAGTCTGGCCTACATGTGACTCCAGACCCACAGCAATATGGTTGAGTCTTAACTGCCCTCTGGGCAATTAGGGATGGGCAATAAATGCTGCCTGGCCAGCGATGCTCTAATCTCTTGAATGAATAATAAAAAAAATTAAGCTCTGCTTCTTTAAAGTTGGAAGATGGAAGCACAGCATCTTTTTATGTTTTTGATCTTGTTTGATTCCCCATTTCTCATATTGGGGATGTTAATATCATAGTGTTTTGAATAAAAACTGGCCTATCCCTCACCAGGCAGAATAAATACTAAACTAAATGAGCTTATTGAAAGTGTTGGAAATCAATGGGAGGATAATTTTTAGATTTTTTTTGTCAAGTTAGGGAAAATATTTTGTTCAGCATCAAATTGGGATCTCATGAATGAAGCTAATGTTTCTACAAGTTAATTCGTCATCTTGAACCTATTCTTGGACTTCACTGAATCTGGGACAAAGCTTAAACAAAGCCAGTAAAGATTAAAAAAAAACTAGTTAATCCTTTGAAGCATAAATTGAAGTACAGGCAGTCCCCAGGTTGCAAACAGGTTTTATTCTGGAGTCGGTTTGCAAGTTGGAGCACAATGCACAACAGTGTAAAATAGCTAGTTATAAATACAGTAAGTGTTCATTTGCAGGATCTTTAAGATTGCACCTCAGTGTGGGATTACATTTGTAAGTTCGACGTTTGTAAATAAAGGGCCCCCTGTACCAGTAAAACCATCAAAACTTAGGTTGGTGTCTGCTGTCCCTCATTCATTAAATGTTGAGAAGCAACAGTTGGAAACTAAAGTAACCTTTCACTTTATTTAATTGAGCCATATGGCATTTAGGATTTACTTATTCCATGTCACATACCATGGATAATTTGGATCCGAGTTTGTTGAATCCTTGGTTCCACAACTCCTCCTTGTGATTTTGTGAATATTCCTTGGTTAATATGAAGCACAAGTGCATTGATAACCAGTGGGGAGATCTGACTTAATTCAAATTCACTTGCACTTTTCATAGACATCCTTGAATTCCAAAATACTGAAGAATGATTACCTGCTTGTCAAATAATTCTTGATTCAAGATGGTTTTGCCCTAGACATTGAAAGAAACCGAAAGCTGGAAATTTTGCTACGAAAAAGTCACAAATGTTGCAACAAATTTGCTATAGTCTGATAGATGTTAACTCTTTAATAAATTTATTATCAGTATTTATATTAGTACTACAAGTCCTTTGATTATAACAAATGTAATTACACAACAAATCATGTAAATAATAACAAACTTGTTTTGTTAGGAAGCTCCAAAGAAAGGTGGTAAAAAGAGTAAGGCACCCATGCAGCTGGATTTTGGTAACATGCTGGCTGTCCTAGAACAAAAGCAGCAGGAGAAGAAGTCTAAACACACCCCTAAGCCAATTGTATTTGCAGGTAAATATTGAAGTTACTCTGTTTCATGTATCTTCATCTTTCCTTACGGTACATATGTATTTTTTTCTATATTTAGTGCTTTATGTAACATATCCTTATTTCTGTTTGATACGTTTTTGTTTTGTTGTTTGTCTTGTGTGTAGTTGGAGGGACGTTTCCATTAGTTCCTAAAGAACCCACAACATCAAAAAGACAGCCCCAAGGCTCAAGTCAGGGAAAGGTTCCACATAACCCCTTGGACTCAAGTGCTCCTTTGGTAAAACGAGGAAAACAGAGGGAAGTTCCAAAGGCCAAAAAACCAACATCGCTTAAAAAGGTTGGTTGGATGTAATAAGGATCCAGTTAAATAAATATCTTTGTAGGTTGAGTAATGCACAGATGATCCTATTTAGATTATTTCCTGATGCTACAGGCTAGTACTGAGAAAAGCAGCAGGAGCAGCATGCCACTTTCCCAAATCTGGAAATATAGCCGATTTTGTTTGCTAGCAAGCAGCACACTTCCTTGCAGAATCAATAACCTGAATTCTTATCTATTAGCACATAACAAGATCAAACGTGCCTTGTTTTGTCATTCTCCAGTTGGTAACGATTTAAAATTTTTACTGTAGTTTCTCTTGGTAATAACCCAACACCTATAATAATGAGAATTCAAGTGCTTATATGCAATGGGGAGCAATGAATGAATGAATTTATTTTTGATCAAACAGTGTTACATTCTTGAACATCATTCTGTATTCATCTTTCCCTATCATCCTGTCATTTTTGTGAGGGCCTCAGGAAGTAAGAGGATGAATGTTGTCAGAATGTTCATCTTTTTTCATATATGGAAGAGAAAAGACTGCCCACTTCTAATAACTAAGTTCCATTTTTTAAAACATTTAGAAACCAGAATATACCAGGTGTTAGGTTATAGTACAGTTTATAAGACAAAAAGGATTCGGAATAGGCCATCCAGCCTCTTGAGGCTCTTCCATCATTTGACAGGATCTTGGCTGATCCACTTTCCTCATGTCCACATTGCTGGCTTTTCCTCATAATTCTTGAATCCTGTCCTGATCAAGAATCTATCTATCTCATCCATAAATATACACAAGGACTCTACTCCCACCTCCCCGCCCCATAACTGTCTGTGACAGTGATTTACAGAGATATTCAACCCTTTAACAGAAGAAATCCTTCGTCATTCTCAGTCTTAAATTTGGCACCCTTTTATTCTGAGACAGTGCTGTGTGGCCTTAGACACTCCCACAAAGGGAAACATTGTCTCTGCATTTTTCTTGTCATCCCCTTAAGAATCGTCATGTTGCAATTAGATCACCTCTCATTCTACCAAACTCCACTGAGTAGAGTCCCAAGCTGTTTTTTTTTGCTCGTAATACATCCATACTGGGATCATTCTAATGACTCTTCTGTGAACTGCCTCCATTGAAATAATTTCTTTTCTTAAATAAGGGAATCAGAACTGCTCACAGTACTCCATATGTGCTTTTACCATAAGTTTGTACAGTTACAGTAGGACTTCACTACTCTTGTAATTTTACCCCTTGCAATAAGGGCCAACATTCCATCAGCCTTCCTGATTACCTGCTGCACCTGTATGCTAGCTTTCCATGTTTTATGCACAAGTACCCCTAATTCCTTTCATGTTATAGCTTTGTGCTGTTTTTATTCTTCATTTAAACAACCTCCTGTGCTTTTGTTCTCCCTTCTAAAATGACCTTTAAATTTTCCCACATTATAATCCATTTGTCAACTTATTTGTATTTCTCTTACAACCTGCCTTTCCATCTATTTTTGTGTCTACAAATATGGCTACAGTATATTCACATCCTTCCATGAAGTCTTTAATATAGATAGTATACAGTTGTGGTCCTGGCAATGATCTCTCTGGAACCCCACTGGTGACAGGTTACCAACATGAAAAAAAATCTTGTCCTGATTTGCTGTTTCTGCCCATTTAGCAAATTCTCTATCTATGCCAATATATTACTTCCAACATGTGTCCATTTATCTTATGCCTTAAACTTATGTGAGGTACCATGTCAAATGCCTTCTGGAAATCCAAATACAAGACATCTACTGGCTCCCCTTTATTCTCCCTGGTTGAGACTTAGTGAAAAATTTCTCTAATTTAGTCAGACTTGATTTCTCTTCATGAAGCCATGTAACTCTACTTGATTAAATCATGATATGGAGGTGCTGGTGTTGGACTGAGGTGGACAAGGTGAGAAGTCACATGGCAACATATTATCGATCAAAAAGTTTATTTGAAATCATAAGCTTTCGCTTCACCTGATGGAGGAGCAAGTATTCTGAAAGCTTGTGATTTCAAATAAACCTGTTGGGCTGTAACCTGCTATTGTGTGACCTCTGAACATGACTAGATCATAATTTTTCAAAGATTCTGCTGTTGCTTCCTTAATATTGAATACAGTACTTTCCAACAATAGATGTTAGGCTAATTGGCTGACAGTTACATTCTTTTAACCTCCCTCCATTTTTGAATGGGGATGTCATGTTGGCGGTTTTTCCATCCTGTGGTATTTCTCCAGAATCCAAGTATTTTTCAAAAATTACACTTTGCCTGTAGCTACCTCTCTTTTAGGATCTTAGGGTGCAAGCCATCAAGGTCAGGTGACTTATCTGCCTTTAGCCCACATTTAGTTTACTACTACTTTTGTGGTGGTGATGGTACTTAATCCCCCCCCCCCCACCGTGTTCTTTCATATTAATGGGATGTGGCAATATCCTCCACTGTCAGGGATGATGCAAAATATCCGTTTAACTCCTCTGTCATTTCCTTGCTCCCTTTAACCATCTTTCCAGATTTATTTTCCAAGGGGCATGTGTTTACTTTAACCTCTCTTCCTTTTTACAGCTTTAAAGTAGCTCTGATTGTGATTGTAACAAAGTCAGCCAGTTAGATCTCAGAGTATAAGCTTCTTGATTGGGGCTGTTAATATGGCCCAAACAGGCTGCCTTGGCTGATAGACAAAAAAGGGAATGCCAGAGACACTGACAGTCTGAGAGCTGATTGTGAAGAACATGTACTAAAGCCAAGGACTGTTCATGTGTAAATTAAGGCTGACTTGGTGACAGGATACTTGCCTCCTGTGGAGCTACTTCATTGGGGACGAGAGTTAAGTATGATCCTGAAGAAACACTCTTGGAACAGTCGACTTTGAGTTGGGGGAAATATTTCTTACAAATTGTCTTTGTTTGGAAAGCTTGACTCATTTCACCCTGCCATTAAGGACTGAGCCCAGTATATGGAAAGAATGTGTTATATTTTCTGGACAAACAACATTGTGGCAGACAAAAAGCTATGAATAATTTGTGGGCAGCATGGTGACTCACTGGTTAGCACTACAGCCTCATGTCACTAGGGTCCCAGGTTTGATTCCAGCCTCATGTGACTGTGTGGAGTTTGCACATTCTCCCCGTGCCTGGGTTTCATCCGGGTGCTCCGGTTTCCTCCCACAGCCCAAAGATGTGCAGGCTAGGTGGATTGGCCATGCTAAATTGCCCACAGTGTTCACGGGGGTGTGGGTTATTGGGGGATGGGCCTGCTTGGGATGCTTCAAGGGGCAGTGTGGACTTGTTGGGTGGAAGGGCCTGTTTCCACACTGTCGGTAATCTAATCTAATCCAATCTAATCATGCTCCTGACAGCCTGTGGAGCTACAGCTTTTCCTGTAATTAGGAACCTAAATTTCCCTGAGGCGCTAAATGCTAAAACCTTTCAACAGTTGACAGACATAGTTAAGGAATATTATGACCCTGAGCCTTCTCTAATTCTGAGATTTTAACGTTTTTACTCAGCAATTTGAGAACCAGGGAATCTAAATTGGGATTTTTGACTAGATTAAGACGACTGGTAGAAGCCTATGACTTTGGTTTAACCTTGAATAAAATACCTAGAGACCATCTGGTGTATGGGGATTATTGATACAACTATGCAAAAACCTGTATTAGCTGAAGCCTGACTGAATTTCAAACAGATGCTATAACATCGGAAAATGTAACGAGTGGAGCATACAAGTTGGAGGTATTCCGATGGAAGTGGACGCTCCTGCCAATTGACTGAGCTTTTGGAACACCACTTAAGTGTACGCAATTGCCTAACCTTACTCGGGAGATATCCTGATCGGCGGAACCTTAGGATAGCCTACTGCAAAACCTCAAAATAAAGCCAAGCGTAAGCCATATGGTTAAAATTTTCTTCAGGATCCAGGCCGGAAAGCCATTGTAGTAGCTTCTGATGTGCGGACTTGAGATAGCTAGAATCTTACTGGGCCTGATTTGAGTAAGTTAAATCATAGGCCATATCCATAAAAGCTCATACCCTGGAAAGCCTACCTACCTATATCTGGTTTGGAACAATTAAATTTCTTAGCGGCATACAAATCAGAACCAATCTGAAATAACTGCAAAAAGGCTGGTATCCTGTCACAACAACACCCTTTATTACTTGTGCACAGTACATTGGCTGTGACTAGCCAGCTCAGAGTCAGTCCCTGAACTGAGGAGATTCTAAATCTGGTTATACTGGTCAGCCAGGGCTTTCCTGATGGGGTTGCTAACCTGGGCCCAATCTAGGATCTCACAGTGAGCAAAGCTCAGCTGTTTCCATTCATTACACAATCAAAATAAATGTCTGGATAAATGGTCATCCGGTTTTAATGGAGGCCGATACCAGCGTGGCCATATCAGTGATCATAAAACCAGTTTTTAACAAAATTCACTCTGGACTCCAGCCCTTAAGTTTGTGCCGCAAGATCTCGGCCAAGCTGAGAACCTGTACCAAAGAATCTATACAGATTAAGGGTGCAGCTTCAGTCCCGGTCTCTGAGAAGCAGCTGGTCAGTTACCAGTGACTGGAGTAAAAGGGCCTGGTCCAAGTTTACTGGGGGGGAATTGGTTGCGAGACATTCACCTAGATTGGCTCAACATTCTTCAATTAGAAAATTGCTGCCTGTCTGAAGTCCTACTTAAATACCCAGAAGTCTTCCAGGAAGGCTGATGGACTATCAGAGGAGCCAAAGCCATCTTGCATGTTGACCAGGAAGCAATTCCATGATTCTGCAAGACCCACTCAGCATCATTTGTGTCACAGGCAAAAGTAGGAGTAGAAATCAGAAGGTTGGGAAAGCAAAGAAAACATCGAACCAGTCCAGTTCATGGAATGACAGCACAGGTCGTACCGATTGTGAAGTCCAACGAGTTGGTTTGCCTTTGTGGGGATTTTAAACGAACGGTAACTGCTTTTCACCATTGGACAAATACTGAATCCCTCAAAAGGACGATTTATATGAAAAGCTGTTAGGGGCACTGTCCTTCACAAAGCTGAACCTAAGTCATGCTTACTTACAGTTGCATTTAGACGAGGCTTCCCACAAATATGCTGCACTTAATACACAGAACTGCTTGTACTAATATACTGCCATTTGGGGAACCAACAGCCTGTTCAATTTTTCAGTAGATGATTGAGAACATTTTGTAAGGTCTACCTCAGTTTGCCATTTATCTCGGTGATGATCTAATAACAGGGAAAACTAATAAGGAGCACTTGGAGAACTTGAATGTAGTCATAAAGTGTTTTTCCAAGGCGGGCATGCACATAAAAAGGGAACGGTGTGTGTTCCAGGCCCCCAAGTGACCTACTTGGGCTACAGAATTGACAAGGCCAGGCTGCACTCATTGGAACTGAAGTAAGGGTGTTCAAAGGTGCCCCAGCTCTCACATCTGTGCAGGAACTTAGATCATTTCTTGGTCTGGTAAGTCATTGTGGAAAGTTCACACCTGACCTGGCCTCCATCCTGGCACATTTGCATCAACTCCTAAAAAAGGATCAGCCTTAGAAATCGTCACATAGACAAACACTAGCCATCAGTGAAGTAAAGAAACCTGTACCATCGTCTAAGGTGTTGGTGCACTGTGATCCCAAGAAAGGTCGATGTGTGATGCTTCCCTGTATGGTATTAAGGTGGTATCAGCTCATAGGTGGCTCAGAAGATTGGCAGTCCTGTTTGGAGAAAGGAAATTCCACCAATACCCTTATTGACGAAAATTTGTGATAATCATCATTCACAGACTCCTACTTGGTTTGCTTAAAGAAGACAAAGCAGTGCCACCCGTACTATTATAGTCCATCACTGAACATGGCCAGAAGCTAAGCTAATTTCAAGTCAGAACAATGTCAGTGAGGCCGAGTTGCAAACGTGGATGCATTGTGCCGTCTACCATTAGCAGGTACACCACCAGTGGTATCCCCAGTGGAAAAGTCCGTAATGGTATTAAATTTTCTGAACACATTTTCCAGTTATACCTGACTATCAGACTTTGGATGCAGAATGACACAGCCCATTTAAAACTGAAACAACTAGTGATGATGGGGGAAACCTAAGGGCCACTATGAATAGAATTGAAACCTTTTTGGACCTGGAGAGACCAAGTCACAACAGAGGACATCATATTGTTAAGGGAAGCAAGAATGATTGTCCTGAGCAAAGTTCACTGCCAGATACTGGCTGAACTCAACGAGGGTCATTTAGGGGTCTCCAAAATGAAGATGTTGCAGAGACATTGTGTCTGGTTGTCAGGCCTGGATGTATATATAGCTGAATTGATGGGGCAGTGCCCATAATGCAACAAGTGCAAAAAATTACCTCCAGCAACTCCCCCAAACCTGTGGGAATGGCAGGGTAAACCTTGCACTTAGTTGCACATTGAGCCATGAAAGGACCTACATAGTCAATGTTCTTGGTCATTGTTGATGCCCACTCAAAAGTAGTTAGAAGTACATAGAGTCCATTTGTTTAACACTGGGAGATGATAGAAAAACTGTGCGTCTCTCTTTCAACACACAGTCATAGAAGTTTTGGCCACAGATAACAAGCTGTCATTTACAAGCACGGAATTTGGGTATCTCTTAAAGTCGAATGGTCTTCATCATATAAGGACAACCAATGGCCTGGCAGAAAGAGCAGTCTTAACTTTGAAGGCTAACTTTAAGAAACAGCCTAAGCTTTGCCAGATACCAAGCTGTCACGGTTCCTATTTGATTATTGGAACATCCCATATACAATATAGGTTTTGCACTGGCAAAGTTCTAATGGGTAGAGGACAGCACACCAGTTTAAGTCTGATCTTTACTGGACCTGGGGAGGGTGTGGAACAGCATCAGAAACACCTTTGTCAGGTACAAGACTTCGCCAAATGAGACAATTTGATACAAGAGAAGAAATTTGGTGTAAGACTCACAGAAATGACCCCACATAGATAAGAAGCAGAGTCGATGCAAGGTTAGGACCTGGTGACATATAAAGGCTTGGGTAGGTGCGACAGTCCTGAACGAGCACGTGGAGCATATGAAAGCTGTGAATTTGCAAACAGTGCAGGAGCAAAATGTCAGAAAAGCTGCTAGAACCTGTGTGTTCACCCTTTCCGCCAAGAGTTTACAAGGCTTCCGAATCAGAGATGGACATGACTGATGTAGCCACCTCGATGCCTTTGCTGCCAGAAGAGGAGATTCTGCTGAGATGTTCATTGCGCACGAGGCAAGGCCCCTTGGGTTACACACTGTCTGCATCAGAGGAACCTGACCCTGTGCTAAAATGTCCCTGGAGGCTTTGGCCCCTTAGCTGACAGTCATTATCAAATTTTAGACGAATATATTGTGAAGTTATGAGTTGGCCAGCAGGTGTCACTGTTTACTTAGTAAATCTTGAATCTTTGAAAAGCTTCTTAAAGATATGAATAGCAAAACATGCTTGTTACATCAAAAAATTGGAAATACTCAGCTGGTCCATCAACATTTTGGATGTTGATCCTTCTTAAGGCCTTAAAACTGAAACCTTGTCATGTCAATTTGTTAAATTTAATAAATGGCAGAGGGAGAAGGAAAGTATTTTTGAAACAAACATGGAGAATGCTGGAGAAACTCATCAGACCTGTCAGGATATGTGGAGAGTGGAACAGAAAACCAGATGTTTTGGTTTAATTGACCTGCAAACTGCTGTGTAGAGAGCCAAGAACCTGTTTTAAAAATGCAGTGACGATTAACTGAATGAGATGATGAAATGTATGAGGAGAAAATTGAGATTGGAACTAATCGGATACTACTGATGAAAAAATACCCCATCCCACATCAAGCTGTGATCTGATGAAGGACCACATTCAGAAATGTAAACTCATGTCTCCAATTGCAGATGTACAGTACCATGATAGTTTGAGCTGGGAAGAATGTCAGGTGGATATTATTAAAATCTGGCACCATGTTGTTCAGAAGAAAGCTGGCAAGTGCCCAGCATAAAAATGAGACACAGTTCCTGCAGTTTGTTTGAGCACTGTTAACTCACAGAGATTGGAATGACAGTGGGTAATGGGGGTGGGCAGGGCAGGGTGGGGTGTGAGAAGAGAAAGTAAGTTAGAGTTACACTTATAGACAGAAGGAAGGCATCCATTAAAAAGGTAGGCAAAAATTAGAAAATAGATTGAAGGAAATATATTCCATAGACATTTGGGACTGTGTGGAAAAAGTTCATTTTGTTTAGGGACTGTTGTTTTAAGATTTAAGTGAACAATATTTTCATGGATTGTGAAGTGGAAGATTAATTTCTTTCCCATTGTGCTTCCAAAGAAACAGCTGAAAATAAGAACTTTAATCTTGAGACCTAATGAGCAGCTTTTTTTTTGAAAACTTGTTAGATCTATGTTTAGAGCTATTATTTAATTACTTATCGTCCTACATTAATGAATAAAAAGGTATCTACAATTAACTGACTATTTTGTTTAAATTGAAAGTCAAATTACTTTCTTCACTGTATGAACACAATGACAATTGCTGTTTTAAAACAAAATAATTTAAAGAATGTTTCACTTGCCTGTTAGCAGACCTGTATATCTGATGCTTGGCATCAGCAACATGTGATCCATTTTTAAAAAAGATGTTTGAACATCGTACTAGTATTTATTGTAGTATCCTAGTAGTGAACAATTTGGGAAAAGAATAAATATTATGTGTACATATATCTTGCATCATAAGTTTTTCGTGGCACATGTATTGCTTTTCTGCTTTTGTGCATTAACATTTGGAATTTGCAAATAAAGATATTTGCTCACAGAAATAAACAGCAACAACTTGTCTCTATAGCACTTTTGACACCATTGATGAGAAAATTCACACAGGCATAACGAATAAAGATGTCAACAAAATAAAGAAGGAACTATTTAGGCAAAAATAGCAGCCAGATTTTGTTTTAAGAGTGCGCTACATTGCTGGAGATGAGTAAAATGCATTCAAAATGAGAAGAGCAGAATAATGTCAAATTCCAGTGCACTGTCACCCAAGTTGTTTACTTTTAACAAATCTGTTTTTGTCCAAGCATCATTTTCGATACAATCTGCCTATTCATTGTAATCTTGCTGTACAATTTGTGATGTAAAATCTATCTTTAGATATCTACTGTTGAGCGCAAGGACCATTCACCCTTGGAGGATTTTGTGATGAAAAGTAACTGTGTGGCTGTTAGCATTCACTTCTTTTAAACAGCAAGTAGGACACAATTTGCAGCAACCATCTGCACACAATTAAACTACAAAATCAGGGAACTGCTGTTCTAGTTATCCCTTACACCCAGAAACTTTACTGTACCTTCATCTTTATGGGACACTTGTCAATAAACTACTTGGAAAGGTGCAGTATTGAGAGACATACATGATAAATATCCACTAAAGTATCAACATTAGAGAAACAGGTCAGACCATAAAACACAGGAGCAGGAGGAGGCCATTCAGCCTAACAAGTCTGCTCTGCCATTCATTGAGATTATGGCTGATCTGATAATCCTCATTCCCACTTTCTTGCCATAACCTACCTCCCTTCCTGTTTAAAAATCTATCTTGATCTTGAAAATACCTAATGCCCCAGATTTGATAACTATCTGCAGTGAAACATTCCACAGATTTACTTATCCTCTTGGAAGAAGAAATTCCTTGTCACCTTTGTCTTAAATGTGTGACTGCTTACTCAGATTATGCCTTCTGGTCCTACACTTTTGACAAGGAAAAGCAACTTTTCCACGTCTACCATGTCAAGCCCCGTAAGAATCTTGTGTGTTTCAATTAGGTTACTTTCATTTTTTTAAATTCCCATGAGTACAGGCCCGACGTACTTGACATCTCTTCATAAGACAGTCCCTCCATACTTGCGATTGGTGTAGTGAACCTTCCCTACATTGCCTCCAATATTGTTACTTAGATAAGAGGTCTGAAAGTGTTCATAGTATTCCAATAGTAGTCTGACTAGTGCCTTGTGCAGTTTTAGCAAAACCTTCCTATTTTTCTGTTCCATTGTCTTAGAAATAAGGGCCAAAATTCCATACGCCTTCCCTATTACTTGCTGAACATGAATGTTAGCTTTTTTGTAATTTATGCACAAGGACACATAAACCTCTCTTCTTCTATAGACAACAAAGTGTGGAGCTGACTTGACTCACTGTGTTCCTCCAGCTCCACACTTTGTTATTTCTGACTCCAGCATCTGCAGCTCTTGCTACCTCAGTTTTTTAAACCTATCTTCTGTAACTTTCTGCTGCCTTTTTCCATTTAAGTAGTATTCAACTTCTCTCTTTTCCTGCCAAAGTTCGTAATACCACATCTTTTCGCATCCAATCCCATCTGCAAAGATTTTGACCACTCTTGCTATATCCCTCTATAACTTTCTGTAGACTCTGGATCATCCTCAGTTCTTGTCTTCCCATGCATTTTTTGTCATCTGCAAATTTGGCCTCAGTACATTCACTTTGCTCATCCAAGTCCTTCATATATCTTGTAAATAATTGAAGCCCAGCACTGATTCTTGTGTCACTGAAATAATTGCAGGTTGCCATCCTGAAAATATGCCACATCTCACAACTCACTGTCTTCTATTTGCTGGCCTATCCTCTATCCAAAGCCATGGGCTCTTATCTTAAGTCACCTGACATGTGGTATTGTTATCAAACACCTTCTAAAAATCCAAATGTATTACACCCACTATTATCTGTCCTGCTTGCTACCATCTCAAAGATTTCAAATAATTTTATCAGCCGTGATTTCTTCTTCGTGAAGCCTTGCTAACTCTGCTTGATCATATGTATTTCTAAACACTATTACATCCTTCATTATGAACATTTTACCAGTAACAGGTTATCTGATCTTTATCATATTGTTGTTCAGGGAAACTTGTAGAGATCAAATTAATTCCTTTATTTCCTATATTACAACTGTGAAGTTCCTCGATGTTAATGTGCATTGGAATACTGACATGTCATGAAGGAACTATATAAATTCAAGATCTTACTTCTTTTAAACAGGCTGAAGTAATTTAGGATTTAGCATAACAATGCACAATCTGCTTATTTGCTACTGTACATTGAATTTAATAATGTACAGTCCCATTCCTTCAGACTTTAATCACTGGAGATTTTTAATATTCATCTATTCTCTCGCACATATGCTGTCTCCCCCTCCCACTCCCCCTCTCCCCCTCTCCCTCTCATTTCTTCTCTCCCCCCCATCCCAGTTTCTTTTCTGTACATAATTTTGGATACAGTTTCTGGTTCAGTGCCTCATTTACATGTGATATTGTTCTTATTTTGTATCTAATAGATTATATTGAAGGAAAGAGAAGAAAGGAAACAGCGACGCTTGCTAGAGGAAAAAGGACTGATCCCATCAGGTTGCAGCGTATTTGCTCAAGAGGCTCAAGCAGTTGTTTCAGATCAGAATGAGAACCTGGACACACAAAATAAAACAACTGAATTAGATGGCAAGTCATTTTGTAACCATTTTTGGTTTGTGTTCTCTTCCCCATAGCAAGAATGAATAATATACCAGAAACCCTGAAATATGCCACATGTACTATTCTGTATTATATATTATTAAGCTTTGCAAAGTAATCCCAGGAATCTGATTGAGATGCCTGGATCAGTGATAGCACATGTCTATTTAAAGGTGACCTATTGAAATACGTTAGACTGGTGAGAGGACAGGCCACAATCTTTTACATTGGGCACCACCTCAAACATTTCAGTGTCTCTGCTCTGACCTGCAGGCTGTAAAACCATTAGAGATAGGAACCGGAGTAGCCGTTCAGCCCTTGGAACCTGCTCCACCAGTCAATAGGATTGCCCTGTGATTCCATTGCTAGACAAGAAATAGCCTTAAGATTGTTGTGGCAAGGTATTCCAAAGATTCTTAACCTTCTGGAAGAAGAAATTCCTTGCCACTTCAGTTTAAATTGGCATCTGTTTATTCTGAGACTTTGCCCTGTGGTCCTAGATGACTCTGTTAGGGGAAACGTTCTCTCACCATTTACCCCACTGAGCTTCATAAGAATCCTGTATGTTTCAATGCAATCACCTCTCATTCTTCTATACTACAGTGAGCAGAATCCCAAATCGTTTAGCCTTTTCTCATAAAACAATCCCTTCATACCACGAGGAAACCATGTCTGAACTGCTTCCAGTGAAGTAGTACATTTCCTCAAATAAGGGGACCAAAACTGCTTGCAGTACTCCAGATGTGGTCTCAGCAGCATCTTGTACCATCTCAGTAGGGCATCACTACTCCAACACCTTCACATATTCCATTTGTTCTCTCATTTTTGTTCACTAGTCAAAAGCAAGTGTAGTACTTGGCTGAAGCAGGGTTATAGGTTGGAGGATAAAAAGGGCCTATAAGACGGAGGTAAAAGGTAACCTGAAAACTGGGAAAGATGGAGTGAGAGCGAAGAAACTTATGAAGTAGAGCAAAAGGGGGGGAATAAAAGAGGAGAAAGAGAAAGGGATGTGGTTATCCCTGATAAGCTGTGATGTTCAGTAATTGGAAGGGGTTTTGATGTGCTCTGCTGTGAATGCTTGATTTCCGGCCATCAACTTGGTTGAGACTTGTTGTATACACGAGAATTGTGAGCTTTCACTCCCTAAATAAAGACTGACATTTGTTGGAGGAAAAGCGTACACATGTACTTTTTTCTAAGGAGACTTATTTAGCAGACAATTCTTTCGAACTGCACTCAGGTGCAAACTTAAGTATTGGGCTCAGTTTTGGTCCTGTTATTTGAGGGAAGGTATCACTTCACTGGAGGCAGTTCTGAATTGATTCCCTCCTGGAATGGAGGGACCATGGACTGAAATTCCACACCAGAAACTAGTAACTCGGCCAGGGATGTCACTACTGAATTATGGTTGACAAACATTTTATTTTAAATTCTTAAGCTGTAACCATATTGATTCTGTCTTTACCCTTTCCTTGTCTGCATAATCAACACCGCATGTATTTCCATTTTATTCAAAATTGCCACACTCTGCTAACCTTCCCCAAGACAGGATAATGTATAATCAATTTTCATTCCTGTCAAATATGAAGCTGAGTTTTCTGTTAATGTTGAGAACGTCCTCATTAGTAAAATAAAATTGTTACTTCTTGTTCCTCAGATTTTATTTCCACTCATCTTTCGGTGTTTTCCTCAAATATTACTGATCCATTTGATTCTGTTCCTCCACTCCGTAATCTTCCTGTTTGTTATTTTTTCCCTGCATAGTATCCTCATCTATTTGTTCATTTACAATTATCTGATCCTGGTTGAACTAATTTTCTGAGCTCTTATCCCCACCTGCCCAGTACTAATGCCTCACTACTTCTCCATTTAATCATTCAGCCAGCACGTAAGTGCCCTGTATGGTCATATGTACACCACTGGATCCAGTTCCCAACAAAGTGCAATCCTATTTACTAATATGACACTGTTAAGTGCTTCCTGTTTTCTATCATAGCATCTTCCATATTATGTATTTCAAACATTATCAAGTCCCGCTTCTAACTGTCTCCCAATTTCTGAAAGGTCTTCAGCATTTCTTTATGTAATACAGTAGTTTTAACTCCAAATGATGGCGATTGGTTGCTCTTTCTCCCATACAAAACATTTCTCAGTTATGCAATATGAGCATATCACTATGACATTTTCAGCTGTGTTACTATTTATTTTTGTTTTACGTAGTTTATTTCTGTGCAATTTAGTTTCATTCGATGGTTCTGACCAGAGATCGAGTTTTCCCCTCTGCCAGCTGGAGCTTCCAATTTGTCTAAGCACATCAATTTCTCTGACCAAATCGCTTCGAAGTTTGTGCTCTTACTCCAAGAATTGGTCTCTTTTTGATGTGTCGGAGTGTCTTTTTTTTGAGTTCTGAGCCTTGAGATTAAGTGGTCTGAGATGATGACACTTCTCAAGTCAGTACTTAATTTCAGAGCATCTACAACTTTTAACAATGACATAATTTTGTTTTCCTGTGCTGTTATTTTACATTTCAACTCATTTCATAATATACTTAATATACTATGGTTTTAGAACGCCTTGATCTGACTTTGACCCCCTTTATTTCGTTATCTATGATGTGTTCTTGGTGCAGCATTTCGATGTTTGTTTTATTAGCGTCTGTTCCTGAAAGAAAATGTTCTTTCATTTTTTTATCCCTCAAATGGTTAGTATAGTTCTGATGATGACTGTTTTAATTGCATGCCAAGCATATTGTCCCTTTCACTCATAAGTACAGAACAAGTTGTATTTAACAATAGCTTACATTTTTCAGTATGAATTTTTCTTGTGCATATTGGAGAATTTTCAGGTTAAAAACATGGAATTAATTTTGATAGCCAGTGAAGATGCTGAGCTAAAAACCCAAGATGCAACTCATTCAACAGGTTGTGAATTTTCCAAGGTTTATTAGAGGGACGAATAGTGTCAAGCTTTTTTCATACAAAAATGATTAAACCCTAAATAATCATGAATCAGTTCCTTATGAGTAGATTGGAAAACGTAATTCCATTCTGGATCTGAGTTTGCTCGCTGAGCTGGAAGGTTCGTTTTCAGATGTTTCGTCACTTTTTTTTATTTGAAAAAATATACTTTATTCATAAGATGTACAAAAAAAAAATTTACACACCAACCCAGTCATGCAAGCCGCTCCGGGTTACCCAGGGAGTACATACACCAACTAAAGGAAAAAAAACAAAGAAGAAGAAAAAAAAAGAAAGCAAAGAAAATGCCCCGGCAGTCGTCAACCCGCACAGTCCCCGTTGGCCCTCTGACCAGTTGGGGAAGGCGCCAGCTGGGCCCAGTTACCAGATAGGTCCCTTTTTACCATTCTGGACGAGGAGTTTCATACCGTGGTCTTTGCCCACCGCGCCTTGGCGGCGGCTGCCCCAAGCTTTAGCGCGTCCCTCAGCACGTAGTCCTGGACCTTGGAGTGTGCCAGTCTGCAACACTCGGTCGGGGTCAGTTCTTTCAGCTGGCAGACCAAGTTGCGGGCAGACCAAAGAGCGTCTTTCACCGCATTGATGGTCCTCCAGGCACAGTTGATGTTGGTCTCGGTGTGCATACCCGGAAACAGCCCGTAGAGCACGGAGTCCCGCGTCACGAAGCTGCTCGGGACGAACCTCGACAAATACCACTGCATCCCCCTCCAGACCTCCTGCGCATAGGCACACTGCAGAAGGAGGTGATCGACAGTCTCGTCCCCCCGCAGCCACCTCGAGGGCAGCGTGCGGTGGTGCAGAGATTCCGGACATGCATAAAGGATCTCACTGGCAGAGCCCCTCTCACCGCCAGCCAAGCAATGTCCTTGTGCTTGTTTGAAAGTTCTGGTGATGAGGCATTCTGCCAAACGACTTTGGCAGTCTGTGTGGGGAACCACACGACGGGATCCACCCTCTCCTTTTCCCGAAAGGGCCCGAGGATACTACGTGCTGACCACTGCCTGACGGCCTTGTGGTCAAAGGTGTTTCCTTTCAAAAATTTCTCCACGAAGGACAGGTGGTACGGAACAGTCCAACTACTCGGAGCGTTCCGCGGCAACGAGGCCAGGCCCACCCTTCGCAACACCGGGGACAGGTAGAACCTCAGTAAGTAGTGACACTTGGTGTTTGCGTACTGAGGATCTATGCACAGCTTGATGCAGCCGCACACAAAGGTAGCTGTCAGGGCGAGGGTGGCGTTCGGTACGTCCTTTCCCCCATTTTCCAGGTCTTTGTACATGGTGTCCCTGCGGACCCGGTCCATCCTCGACCCCCAAATGAAGTGGAAGATGGCCCGGGTGACCGCAGCGGCGCAGGTCCAGGGAATAGGCCAGGCCTGCGCCACATACAACAGTACCGAAAGCCCCTCGCACCTGACAGCCAGGTTCTTACCCGCGATGGAGAGGGACCGGAACGTCCACCTGCCCAGCTTCTGCTTCAATTTGGTGATACACTCCTCCCAAGTCTTAGTGCACGCCCCAGCTCCACCAAACCAAACACCCAGCACCTTCAGGTAGTCTGTCCTGACGGTGAAGGGGATGAAGGAGCGGTCGTCCCAGCTCCCGAAGAACGTGACCTCGCTCTTACCCCTATTGACTTTGGCACCCGAGGCCAGTTCAAACTGGTCACAGATGCCCAATAGTCGACTCACTGACCGACAATCGGTGCAGAAGACGGCAACATCGTCCATGTACAGGGAGGTCTTGACCTGAAGGCCTCAGCTGCCTGGGATAATCACGCCCTTCAGGCTCACGTCCTTCCTGATGGATGCGACGAAGGGCTCCACACAGCACATGAACAAGGCAGGAGAAAGCGGGCAGCCCTGCCTGACTCCAGATCTGACAGGAAAACTGCCCGATTTCCACCTGTTGATCGAGACTGCGCTAACGATGTTGGCGTAGAGCAGCCGGATCCAATTGCGGATGCCCTCCCCGAACCCCAATTTGGAGAGGACGTCCCTCATGTAAGCATGAGAGACCCTGTCGAAGGCCTTCTCCTGGTCCAGGCTGACGAGGCAGGTGTCCACCCGCCTGTCCTGTACGTAGGCGATCGTATCCCTGATGAGGCGAGGCTCTCAGCGATCTTCCTGCCCGGCACAGCACAGGTTTGGTCAGGGTGAATCACCGACTCCAGGACAGACCTGACCTGGTTGGCTATGACCTTGGCCAGGATTTTGTAGTCCACATTCAGTAGTGAAATGGGACGCCAATTCTTAATTTCTTCCCTCTCCCCCTTCCTCTTGTAAATGAGGGTGATGATGCCCTTCCTCATGGACTTGCACATTTCCCCTGCCCGAAGCGCACTATCGTACACCTCCAGCAGGTCCTGGCCGACCAGGTCCCACAGAGCGGAATACAGCTCGACCGGTAAGCCGTCGCTCCCGGGAGTCCTATTCCTCTCCAAGGACTTGAGGGCTCTGGTCAGCTCGTCCAGGGATATCGGCCGGTCCAGCCACTCTCTTGTGCCGTCGTCTAAGACCTCTATGATAGACGACAGGAACAACTCGGAGGCCGTGCTGTCCGTGGGCTTCGTGTCGTACGGTCCGGCATAGAAGGATCTGCTGATCCTCAAAATGTCGGGCCGAGACGACGTCACAGAGCCGTCGTCCTCCTTCAGCCGGCTAAGCACAGAGCTCTCTTTGTGCACCTTCTGAAAGAAGAAACGTGAGCACGTCTCGTCCTGCTCCACGGAGCGGACCCTGGACCGGAAGATTATCCTGGAGACCTCCGCGGCGAAGAGCGAGGCTTGCTGGCCCCTCACCTCGCCGAGGTCCTCCGTGACATCAACCCCCATCAACTGCAGAAGGAATAGGTTCTGCACCCTTTTCTGGAGTCGCGACAGCTCTCCCCGCCTCTCTCTTGCCTTCCGAACACCCTTGAGGACAAAGAACCTCTTGATGTTCTCCTTCACCGTCTCCCACCAGTCGCCCGGAGACTCAGAGGGGTTTCACGGTTCTCCAACCGGCGTACTCCCTCTTAAGTTCCTCGACGTTCTCTGGGGTCAACAGAGTCGTGTTGAGCTTCCACGTCCCCTTGCCGGCTGGCTGGTCTTCCTGTAAGTGACAGTCGGCCTGCAGGAGGCAGTGGTCAGAGAAGAACACCAGCTTGACGCTGGTGGACCTGACCGAGAACGCCCGTGACACAAACAGGAAGTCTATCCTTGAGCGGATAGACCCGTCTGGCCGCGACCAGGTGTACCTCTGCTGCGCTCCGTCTGCAGGGGTGCTGAAGACGTTGAGCAGCTTGGCATCCTTCACCGTGCCCATCAGGAATCTGGATGTGACGTCCAGTTGACTCCCCCCACCCGCTGTCGCCACGCCGGATCTTCCGTCTGCATCGATGATGCAGTTGAAGTCTCCGCCTAGGATGACCGGCCTGGACGTAGCCAGCAGGGGTGGAAGCCGCTGCAGGATGGCCAACCGCTCATTCTGTACCCCTGGGGCGTACACGTTGATCAGCCTCAGGGGAGCGTTCCTGTAGGTGACGTCAGCCACTAGGAGGTGCCCCCCCACCACCTCCTGAACTTGAGAGATGGTGAAGTCGCACCCCCGCAGCAGAATAACCAGGCCCAAGGAGCGACAGTCGTTACCCCCCGACCAGATCGAAGGCCCACAGGCCCAGGCGCCGGACCATTTCCCGTACCTGCCGAGGTGCGGTATCCCGCACTCCTGCAGAAACAGGAGGTCCGCCTTGATGGTGGTCAAGTAGGCCAACGTGGATACACATCTTGCGGTGGACTTGACACTGCGCACGTTAATGCTCGCAACTCGTACCCCCATTGTGGGCAGTGACCGCAGTACCCTCCCCAAGTCCAAGGTCCAGCCCCTCCATCTGTCCCTTCATGCCTATTGCCCGGGCTAACTGCTGGACGCTCTCCGGGCTCAGGAAACCGTCCGTGCTGCCTTCCGGGTGGCATCCCCCCGTCAGGGGTGCGGAGGCAGGAGGGACCGGCTCTGGGTCAGGCTGGGGACGCGCTGTTTCCACCTTCCCACCTGGAAGTTCTGGGGGGCCCTCCAGTGCCCCAGCGGCACTTGACTGGGTGTCGGAGGGAGCCTCAGGACGCCTCCCGTCACCTGGAAGCGGGCTGCTGCTTTCCTTCTCCCTCGAGATCTTTAACTTCTGCTTCGGGCGGGCCCTCTCCGAATCCCCCTCGTCAGAGCAGCTCTTATAGCCCCCCTGTAGCTGCCTCTTCCCGCCTGATGGTTGCGGTCCCTGGGCCCGTCGACGCACCTTCCTCCTCGCTTTCCGGACCGTCATCCACTCCCCTGGGTCTCCTGTCGCCGCCTCCATCGACTCCGGGTTGTTGGGGGGGAGCGGAGCCTGCAGGGGTGCTTTGCTGGCCTCGGGGCCCATCCTGCGGGGCTGGGCCCTCCTGCACGACCTGGCCCTCCTGCACATTAGTGGGGTCCTTGCTGGGCCCTGGTGCCTTCCTCTCCTCCGGGCGGGGGGGGGGCTGGCCCCGCATTGCCCCTGCCGGCAACCTGGGCGTAGGTGGTCCCCCGCTGCGGGCATGCCCTATAGAGGTGGCCCGCTTCCCCGCAAAGGTTGCAGCTTTTCTCTTGTGGGCAATCCTTTGCAAGGTGTCCCTCCTCCCTGCAGTTCCTGCAGATGGTGGCTTTGCAGTTGGCCACCACGTGACCTGACCTACCACAGGCATGGCAGACTTTAGGTTGCCCTGCATAGGTCAGGTAGCCCTTGCTCCCGCCGATCGCGAAGCTGGACTGTGGGTGTACGACATTCCCGTCCGCGCCCATCCTCAGCGTCACCTTGACCTTCCTCTTACTGGTCCAGATGCCAAAGGGGTCCATGATGTCAGTTAGGTCCCCTTCCACCTTCACGTACCTTCCAAGGAAGGTCAGGACATCAACTGCTGGCACATGCGGGTTGTACATGTGTACAGTCACCATACGGCTCCTCTGTGCTGGCATCACAAACAGTGGGACAGCGGTCAATACAGAGAGGGGGCCCTCACCTCCTTTCTCCTTGAAAACCTCCAGGAAGCGCTCGCAAAGCTTGGCACTCCGGAAGGTCACGTCGTAAAAACCCGGGGAAATCCTGCAGGCAGTAAATGTCCGCAGCAGCGAACCCACAACAGTCCAACAGGACCATCTTCACGAAGAAGGTGCGGTCCACAGGTGCAACTTCATCCACCTTCTTTACGGAAACATGGATGGTGTTCCGGACCCCCTGACCTGGGGCACGAGCACTTGCCGCAGCCATCGTTGCAGGTTGGCTGCTCCCCTGAACCAGCGTTAGGCCGAAGCCAGCATTAAGATCCACTGGTCGCAAGGGTGCACAGCCAACCCGACGTCCTCCTTTCACCTCCAAGATAGCACTCTCATCCTCTCGGTCCACAAGAGAGTGGGTCTTTACTGTGTTCGAGATGTAAGCTAGTTCACTGAGCTTGCCGGTTTGTTCCCAGATGTTTTGTCACCATTCTAGGTAACATCACCAACATAGGAAATGACGACATCAACCCAAGGAAACCTAAACAGATAAATATAAAGCGGGACATAACACCAGCACTTCACCGGAGGCTCACTGATGATGTTACCTAGAAAGGTGACAAAACGTCTGAAAACGAACCTTCCAGCTCAGTGAGCAAACTCACATCCAGAACCTCAATCTGAGCTACCAATCTTCTCAAAACTTGCTGATGTAATCCCATACGTGGAATGAATGGATGAAACTGCAATTTTCACTTAAATGGAGAGTTTTGATTATGAGAATCAGGAATATGTTATAAAATCCCATACCTCATTTGTGAAAAAGAACCAGAAATAATTTACTGCAGTGAAAATCTGAATAATGGGCATAAAATCATTAGACATTAACATTTGACAAGGCCCCTTATGGTACAGAAGATCAAATTGCAAGGAATTCATGTTGAGTTGACGAGTCGGATACAAAATTGGCTTGGCTGTAGAAGATAGAGGATATTGTGGAGGGCTGTATTTTTGACTGGACATCTGTGACTGGTGGTGTTCCACTAGGGTTAGATTTGAGATCTCTGTTGATTTGGATGAAAATGTTGGTGATCTGTTTGCAGATGACATGAAAATTGGTGGAGTTGTGGTTAGTGAGGAAGGATACCAAAGGATGCAGCAGGATATAGATGAGCTGGAAAGTTGGGCAGAGAAATAGCAAATGAAGTTTAATCTGGATGAGTGTGAGCTGATGCATTTTGGGAGATCAAATGCAAGAGGAAGGTATACTGTAAATGGCCCTAACCTGAGGAGCATTGATATATAGTATGACCTTGTAGTCTAAGTCCATAGCTCCCAGAAAGTGGCAACACAAGTGATAAGGTGGTAAAGAACGCATATGATATGGTCAGGGCATTGAATATAAAGTTGGCAAGTCATATTGCAACTGTACAAGATTTTGGTCATGCCACATGTGGAGTACTGTTTGCAGTTCTGGATATTGCACAGTAGGAAAGACGTATTGCAGAGGTTTACCAGGATGTTGTCTGGATTGGAGTGCCTTAGCTATCAGTAAAGATTTGACAAGCTTGGATTGTTTTCACAAGACCGTCAGAGGCTGAGGGGCATGATTGGAGTAAAATTATGAGAGCTATGGATAGTGTGGATAGTCGGGTCTCTTTCCCAGGGTGGAAATGTCAAAGACTAGGGGTCGTAAATTATAGGTGAGAGTGGTAAAGTTTAAAGGACATGTGCGAGGAATTTTTTTTACACAGCGGCTGGTATGGTAGTTACCTGGTTCATGCTGCTGTGGGAGGTTGTAGAAGCAGATGTGATAGTCAAGTTCAAGAGGCATTTATACAGGCTTATGAACAAGCAGAGAATAGTGGTATATGGACCATGGTCAGGCCGATGGGACTAATTTAGAATAACATAATGGTCAACATAGTAGGCCGATGGACCTGTTCCTGTAATGCACAGTTCTGGGTTCTATGGTTTGACTTAAGATAGTCCTTTTAATATTTTAAGTCTCTGTAGTCGACATATCTGTGTTTTATTCCTCAAGTGAAATGTAGCTGTTGAAATAAAAGACCATGTTGAGAGTGAGAACAGGAAGGAAACATATTATTTAAAAATTCATTAAGCAGATGTGTGTGTCAATAGTTTGGCCTGCACTTAATACCTGTCATCTGGTGAGTGTAAAGCAGAGGTAGTTTCATGATTTGTGTGGGAAGCGATGGTCACTGGGAGAAGGCAGGAGAATGAGATTGAGAAACCTATTAGCCATGATTGAATGGTGGAGCAGACTTGATGGACCAAATGACCTAAATCATCATCTGTATGTTATGGTCTCTAGAGCACTTGAAGAAGGAGATGGTGAGTTGCTTCCTTGAATCACGTGGACTGTGGCAGTTCAAGAAAGTGGTCACCATGACCTTTTGGAGGGCATGTAGGGATGTACAATAAATGCTGGCTCAGCTAGCGACCACCCGCATCCCATGAGTGAGGTTTAAAATAAAGTTTTCTTCCTGTTTCTCCACCATCCAATTTGTTATTCATGGACTTGCAGCTAAAGTTCGAGCTGTATGTTTAAAAAAAAATTATTCAATTGGACTCGGAAGTATTTGTGTTAACTTGACAATTATGGAATATAGTGAATAGTAGGATATCATTTAGCCCCTCCGAGCCTATTTCACCATCTGCTGAAATCATGGGTGACATCTAAATCAATTTCCTAATCCAACTTCAGACATAAACTTCACATGGCTAGCAAAAAGCCATTTGATACTTTTTTTATTATTCATTCAAGAAATGCAGTCTTTGCTGGCTGGTCAGCATTTATTGCTCATTCTTCAGGGTCAAGGAGTGGGCACAAGGTATTCTGAAAAGAGAGAACAAACAACCAGAGGTAACGGTGCACGTCAGTACTAACAACATGGTGAGGAAGTGTGACAAGGTCCTGCAAAAAGGGAGTTAAAGTAGTCCGTTGAAAATCAGGATTCTAGGTTTGTAATCTCAAGATTACTAGGCAAGGTAGCATAGTGGAGAGTGCTGCTACCTCATAGCTCCAGGGACCGGGGTTCAATTCCAACCTTGAATTGCCTGTGTGGAGGTTGCATGTTCTTACTGTGTCTGCATGGGTTTCCTCTCTTAGCCCAAAAATGTGAAGGTTAGGTGGATTAGCCATGCTATTTTGTCTGTCGTGTCCAGTCACGTGTAGGCTAGGTTTTGTGAAGGGAAGGTCGTGCCTCACAAACTTTATTGAGTTCTTTGAGAAGGTGACCAAACAGGTAGATGAGAGTAAACCGGTTAATGTGGTGTATATGGATTTCAGCAAGGCGTTCAATAAGGTTCCCCACAATAGGCTATTGTATAAAATGCAGAGGAATGGAATTGTGGGAGATATAGCAGTTTGGATCAGAAGTTGGCTTGCTGAAAGAAGACAGAGGGTGGTAGTTGATGGGAAATGTTCATCCTGGAGACCAGTTACTAGTGGTGTACCGTAAGGGTCGGTGTTGGATCCACTGCTGTTTGTCATTTTTATAAATGACCTGGATGAGGGCGTAGAAGGATGGGTTAGTAAATTTGCAGACGACACTAAGGTCGGTGGAGTTGTGGATAGTGACGAAGGATGCTGTAGGTAGCAGAGAGACATAGATAAGCTGCAGAGCTGGGCTGAGAGGTGGCAAATGGAGTTTAATGCAGACAAGTGTAAGGTGATGCACTTTGGTAGGAGTAACCAGAACGCAAAGTACAGGGCTAATGGTAAGATTCTTGGTAGTGTAGATGAGCAGAGAGATCTCGGTGTCCATGTACACAGATCCTTGAAAGTTGCCACCCAGGTTGACAGGGCTGTTAAGAAGGCATACATTGTTTTAGCTGTTATTAATAGAGGGATCGAGTTCTGGAACCAAGAGGTTATGGTGAAGCTGTACAAAACTCTGGTGCGGCTGCACTTGGAGTATTGTGTACACTTCTGGTCACCGCATTATAAGAAGGATGTGGAAGCTTTGAAAAGGAGATTTACTAGGATGTTGCCTGGTATGGAGGGAAGGTCTTACGAGGAAAGGCTGAGGGACTTGAAGCTGTTTTCATTAGAGAGAAGGCTGAGAGGTGACTTAATTGAAACGTATAAAATAATCAGAGGGTTCGATAGGGTGGATAGGGAGAGCCTTTTTCCTAGGATGGTGACGGCGAGCACGAGGGGGCATAGCTTTAAATTGAGGGGTGAAAGATATAGGACAGATGTCAGAGGTAGTTTCTTTATTCAGAGAGTAGTAAGGGAATGGAACGCTTTGCCTGCAACGGTAGTAGATTCGCCAACTTTAGGTACATTTAAGTCGTCATTGGATAAGCATGTGGACGTACATGGAATAGTGTAGGTTAGATGGGCTTGAGATCAGTATGACAGGTCAGCACAACATCGAGGGCTGAAGGGCCTGTACTGTGCTGTAATGTTCTATGTTCTAGGTGAATGGAGTGGGGTGCTCTTTGGAGGGTCGGTGCAGACTCAATGAGCCAAATGGCCTTTATCTACACTGTAGGGATTCTGATTTTGTGATTACTCCTTGTGCCACATGCGAGTGAGGTTTGGAATAGGGAGATTTACAGTTAAATACTTGGCTAAAGAACCAGTGAAGGAGGGAGGGCTTCAGATATGTGGGCCATTGGGATGTCTTCCAGGGCAGTTGGGACCTGTATAAGAAGGATGGGTTTCATGTAAAGCCGAGGGGCAGCAATATCCTGGCAGGGAAGCTTGTCAGTGTCACTTAGGAGGGCTTAATCAAGTGTGACAAGGGATGGGAACCAGTGCAGTAGCTCAGCAAGTGAAATGACCAAGGAGGCATTAGAGACTAAAGTCAGTAAAGTTAATTCCATGCTATATGATTCTAAGACGGTGACTCTTAAGAGGAAGAACATAGAGGGAGAGATTACTTAACACTGTGGGTGTGGTAGACTGAAGTGCGTTTTGTTTTAACAGAAAGAGCGTGACAGGTAAGGCAGATGAACTGAGAGCTTGGCTTGGTGCGTCTAACTGTGATATTATTGCTGTTACAAAGACTTGTTTGCACTTTGCAGGTGCAGCCTAGTTAGCAATCAGTATCTTACAGATACTGGGACAAGACTGGCAGTTTAATGTTCTGGGATTTAGATGTTTCAGGTGAGATTGAGAGGAACGGGTGGGAGAGTTGTATTACTGATTAGGAGGAATATCACAGCTGAACTAAGGGAGGACACTTTGGAGGGTTCACAAATGAGGCTGTATGGGTAGACCTCAAGAATAGGACAGATGCAATCACTTAGGAGTTGTACTGTAGCTGTCCCAACAGCCAGAGGGAGATACAGGAACAGATATATGTACAGGTTATGGACAATTGTGAAAATCACAGGGCTGTTGCAGTGGCAGATTTTAAACTTCCCATAAATGAATTGGGACAACGTTAGCACCAGGGTTTCGGTTGGGGGGTATTTGTTAGGTACATCCAGGGCGGTTTCTTGAAGCAATATATAAATAGCCCATTAAGGGAAGTGGCCGTACCAGGCCTGCTATTGGAGAACAAGCCCGTCCAGGTGAAAAGTTTCAGTGGGAGAACGTTTTGGGAACTGTTACCATAATTTTGTCATTTTTAATTTACTGCTAGATAATGATAAGAGTAGTCCTCAGCTGGAAGTACTATATTGGGGAAGGTTATCTGTGACAATATTAGGCAGGAACTAGTGAATGTAGTTTGGAGTGGCTGTTTGAGTGTAAATGTGCATCTGGATTTATATCATGTGGGAATCTTTCTTAGAGTTTAGGACTGGTACGTTCCTGTGAAAATGAGGGATAAGGACGGCAAGATTCAGGAACCTTGAATGATGAGAAATTGTGAACTTAGTCAAAAAGAAAAAGGAGTCCTATGTGAGGTTTAGGAAGTTGAAGACAGAGCCCTCAAGGAGTATAAATATATCAGGAAAGAACTTAATCGAGTTAGGAGGGCCATGACATGACTTTGGCGAACAGGATTAAAGAAAATCACAAAGCTTACTATAAGTATGTAAAGAACAAAAGTGCAGATAGGGAAAGGAAAGCTCCATTTGAGGACAAAGGAGGAAATTTATGCATGGAGCCAGAGGATGTGAGTGAGGTCATTAATGAGGGCATATTAATATTAAAAAGGTGGTAACATTGGTGTTAAGGTAGATGGGTCCCTAGGACCTGACAGGATTTATCTTAGAATACTGAGGGAAGTGAGGGAGAAATGGCCGACGGAATTTAATCTGAACAAATATGAGGTGATGCATTTTGGCAGGTCTAATGCAGGAGAGAGGTATGCAGTAAATGGCAGAGCCCTTAGAAGCATTGACTTACAGAGGTGTCTAGGTGTACAGGTCCATAGTTCCCTGCAAAAGGCAGCACAAGTGGATAAGATGGTCAAGAAGGCATATGGCACAGTTGCCTTCATTTTTATAGAGAATAAAAATTAGATCGTCATGTTGCAGTTATATGGAACTTTAGTTAGGCCACATTTGGGATATCGTGTACATTTCTAGTTGCCACACGACCAGAAGGATGTGGAGGCTTTGGTGAGGGTACTGAAAAGGTTTACCAGAATGTCTGGTTTGAAGGGTATTAGCTGTGAGGGGAGCTTGGAAAAAACTCAGTTTGTTTTCACTTGAACATTGGAGGCTGAGAAGCGGCCTGATAGAGGATTACAAATTTGTGAGAGGAATGGATAGAATAGATGATCAAAGTCTTTTTCCAGCGGTAGAAATATCAGTCACTAAGAGATGTATGTTTAATGAAAAGGGGGAAAATTTAGAGGGGATATGAGAGGCAAGTATTTTAAATAACGGATAGTAAGTGCCTGGAATGCACTGCTGGAGGTGGTAGAAGCCGATGCATCTGCAATATTTTAGAGGCATATTGACTGATATGTGAATATGCAAGGAATACATAGATATAGACCATGTAGAGACAAACCTATTTATTTTAGAAAGGATGATATCTTGGTGCAGGCTTTCTGCTCAAAGTACCTGTTCCCATGCTATACTGTTCTTTGTTCTATTCCTAATCGCCTATGAGAAGGTGGTGATGCTGAGCTGCCATCTTGAAGAGCTGCAGTCAATTTGGTGTAGTTACACCCACAATGCTATTATGAAGGGAGTGTCAGGATTTTGGTGACAAGTAAGATACTGATTGCTAACTAGGCTGCACCTGCAAAGTGCAAAGCTGAGTCTAATATTAGACGTGATTCTACAGTTGAACAATGTTCGCTCGATTAACCTGGGTGTGTGGAGGAGTACACACACAATCTATTTAGGATTTTCAGCCAGGCTTGCACTTTCGTATATACTGAAGGTATATTTTATATTGTATGTAGGGCCCTGTTCTTTACATACAAAGACATGTACATGTACTATGCCGGTCTGAACTCAGCAAAATAGGTGCCAGCCATTCACTAGTTCATTTCTCAGGTAACCAATCAGTTATCTGCCTGATTTAAAATTTAAACAAAGCCTGGCAGTTAATATTAATCATCAGTAACTGATTCATTGGTAAAGACATTGTCACATAGAATGAGAGTCTACTTGCTAACCAGTCAACACTCTTGTGCAATAGAAACATTGGTTTTCCCCTTTACTGGTATTCTTGCATATTGCCCTGATGAATACAAGATGGAAAGCTTCAATAAAATGTGTCATTTGTCAGCAATGCTCCAGGCATATAGCTTTTTTGAGTTTTTTTCGTTATAATCCGAGCCATTGAAATCTTCAGCACAGAAAAAGGTCTTTCAACCAATTGTATCTACACCAGTCAAAAACAATCACCTATTATAATGTCATTTTTCAGTACTTGGCCAATAACCTTGTTTGCATTAACATTGCAAGTGCATATCTAAATATTACTCAAATGTTATGAGGGTTTCTGCCTTCACCACGCTTGCAGGCAGTGAGTTATAGATTCACATCACACCCTGGGAGTGTATAAGATTTTCCTTCCATCTCCTCTAAACCTTCTGCCCCTTACCTTAAATCTATGTCCCCTGGTCGTTGATATCTCCATCAAGGGATAAAGTTTCCTCCTGTCTATGCCCTTCGTAATTCTGTACATCTCAATCATGTCCCCTGTCAGTCTCCTCTGCTCTAAAGAAAACAGCCTCAGTTTATCTAATTTTTCTTTATTACTGAAACTCTGCAGCTCCTGCAACATACTGGTAAATCTCCTCTGCACTTTCTCCAGTGCAATTGCATCTTTTCTGCATAGTGGATTCCAAAACTGCACTCAATACCCTAGTTCTCTCCTAAACAACATTTTTTCCATTTCCAGCATGGCCTCCTTGATATTGAACTCTGTACCTCAATTAATAAAGGCAAGTATCCAAGATTCTTGTTAACCATTTTATCTATTTGTCCTGATACCTTAAGGAGCCAATGTATGTGCTCGGCAGGGTCCCTTTGATCCTTGGTATTTCCCAGCGTCCATCGTGTGTTCCCTTGCTTTGTTTGTACTGCATCACCTCACATTTTTTAGAACTGACTTCCTGTTTGCAACTGATCAGCCCACCTGACCAGACTGTCTTATATTCTCCTGTATTCTAAAGCCTGACACAACCTTTTGGTGATCTGGTTTCATGGACATGGTCAGAGGGATTCAGAATTTCTTTCACTATCATGCTTGTAACGCCATGTTTTGTTTGCGCACTGCTCCTAGGGAATAAGTAGGACATCCAGTGTGCCCTATAAATTTTATTGTACCATAACTGCTCAGCTCAGGAAGAGAGGCAGCAACAGATCAAGCAGTGTGAGTACAATTTTAATGTTTCTAGCTATATCCGACATGGAGTTTTTCTGAAAGCAGAGTTTGAAACATCGGGCAGGTTTTTGAGCAAAATCAAGACCTGTTACTTCCAATTCTAGATAGCAGAATTTTACTGATGAAAATACTTAGTTTTGTACAATTTTATTCACCTGAGTATACTATCCTCTGACCTAGAAAATGTTGTTTTATTTTTGATTTAGGTTCAACAGATTTGGATGTTTTTGCACCATTTTCATCCAATCAAAATTTAGAATCTGTTTCTGAAACACCAAAATATCCTGAAGGAACTTTGATGGAAAACATTTTGATGAATTCCAGACATCCAAAGATACATAGCAGACGTTTTAGAGAGTAAGTGAAATTCTGATGCCTAATGTTGAAATGAATGTTGCTTAATTTAGTACCTCATGAAAGTAAGTATTTGGACGTTTGTCATTAGATTCTGCAATTGTATGATTCCACTGAATTTGAAATTTGGGCATCTGTGCCGTATGCACTTCCAGAGATTGGAACATTGCTGGGGTCAGGGATGGATATTTGTCATTAGCTGACAAAGTATTTTTAAAATTGCACTCACTGGTCACTTTTTTTCAGATCAGAAACACCTTCAGCTCCTCTATTCATTCTCCCTTCTGTATTTGTAATCTGCCTTCTAATTTATCCTTGCCCCTTTCACAAAAGCATCACCATCCATATTGCATAGGAGTTTACTACTGCTCCTCCCAAATGACCAACATGTCATTATTGACCCTACTGCTGATATCATGAACATCTCTCTTTCCGTCTATTCCAACTACCTCCTTTCTGAGGTAAATCACCATACATCGAGCTCTGCTTTTACTAATAATACCATTAGAAATGCAGAACTCTTTAAAGGTTAACTAGAAAAGCTCTAGAGTTGACTGAAAGCAAGTGATGTTCACTGGACTTTTGTATTTAGAGTAGATTCCCTACAGTGTGGAAACAGGCTCTTTTGGCCCAACAAGTCCACACTGCCCCTTGGAGCATCCCACCCAAACCCACCCCCCATAACCCACACACCCCTGAACTCTATGGGCAATTTAGCATGGGCAATCCACCTAGCCTGCACATCTTTGGTCTGTGGGACAAAACTGGAGCACCCGGGGGAAACCCACGCAGACATGGGAAGAATATGCAAACTCCGCACAGACTGTTGTTTGAGGGTGGAATTGAACCTGGGTCCCTGGTGCTGTAAGGCTGCAGTGCTAACCACTGAGCCACCGTGCTACCCTTAATAGCTGAGTTCTTAAGGTCTTGTGTTGCAGTGACAGGGTCCCTGCTTCTGAGCTAGAAATCCTGGGTTCAAGTCCACAAGTGTATAATAACCTCTCTGAACAGGCTGAATTAAAAAATGCTTCTTTTGGGGAAAGCTATGTGCCAGAGGAGGTGGAGTACTTTATCTCCCTCTACAACTTCATCAGTCCATGGAAGAAAATGTTGTAGAGTTTCAAACATGATATAAAGGACTAAAGAAATTGAGTTTAGAAATTGCAGATTCTATGGATTTTAACCTGTTAGATTGTGCACAGATTTCATTTTTCTGATGTTCATTGTTATGGTAATGACACTCTGAACAAATGGTCGCTATTGCAAAAAAATGCTTTAAGGAGATGATCATTTCCAGCTATGTCCTCGAATTATTGGAAGTGCTGTGGTAATACATAGAATGGAAGTTTTTATGATTAATTACTGTCAAAGTTAAATGGGTTTGTCTCAAACACCTGTATGGATTGATTTTCTAAAATACATTTTAAGGGAAGCCATAGACTCAGATTTCTGAATCAAGGGAAGTACAGGATTGGGTGATGCTGAAAATGAATGGATCCCAGAAATACATGAGGAATAATTAATAGATGTTTTCAGTGCAACTCTAAATATTCCGGTCAGGAATTTCCCAAGGATAAAAGAGTGAAGTATTCAAACCAACCCATGAAAGATATGGTTTTGAATGTGAATTTGATATCAGTTGTGCTGCACAAGATAGTGGCTGTTCCTTAACAATGTGTGGCCTTGATTGGCTGAACTATCATTTGGAAGAGTGGACAAAGCAGACAAAAATAGGTAGTAACAGTATGAAAGTTCTACCTGCCCTCAATTCGGAGATAATATTTGATCATCTTTAACGAGAGTGGCCCTCACTTGTGGAATTGAAGGACTGCATTATTTTGTAAATGATGTCATCCAGAATGACATACCATTCTTACTGCATAAGCTTTCGATGTAAAAGGCGAAATGAATTTGGACATGGAGGACAGTTTTGTTAAAGTGCAGTTCATGGGATCCAGGCATTATAGTATTCCATTCAAGAAAAGGAATTTCTTATCAAGAAAGCCAAGATTTCTGCTGATGAGATCATATGGAAATTGCATGAACAATTGCTCATCTCTCCTCTCAGAAATTAAATCTATTCTTAGTTGATGCCAGAATTATGGATAAAGAATACAAATTTCTTGTGGAATAGATCACATTGCAATGTGGCAAATATATTACATATCAAATGATGCCAACACATCTGGTAGTACGTATTCCATTAGCCCAGGAATTTAAAGAACGATCAGCCTGAATTTGAAGATGTGGGACTGAATTTAGAAATGCGGTCACCCAGGCTTACTATATCCCAGGTGATAATGATAACAAGAACAGATGACAGTACACAGAAAAGTGGATCAGAACAGGTACTGGATGACCAACAAACTATTTAACAATAATGGAACTAATTGCAAATGATGAATTTCAGGACATGAGAGAACCTGTATGTTATGGTAATACCCACAACTACAGAAAGTCTGGTCGTTAATATTGTGTGAAGGAAACCATGCCATAATTGATGAAATGTTGTACGGAAAATAGTGGCAGATCAATTGAACTGGAAGTTGTGAACGGTACTGGCAAGGACATTACATGCAACAAATTTATTACAATTGGTTGGGAAGTATAACCTATACCAATTAGAATACAGTCCGAACCCAATATTCTGTTCAGTACTGCATGACAATCCTTCAGTATTTGAAGGAACACTGATCAGCTTGCTTCTTTTCTCATCCAAAATATGCATTACACACCAGTAGAAAAACATTCATTAAAGCTGAGGTTTGAAAAGAAATTCAGTCGAGTGTTGAGGCATCCATCAGACCATCTAAGAGAGATTTCTGATTTGGGGAGATGGTTATTTATAAAACGGGGAATAGAAAGGGCCAGTAAAGATTGTTGGATGTGATGGGAAAACTTGCATTTGTATTATGTGAACCTGACTACTAGTAGAGTGAAAGATTAAGGTGATAAAATGGGCTAAATGAATTTAGCAAACTGGAAAGAGTTTGGAGTATATTCGGATGTTGGGATAGAAGCCAACTTTCTTCATGGAATCCATGCAGAAAACGTCCTACCAGATTACACCAATAAGGTGAAGGCTAGGTTAGTAGCTAGAGGTTTTGAGGAATGTTTGAAGAAAAAGAGAGTTTACAGTTCACCTGCACATGGCTGGGAAACTAGTGTTAAGTGTTAATAACCTGTGCTTTTTTTCTAATATTAGTTAACAAGAGAAACAACAAGGCTTTTTCTTAATGCATTCACTCAATGTCTGCTGGTCAAGGGCTGACATCACAATGTTACTACTGTCTAGGTGCATTTCGAATATTTTTAACTACAGACTTCAGTTCTTAATAGCAACATTCATCTTCTACATACTATAAAAATGTGTTTCTATACTGACACAATGTGAGCTCTTTTCTACTTGCTGTAATGTGAAAACATTGTTTTCTAGTTCTTACTTCAACATGTTCTAGCACTCTGAAGGGCTGAAAAGATCCACTTGGCTTTAGATTTTCGGTGGGAACAATAACCATTGTCTTTGAGTTCACACCTTACTGTATCTTGCTCAGATGTTCTTTATTCACATGTAATTCTTGATTGACAAGTTGGAGATTGTCCCACAGTAGAAAAATATTGAAGCTAGTGTAACTGTGCCTTCTCCTACACATGTAGGACATTATAAGTACCACATTTAGGGAAAGGAGAATTTTTTTTCTCCACACTGGATAATCATGCTGCATCAATATTAATGCTCCTATTCCTTTCCAGCCAAAATCAGCTAACTCCTTACATGGGGAAGGTTGATCATTTTTGTCCAGAGGACTAAGCAAGTCTACCAAGTGAATAGCTAAGCTTGAATTTCTTTTCATTCCGTTTTATTATTTAATTCCTATTTTTAGTCTGAGTGTTGCTTTCTAGAAATCGACCTATAACACACATAATTAAAATCTTAAAATCTTATTATCGCATTCACATATTTGCGTGGAATTTTGGTGTGATTTTTTTATTTTATTTTATTAAAACTGAAGTCTGCTCAAGTCTAGACAAATTACAATTTTGGATTCAATCATCTAATTCAACAGTTGGATACTGGTGTCAGCTATTTTGGTTGGTAATGCAGTGTATCTAATTAATTGATCATATTTTTCAATGTTTGTTGTATAGAATAAATTTGGTTAAAACCATAAAGATTAAGAGCCGGAGGAAGGCATTTTGTCTATTGAACCTGACGTCTATAACTTTTGACTCCCTTGGAACTGAAAGACCTGTAAACTCTTTCTAGAATATATTTAATTATCCAGATTCCATTACTGTACGTGGAAAAGAGTCCCAAATGACCCTTGAAGAATAAGTTCTTTTTGATCCTTTATGGGAGATCCCTTACTTTAAAACTCTGCTTCCCAACTTTAGATACCGTTATGAAGGAGCACCATCTCAGCATTTACCTGTCAAGTCCCTTTAGAATCTTTTTTGTTTCAATGTGACCATCTCTCATTTTGAGTTCCAGTGAGTATAGATCCAATCCAAGCTTCTCTGAACTGCTTCCACTGTGAGTATATATGCCTTTTTAAGTAAGGAGACTAAAATTGTACATAGTGCTCAAGGTGCAGCAACGACAATGTCGTCTACAGTTGTAGCAAGACTTTTGAACTTCAATGCACTTTGCCCCATGATAAAGAACACCACGTCATTTGGCTTTCTAATTGCTTGCTGGATCAGCATATTTTTATGATTCATGTGCAAGGACTTCCAGATCCCTCTATAGCATGGCATTCCACATTCTCTCTCCATTTAAATTATTTGCTTTCGTATTCTTAAGTCCGAAAGTGGGAAACCTTGCATTTTCCAACCTTGTATGCCATCAGCTAAATTTTGGCTCACTATCTTCATTCCCTTTGAAGACTATTTGTGCTCTGCCACATCTTGCTTTTCCCTACTCATTTTTGTATTATCAGCAAAATTAGCTACAACACAGTCAGTTTCTACATCCATGTCGTTAATATTTGAAGTCTCATAACTCATCCCAGTGGCCATTTGACTGATTACAGTTTGCCAATATGATATTTATCCTGACTTAATTTAGATTAGATTAGATTCCCTACAGTGTGGAAACAGGCCCTTCAGCCCAACAAGTCCACACCGCCCCTTGAAGCACCCCACCCAGACCCATTCCCCTATAACCCACACATCCCAGAACACTATGGGTAGCTTCTTTTCCATGTTAATCTATCACCCCCAACATTTCTATCTTGGCAGTAGCCTTTTATGTAGCACCTTTATTGGGTCTGTTGGAAACCCAGTATTCTACATCCTACCTATCCCTTTATCCACCCTACTTGTTAAATCCTCAAATTGCTCCAATGAATTTGTTAAAATGATGTAAACAGTTCAGTTTTTAATAGATTTATATTTTATCGTTGATGTATTGCTTTGATTAGGGACAATATTGTGATGTTTGTAGAAAGGAGCAATGATTATGAGAATGAGGTTTAGCATTCGTGATCTTTCAAAAAAACTCACATGCACGCACAAGCTCAGTGTTTTTCCCATGCAAGATGAAACAATTTAGTCTCATGTATTCAGAAACTTCAAACTTGAAACATCTCAGTAAATACCTGCATACATGCTTGATAACGGAAAGGCCTTGCTTACATAAATGATTTTTAATTACTTCATTAATTTAATACTATTTAATTTCCCTATAGTATCAGTTTTAAGATCTGTCATTTCAATAATATTCTCAATGGGCTACTATTCTTCACACTTGTATCGTCATACTTCTCTATCACCTCTGTCTTCCCTTGACTACATTGGCTCTGAATCTTGCATTATCTCAAATATTTAAATGCTTCATGGTTTTGTTCCTCCTCCAGCTCCTGTATCTGCACCACCACCATGATTGTACAAATTCACTTGTCCTGTAATATGCACTCCTGCTTTGTACTTGTGATTCATTGCCATCTGAATCCAAAAATCATTACAATTTCAAATAATGAGGCATCAATTTGCCCTGTAATGCAAATTTCTACTTTGCATGTTTGCTTTGCCCATTATCATGTGATAAGAACAACAAGTGCCAATTTTCCAAGAGTTTAATCCTCTGTATATAGATGCTGTAACCACATTTTTCCTTGTGTAATATATACTTTGCAATAGTTTCTCACTATGTGCGTGCTTTTTCTCATTTAGATATTGCAGCCAAGTGCTCAGTAAAGAAGTTGATAACCATGTGACTGACCTGCTGAAAGAACTTGTCCGTTTCCAAGATCGTTTGTACCAAAAGGATCCAATTAAAGCTAAGAAAAAACGTAGGATTGTAATGGGCCTGAGAGAAGTGTTAAAACATCTAAAGCTGAAAAAGCTTAAATGTGTTATCATTTCTCCCAACTGTGAAAGAATACAATCAAAAGGTAATTTGTTTGTAATTGTTCCTTTTACAAGATATAGAAAAGTGGAAAATGAATAGGAACAAAATTAGGCTGATTAGTCTATTGAGCACATTTTGCTATTCAGTGATATCACGACTGATCTATGACCTGCCACGGTATCCTTAACACCTTTAAGACCATCAGACAAAGGAACAGAAGTAAACCGTTTAGTCCATTGGGTGTGCTCCTCTGTTCAGTGAATCATGGGAATCCTTAAGCTTGATTCCCTTGCTGAATAATAATATGACTCTTTCCACCTCAAATACACCCAACAACCCAGCCTTAACAGCCTTCTCCGTCAAGCAGTTCCACAGATTGACTACCCTGCGCCTAAATGCTCATTACTCTAAGATTGCCTCTGGTCCTAGATTCTCCCACGAAGGGAAACAACCTCCCAGCATCTACCCTGTTAAGCCCTCTGTGAATCTTATGTTTCGATAAGATCTTCTCTCATTCTTGTAAATTTCATCGAGTACAAGCCCAACCTATTCAACCTCATCTCATAATAAAATCCCTTCAGGATCAACCTAGTTAGCTTTCTCTACAATGCTTCAAATGCCAATATATCTTTCCTGTTCACAAAATTCAAGGTTTTTTGTCTGACTGATGCATTATATCGTTTTAGCTCCTTTCCCTTAAAAATAAATGCCAAAAGTCCATTTATCCTCCTATTTACCCACAGAAATTGTATGTTAGCTTTTTTGTGATTTATGTATTACGACTTCTAAATCCCCTCTTGCTCAGCTTTCTTCAGTCTTCACCTCATGTAAATAATAGACATAATTGAAGCTAAGAACATTAACTATCTCTACCATGATTAAAATGAAAAATAATTAAAAGATATAGAGAAGGGGGCATCTAATGGGGATGGAAGGAAGCTATAAAGGGGGAGACGCATCTCAGTGAAGGAATCTATGGTATGAGTCTGGATATTTGCTTAATGTGAGTTGGCACAATAATTAGACTGAGAAAAACACATCTTACTGTGATGGCCTATGCTGTAGTTGACATTATCTGAGTCACTAACTCTTAATTTTCTCTGGTAAAGCTCAACATTCACTGTTCCTGCTTTAATGTTTTCAAGTATAGTGCATTTAATTTTGGGTGATCTGGAGTTTTAAAACTTCTATTGCCTTTGGGACATTTTGTTTATTGTGAATTTAATTTGATTGTTTCCATGTGAAAATTAATTTGAATTAGTGACAGTAAAACAAAACTTCGCAAATTAATTAAATAATATAAAACATTAAATGTACTGCTAAAGTGTATCTAATCAAAAACTGAGCATTGTGTAACTTGCACATTGCAAGTTAATCCCACCTGTTCATTTGTCCAAACATTAGTCAGTACCGCTCAGCTTTTACTTAGATGTCAGATACTCCTTCAACACTTCAATGTTACAGACAAGCTGGGCTGTTGCCTTCTTACTGGATCTACTCAGTAGAACTTCGTACGATTACTGTCATGAGGAACAGCATCTTCACTCAGAATCAACAGTTTCAGTATCAGTCAGCAATGTGAACATTGTACTTCCTGACACACGAACACTTTTTCTGTTGGTTACAGGCAGAGTAACAATGTAAAAAGAAAACATGAGCGATTTCTAAATTCCCAATGAGTAACTTGATTTTCGCCTAGTCATGCAAGTAAAGCATATTATGATAATTTCCAACCTCAATTTTTAAAAAATCTTATTTTAAAATGAAAATACTTTACTCTGGCTTAGTTGATAAAGATTCACTTTGTCAATAATAAAATGTTTGTGGGCATGTAACCAATCAGAAATATTATCACTGTCTCAGTTGTCAGTATTTGTTGCAGCAGTGCTGCTTGAAGACTGAAGCTTAATGATATGTTCAGTTTGAAGTTGCTAATCCATTTGCAAAAAAAGTTGTTCCAAATTCTCAAGTAATAATTCATCTTTTCCAGAAAGATTAGCTTGGACAACCTAGCAAGATTAGCTAGATTAGAAGGGTGCACATCCTCTTCTGTTGATTGAAAAAAATGTCAGCTGATAATCAGCCACAATTTGCTTCTTGATTTTCAGGTTGTTACTGAGGATGCTTCTCCGGAGGGTGTTCCTCTCCACGTTCCATCTTGTATTTTGGTTTTGTGTGAGCTGTTTCTGACTAATTTTCTTCTAAATTTCTTCCTAAAATTTTTTCAATACCAAGGTCACAGGATAAAGAAAGCTATTCATTTAAAATTAACTCATTCATCCTGAAACACCCTGAAGTTTGCCCGTTGCATTGCCTGACTTTTTAAAAATGTTTCCACTGCTAAATCTTGAAGTCTGTTTTATGTAATGAATGCTCCATGAAAAATTCTTTATTTATAAATATCAAATTTATCTTTTCCATGTTGGTGTTTCCTCTGACCAATTCATGAAATTTAAAATAATCATCTAAGTTTATATTTACCATTCCTACAAATACATCATACACATCTTTTCTTGTTACATAGACATTTATCAGGAATCAGCCATTGTTCACTCGAGTTGTTTACTGCACAACCTCTTACATTTGAATGTTTCTCTCTTGTGTTCAAGTAACCAGAACTACACAAGTGCAATCTGACAAAAGCATGTCACAATTCAATTGACTATTTTTGTCTTGTATTTTACTGTTCTGGTTATGTAATTCATCTTCTGTTGTTTTTATTGATTTCTGCTGTGCTGTTGATTTGAGTGAAGATGCAGCTGCTCATGACAGTAATCGTAAGAAGTTCCAGTAAGTGGATCCAGTAAGCTGGCAACAGCCCAGCTTGTCTGTAATGTTCATTTGTTGAGGAAGTGTCTGACATCTAAGCAAAAGCTGAGCAGAACTGACAAATGTTTGGACAAATGAACAGGTGGGATTAACTTTACCAAGACTCTTGGATCCCTTTCAACTTCAGGCTATTTGTAGAGGTTGCATCTTGCTTACTTTTCCATCCTTTGGTTTTTGTACAGATTAAATTTCATCCATCATTTTTGAACTGCCTCCTCAAATTTCACTGACCCACCTAAGGTGAAATCATTTCCAGAGTTCAGCACTTGAACATTGGACAGAAATTGGACATATTAATTAAAATATTAGTGTTCGTATACAAAGTGGTGGAAATTTATTCATTATTCTCCCTTTACTTCCACCCATCTGCTGACATAATTGCCTTCCACCCAGTTGTTTATTTATCCCTAGAGTTAACCCTAATTCTCCACTGTTTTGATTTTTTTTAAAACTACAAGCCTTTCATGTAGACCATTATCTTCAGAAAGTCTAGACAGATTCAAAATGTTTGATCACGGCATTTTTAAGAAGGGTTATATAAGTGGCAAGGAGTTCAACAGTCTGTGGAGAAATTACAGAATCCAACCAAGAAGCCTGGAGGTATATATATCAATACCAGTATCAGTATTCGGGTGAAGAAAGTTGGGATGTATATTGGATGGAGCTCAAGAAGGGGGATGCCCAGAAAGAGCTTTTTGTAGCCACAGTTCAAATTGTGAATTTAACCAACTGCATGGCCTATGTGGGAAATGGATTAGAGTCAAAATTTTGTGGGTTTATTTTGAACTAGATGGCCCTGTGGTAAAGACTCCTGGTCCAGGGTATACTTGGTAACTGCAGTTGTAAGATGCAGAATATTGCCTTTTTTAATAGCTTAATAATATATTATTAATGTGTAAAAATTGTTTTATCCAGGTGGCTTAGATGAGACATTACATACAATAATTGAAGTTGCCCGTGAACAAGAAATTCCATTTGTCTTTGCTCTCAATCGTAAAGCTCTAGGGCGCTGTGTAAACAAAGCAGTTCCTGTTAGTGTGGTTGGAATCTTCAGCTATGATGGTGCTGAGGTTAGTCTAAACCAATTAGTGATTCACTTTTTCAGTGTTAAGAACAGAATGTGTATTTCAGAAACGATTCCTGAAAAGGTCTGTACTCAACATCTATGAATGCATATTTTACAGAAATCTAAACAAGTCAATTGTATTTTACAAATATCCATTTTCTGTACTGACGTCTGGTGTATTACATAATTATAGGAAAGTTTTAACTAACAATAGATATATTTGTTGAAAAGTGCCTTAAATTAATAAGAATGCCGCATTGCTAAACCCCTTTAAAAGCAGAGGGCAAGTTGACACAGTCCATTTCACTTTAAAATGTAATAAGCCATACATTTATATTGTGGTGCTTGTAATCTTTTGTTGTAAAGGAACAAATGGGCCACATATTTACTTAGATCATAGAATCCCTACAGTGTGGAAACAAGAGCTTCAGCCCAACAAGTCCTCACTGACCCACAGAGCATCCCACCCAGACCCATCCCCCTATAAACCCGCCTAATCTAAACATCTCTGAACACAATGGGCAATTTAGCATGGCCAATCCACCTAGCCTGCAGACACAGGGAGAATGGGCAAACTCCACACGGACAGTCGCCCGAGGGTGGAATCGAACCCAGGTCCCTGGCACTGTGAGGCAGTAGTGCTAACCACTGAGCCATTGTACCACTTGTGTTCGTAATAAGTTTGAATTATGTGTGTCAAAACCCATTTTTATTTCCCCACTTGCATCGAGACACTGTCAATGCCAGATTGGCACAGATGTTGGGTTTTAATTTGGTTAAAAACTGGTATGGATGAGAGGGAGAGGCGTAAACAGTTGAAGGAAATAATTGTCTTTGCATTATAAAATCTAAGGTCACTACCACTGTGCACTGCTTTGGGCTGCGTGCTGGTATAACAAAAACTTATAATTTGCACAGCACTTTATCATAAAATATTCATAGAAAAAATATAAAACCAAATATCATAGATGTGAAATAAGGCAAAGAACTGCAGATGCTGGAGATCTGAAACAAAAACACACATTGCTGGAGGAATTCAGCAGGCCTTGCAGCATCTGTGGGAACGAAGCAGACTTAATGTTTTGAGAGCCATGACTCTTCTCATCATGCAGTTTCAGTTGACGAAAAACCTATTCAAAGAGTTAGGTCAGGGAGATTTGAAAGGACAAAAGTTAGGAAGAGAGGCTTAAATCTTTCAAGAGGCAGCTCTGTATCGTAAAGCCATCACACTGAAATCATGGCCAGCAATCGCAGAATGATTACATCATCAGTTCTTAGGCAACAATTGGATGAGGCATTGCTGATTAAGCCAGCATTTATTGCACGCATCCATAATTGTTCTGAGAAGGTGGTGGTGAGCTGACTTCTTGAACTGTTACAGTCCTTAAGATGTAGGAGCAATTGCAGTGCTGTAATGAAAGACCATTAAAGGATATTGGTCTGACAACAGTGGAAGAGCAGTGATGTATTTCCAAGTGAGGATGGTGTTTGGCTTGGAGGGAAACTTGCAACTTCCTGTGCACTACCTGCTGTTGCCCCGCTGGATGATAGAGGTTATGTGTTTAAAAGGTGCTGTTGATTAAGCCATGGTACGTTACTTGCGGTGCACAGTGCATTGGTGGTGAAGCTTGTGAATGTGGAATGTAATGGATAGGGTGCCTGTCAGGTGGGCTGCTTTGTCCTGGATGATATTCAGCTTACGAGTCTTACAGAGTGACGCCCGTCAGGCTAGTGGAAAATATACCATTACACTCCTGACTTGTGTCTTTTAGTTGATGGGTAAGCACTGGGGAGTTACGTGCAAAATTTCTAGCCTTTAATCTGCTTTTGTGGCTGCAGTATTTATCTGGCTGGTCCAGTTCAGTTTCCGGTCAGTGATAACTCCCAGGATGCTGTAGGCATGGAATTCAGTGATGATAATGCTGTTGAATGTCACATGGAAATGATTAGATTCTCTATTATTGTACATGGTCATTGTCTGCACTTGTGTGGCATAGTATTACTCACCACTCATGGGCCCAAGCCTAATGTTGTCCATGTCTTGCTGCATTAAAACACTTCAGCACTAGGAGCCTTGAATAGTGCTGAACATTGTGCAGTCATCAGTGAACATGTCCACTTCTGATTTTGTGATGAGAGGAAAGTCAGTAATGAAGCAACTGAAGATGTTTTGGCCGTGACCACTACCCTGAACAACTACTACAGTGATTTCCTAGACAGAGATGATTAATCTACAACAGCTGCAGCCATTTTCCTTTGTGCAATATATATCTCTAGCCAGCAGAAAGTTTTCTCCATCATTCTCCTTTACTTCAATTTGTCCAGGGCTCCTTGATATCATACTTAAACTAGATGCAACCTTGATTTCATGAGCTGCCACTCTTGCCTTATCTCTGGAATTCAGCTTTCTTTTGCCAGTGTTTAGACTGAGGCTGTAATGAGATCAGGCTGTGTGTGAACTAGCAGAAGCAAAACTGAATGTCAACGACCAGGTTATTGCTGAGCAAACACTTCGCAGCACTGTGACAACCCTTCCAACCACTTTGCTTCTGATTAAAAGTAGATTTATAAGCCAGTAATTGGCAAGATTGGATTTGTCCTTTTTTTGTGGACTGGAGAGAACTGGGAAGTTTTCCAGAATACCAGGGTAGATGCCAGTCTTGTACCAAGAACAAACAACGGTACAGTTTCGGAAAAGGTCTTCAGCCCACCAGGCTTACGTTGACGTAAACCAAAAACCTTTTGCCTTTGTCTTTTTGACTAAGCTCACAATTTCTCTTGTCATCCAAAGTTCCCAAATCTTGCCAGCCTTATCCTCCATTTTCATAGGAACATGCTGATCCTGAACAAAAACAAAGTTACTGGCAAAGCTCAGCAGGCCCGGCAGCATCTGTGAAGGAGAAAACAGAGTTAACATTTCAGGTCTGGTGACCCTTCCTCAGAACTGACGGTAGCTGGGAAAATGTCAGTTTATACGCAGAAAATGGGGAGGTGGTGGGGTAGGGAGTAAAGATGGGATAGAGCATAAAGAGCGAGAAAGACACTTGGACAGACAAAGGATTTGCTAACGATCAGGCTGGGAGGGTGAATTGTTGTTAGTGGGGACTGTTATTCACTAACAACAAGAGGGTGTGTAATGGCAGGTTGTGTGGTAACAAGGCCTGGTGTGTGGGGTAGGGGACTGGGACATGGGAGAGTTTAGGCCCTAAAATTATTGAACTCGATATTGAGTCCGGAGGACTGTAGGGTCCCCAAGTAGAAAATGAGGTGTTGATTCTCCAGAGATAATAGGAACTGCAGATGCTGGAGAATCTGAGATACTAAGGTGTAGAGCTGGATGAACACAGCAGGCCAGGCAGCATCAGAGGAGCAGGAAAGCTGACGTTTTGGGCCGGTTCCTGAAGAAGGGTCTAGGCCTGAAACATCAGCCTTGCTGCTTGGCCTGCTGCGTTATTCCAGCTCTACACCTTGATATCTCTGTTGTTTCTCCAGCTTGCGTTGAGCTTTGCTGGAACACTGCAGCGAGCCAAAGACAGAGATGTTGGCCAGGGAGCAGGATGATGCATTGAAGTGGCAGGCAACAGGTAGTCCAGGGTCTTTTTTGTGAGCAGAATGTAAATGTTCTGCTGATCCTGAACGCTTATCAACTGGTCTTTAAAAGATTCCCACATGACAGATGTGGATTTATCCTCAAACAGCCACTTAATTCCACAGTTCCTGTCTAATATTCTCACAGTTAGTCTTCCCCAGTTTAATATTTTCACCTGAGGACCAATCTTAACCTTATCCGTACCTTACTTTAAAACGTGCAGAATTGTGGCCACTGTTGCTAAAATTCGCCCCCTCTGAAACTTTGACCATTTCGGATGGGCTTATTCCCCAATACCAGGCCTAGTATAGCTGTAATCGGATATTTGCATATTGCTTCAAAGAACCCTCCTGGCTGCACCTAACAAATTCAACACCCCATCCAAGCCCCTAACACTAAAGGTGTCCCAGTCAATACAGGGGGAAGTTAAACGCATCTGCCGCAACAGCCGTTCTGTTTTAACACTTTTCCATAATTTGTCCACATACCTGTTCCTGTATTCCCCAATGGCTTTTGGGAGGTCTGCAGTGCAATCCCATCAAAGTGATTGAAACCTTCCTTTTCCTGAACCCTACCCATATGGCCTTGCTGAATGAGACTTGCACGGTGTTCTCTCTCGGTACAGCTGTGATATTCTCCCTAACCAGTAATGCACCTAGCCCACCTCTTTTATATGCTTCTCTATCTTGCCTGAAATATCTAAATCCCAGAATGTTAAGGTGCCAGTTTTGTCCCTTTCTCAACTAAGTCTCTGTATTAGCTACAATGTCATAGTTATGTACGCTAACCCAAACTCCTAAATTCATCAGCTCTACCTGTCACACCCCTCGTTTTAAAACAAATGCACTATACAGACCATCAGTCCTGCCCTGATCAGTAACCTCCTCTTGTCTGTTCATCCTCTTTAGCCTCACTGGCTTTAGTCTCTACATCCTACTTGGTCATTTCGCTTGCTGACCTACTGTTCTGGTTCCCACCCACAGCACATTAGTTTAAACCCTCCCTAGATTCAGAGGGGATTTGGGGAGAAAAGTCTTTTTCATTCAGCGGGTGGTGGGAATCAGGGATGCACCATGTAGGAAGGTATTGGAGGCCAGATACATTACTACCTTTAAAAAATAGTTGAATGAGCACTTCAAATATTATAACATTCCAGGATATTAGACAAGTGCAGGAAACTGGGAATAGCGCACTTTTTTTTAGATTAGATTAGATTCTCTACAGTGTGGAAACAGGCCCTTCGGCCCAACAAGTCCACACTGCCCCTTGGAGCATCCCAGCCAGACCCATCCCCCTATAACCCACACACCCCTGAACACTGTGGGCAATTTAGCATGGTCGATCCACCTGTCCTGCACATCTCTGGACTGTGGGAGGAAACCGAAGCACCCGGAGGAAACCCACGCAGACACTGGGAGAATGTTCAAACTCTGCACAGACAGTTACCCGAGGCCGGATTCGAACCTGGGTCCCTGGTGCTGTGAGGCTGCAGTGCTAACCACTGAGCCACTGTGCTGCCCTAAAGTGGTAGTGGCAGTTACGTTGGTGCAGACTTGATAAGCCAAAGGGCCTTTTCTGCACTATATGAATCTGTAAAGTGACTAGAAAACCTCCCTGCCAGGATATCAGTGCCCCTCCAGTTTAGTTGCAACCCATCCTTCTTGTACAGGTGCCACCTGCCATGGAAGACCTCCCACTGATCCACATACCTGATGTCTTCCTCCCTACACCACATCTTCAGCCACATATTTAACATTTAATATCTTGCTATTCATACTGTCAAAACCTCATTCTCTGAAGTCTCTTTGTAGGATTTCATCATTGTTCCTGCCTATGTCATTAGTAGGAATATGTACCACGATCTCTGGCTGGTGGCTGTCCTTTTTGAGAATGTTCCTGAGCAGGATCGGAACATTCTTGATTCTGGCACCAGAGAGGCAAAACACGATCCTGGAGTCACTTCTGTGGTCACAGAAACACCTGTCTGTGCCTCTGACTATAGGTTTCCATTAAACAAGTGTCCAGGAACCATGGTCTGCTGGAAGTTGTCGATGAGAAGTTGTGCATCATACCTGTGGGGTGGTGGCTGCAGCACTGGCAGCAGTGTCCAGAACACAGAGTCCCAGAGCCTGGACTCTTGGCAGTGTCAGACGATAGCAGAGCCAGCATCTACTGGGGCATTGCATTGTTGTAGCTAGTCCCACTGGGGGTTCCTTTAGGACTAGAACACTTTCCTGAGATCTTGCAGAAGCTATGGAGCCATGCTCGAGACTCAATTTGAACAGATAGTGAACTCTCATTTAAGTAATTTCTTTTTATTCTTTTTGTAGCTCAAAATGGCACTGGATTATAGTGCCAAAACACACTTCACTGTATCTTCAAGATATATGTGACAATAAAATCATCCGTCCGTTTGCCTGCCCACCCATCCACCCACTCACCTGTCACTGCTGCCAAACTGAATTCAGACTCTACCTGCTCTACACAAAGCCAGGTGTGGTCGCACTGCTCGGGCTGCTGCTGTCACCATCCCCTGATAGGTAATTAACTCGCCTCCTCCTCGCCAACAGTACCCAAAATAGTAAACTTGTTAGAGAGGGGGATAGCCACAGGGGACTCCTGCATTGCTTGCCTGCCCCTTCTAGCAGTCACCCACCTATTTGCCTGAACCCTGTCTATGACCACGCCTCTGAAACTCCTGCCTCTTGCATGCTCATAAATGTATCCAGTTGCCACTCCAACCAATCCATGTGGTCTGTATAAACATAATATCACACTGCCATTTTTACACTCAAACAACTATGTAACTAAAATAAGCTTCAGTTAAATTAGTTTACAGCTAACTAGGCAGCCCGTATTAGATTCTCACTAAAAAATAATAATTACATTATTTTGTGAACAGTACTCTAAATCCCAGTATTGTACTACTGTACCACTAGCCTGAGTTCCACTACTCTAAAACCTTTATGGGTATGAAATGGCTAATGACAATTGAAGGTAAAGGGGACAAAAATCACCCAACTGGTACTAATCGATCAGGAGCCTTTCTGTCCAAAATGTCATTTTTGAACTTGTGATGTGAAGTAGTGCAGCTCTGACAAAACACCCTATGTCATGAATCAAGGTCATGCTCCACACATAAATTTTTACGTGCCCCTATCGCTGTCTCCTGTCATCAGCTTCTCTGGCTCTGATTCCCTGTTGCTGATCGAAGTAAACTTGCTACTCCAAACTAGCAGTTGTGACTGCACCAACCTCTCCGACAATCCTCCTTGGTTACTTAACAGCAGTGCCCTCTGGAACAGCTTGGCTAGCAATACGGCTTGTTCTGGCACACACTTAATGGGTACTATTTCCAGAATATTGCCTCGGGCCAAAGTCTTTGCAGTATCCAGTGTCTTCAGCAACATCTTGACATCACATGAAGTGAACTGAATTGGCAGCAGTCTGGCATTCATGATGCCAGGTCGTGATGGCTTTTGCTTCCAGCTGAAGATGAATGCAAATGCTTCAGCTATGTCTTTTGTTGTGGTATTTAATTGTCCACCACCATTCACAAGTGGAAGTGGCAGGACTGCAGGGTTTAGCTGCCATCTGTTGGTTTTGGAATAGCTTAGCCATTTCTTAGCTTTCTGCTTCCTTTTAATGTAGGTAGTTCAATGCTGTAGCTTCACCAGGCTCAATACAGTGTGGATTGATGAAATGATGAAGGGTGTAAACCCGAACCATCAACTTTCCTGCTCCTCCAATGCCACCTGACCTGCTGTGTTCCTCCAGCTCCATATTGTATTGACTCTGACTCCAGCATCTGCAGTTCTCACTACCACCGAACTTCACCAGGTTCATGCCTGATTATTAGGTATGCCGAACATTGTTCCTGGGACGGCTTCCTGCACTCTTCATTGTACCAGAGTCTGTTCCTCAACTTGATGGTAATGATTGAGTGGGAGGTATGCAGTGTCATGATTTTATAGATTGTAGTTCAATATAATTCTACTGATGATGACCCACATCACCTCAGAAATGTCTAGTCAGAGTCATATAGCACAAAAAAGAGACCCTTCAATCCAGCTCGTCCATGTTGACCAAGTTTCTCAAACTCATACAGTCCCAGGTGCCTGTATCACTCTAAACCTTCCCTATTTATGTACCTGTTCAAATGGTCTTTTTAAACGTTGGAACTGTACCTGCATCTACCACTTACTCTGGCAGTTCATTCCACATATGAACCACTTTTTGTGAAGAAATTGCCCCTCGTGTCCCTTTTTAAATCTTTTTTCCTCTCACCTTAAAATATGCCCTCAGTTTTGACCTCTGCTTCCCTAGGGAAAAGACCTTTGCTATTCACCTTATCTTTGCCCCTCATTATTTTATAGCCTCTACAAGGTAACCCCTCAACCTCCTACACTCCATTGAAAAAAGGTTTGAGCCTGTCCCCCTATTCTTAAACTTAAACCCTCCTGTCTTGATAACATCTTTGTAAATCTCTTCTGAATCCTCTCCAAATAAAGAATATTTATCCTATGGTGAGCCAACCATAACTGTATACAGTACTCCAAAAGTGACATCAACATCCCGTACAATCGCAACATTCTGGATGTGTTCAAAATCTATCTCAGTTAGCTTGGTCATGGTGCTGAACACAATAGAGGATATCTTCAAAGTGAAGATGAACTTTGTTTCCTCAAGGACTGTGCAGTTGTCACTCTGTCATGATACTGTTATGGACAGAAGCATCACATAGTTTGAGAACAAGGTGAAGTAAGTTTTATTGCTCCTTTTAGTCCCACCACAAGTTGCCGTATACCCAGTTTAGTAGCTGAGTCCTGTAGGGCATTAGTTACTTTTGGTTCTACTAAACCAATCTTGTTGATCGACATTCGGGACCCACCCAAAATGTATTTTGTACCCTTAGTGCCTCTTCCACTTGGTGTTCAACTTGGAGGAGGACCGATTTTATCAGCAAAGAAGGGTGTAGTAAGTGGTAATCAATAGGAAATTTCTTCATGTTTGACTGATGACATGGCACTTCATAGGGTCTGAAGTCAATGTTGAGGACTCCCATGGAAACTGCTTATGAGAGGGATGTCAGAGGGTTAATATGATATTATAAGTAGAACCAAGAGTAGACTATATGATGAGTTTAGTGCACTCAGCTTTCAATATGATTATTGGCAATACATTGACTTCGATTCCAATTTCCTGCAAGCTCTTAATGTCCTTTTAGTTATACGTGACCAAATTTGTCTGTCAACCTGAAGCTATACTTCTCACCCTGGCACCTCCAACCTGAGACTCTCTCCCCTGACTTGGCAATGTAGAACAATCTCGAAGTTTCAGACCTGTCAATCCCCTGCAGAATATTTGTATATCAACCACACATTCTTCCAAACTAGAGGAAATCAGCCTGATTGAATTCAGCATTGCATCCCTCCCTAATAGCATTGTGGATATACGTACAGAACATTGACTACAGAGGTTGAAGAAGGCACCTCATCACCATCTTTTCAAGGGCAACCAGGAATGGACAATAAATGCTGGCCAGCCACATCCCATGACTGATTTGGAAAAAAATCTGTTGAATTTTTGTTGTACTGCCTCTAACGCAAGTATACTCTTCCAGCAATATGGAGACCAAAAATGCACACAATATTCCAAGTGTGGTCTCACTTGTACAATTGTAATAAGACAACATGATGTGGAAAGGTCAAGGGGATGGTTAGGAACTTGACATAGATGGAGAGGTTTCGGGAGCATAAAGGAGCAATAAACTCTGTGGATGAGTTGAATTGGAGATGCAGAAAGTTGGAATATAGTTTGGGTATACTTCACAGAATAGGACAACATATCATTGCTTTCAAATACTGTTATGCCAACCATTTTTTTTTTCTTTCAAATACTGTTATGCCAACCATTTTTTTAATTTCAGTTTGTCATAAATATTAGGAAGGTTCAGATAATTTAATCCACTGAAACTACCAAGTTTTATTTCTGACTGCCACTTTTGGCCGTAAGTGCATTTCATACCATTCGTTAGTACCCGCTGCATTATAACCCCAGTGATAGCGGTTGGAAATTTTATTTTAGAAGGGACAGAAAATCCAGTTATCTTCCAGGGAACATTTAAATGTCTAAGCAAATGTTTTTATATAACAAAAGCAGAATGTGCTGGAGATACTTAGCAGGCCTGGCAGCATCTGTTGAGGAAGAGAGTAAATGATTTGAACCCTGATCAAACATAACCTGTTGTTCTCTCAACAGACTTCCTGTGTTTCTCCAACACATTGTATTTTTGTTTAAAATTTTCAGAATCCGCAGCTCTCTTTCTAAATCTTTGAGCGCTTATCTCTGTGGAAGTCTACCTGCTCAGAATATTCCAGTAGCTGGATACTAGTCAAATATAGATCAATATGATATCTGTTGTTAACTGCACCATTCAAACAGCTGGTATCATTATCGGGTATCAGATGCAGGCTGAGTGTAATAAGAACATACTATTGTCAGTTTTTTTTTGTTCTGTCAGATTCTCAGAACTTTTAAAGGGTTAGTGTAGCAGCTTATGTGCTGAATTAAAAATAGCCTCTTTTAGAGCAAGTCTATTTGAACGAGGATGAGACAATTTTTGATTGATAAAATTAAAATGAAGTTGAACCATCAAAGTGGTAGCTATCTTCAGATGCAGATTTGTGTGATAAAAGTGAGTAAGTTTGTAAGATTTCTTTCTGTTCAAGAAAATCATTTTAATATCTCTTTGTAGATGAGGGTCCATTAGGGGAAATTTCATGGGTGCCTTCATATCCTGCAAATCAGAGATCAAATTCACCAACTCCTTAATGTAGTATAATTTGAAGCATTCAGTAATTTGATGATAATTCACTAAAATCATAGAACAATGTCAAAAGTATTGTTTCATATTTTCTGTTGGAAATCAAATTTTCAAAAACTCTGCTAATTTTAAAGTGAATTTCTGGTCGCTGGATTATAAAAAAGAGATTTACTTTATGGTTAATTCTTATCAAGCCTTTTTTTGGTTTAATATTTTGAAATAAATTTTCTGGATATTTCACTAAACAGAGTCAATTTCATCAAATGGTTGAACTCACTGAAGAAGCAAGGAAAGCATATCAGGAAATGCTTAATGCCCTAGAGCAAGAATGCAAGGCGGTTGAAGAATGTTCAGAGGAGCCATTGTGTGATCCGACAGAGGCAAGAACAACTACGTTGGATAACGTGACCTGTCAGTCATTTTTGGAAACCAGGGAACCACAATATGGTGCATATCAAATATGGTGTAGTAGTACAACTTCACTCAAATGTTCTTCGCAGCATTTTATATATGCGACTCTAGTTTTGAATTTTGAAATATTGGTTAATTTGCATCCATGCACAAAATTGTTCTGCAAATTAGGAATGTAATAATTAAACTCGTACATATTCTGCTGTTAGAAATGTTTAGATTACTTGCAAACTTTTCCCTCATCAGCAGGGGTACTGAGGCTGTAGGATGTATATATGCAAGTTCTCCGGGTACTGTAAAATCTAGCATATTCGTTGTAAATAAGTCACATCTAGGATTTTGCATGACAATTCATAGAGCACTTTTAACATAATGCAACATCCCAAGGCTTTTGTGGAGGTATTATAAAACAAAATGCAAGTCGATATTAAGATAAATAATCAAACATTTAAGGCAAAGACTTTGGTTTCAAAGAGTGTCTTCAATGAGGGAAGTGAGGCTGCAGATCAGTAAGTCTAGAGAGAAAAATTCCAGAGTTGAGGCCCTAGGCAGTGACTAACCAATGAGGATGGGTTCATAGTTGAACAAAATTTGCTCTAATTTAGGAAATGAGTGACAGAACTTTCAACAAAAGGATCTTGTAATTTGTCGTCTCTAAAGGGTGATTAGGCTCTCCTTGCAACAGTGGTTTTGGGCCTACTGTTGAACTGTAGTAAGAAACATTATTATTATAAAGAAACCACTGTAAGGGTCTCATGATTGAGGCCCTCGGCAGTAAAGGAAATTTTGGAAAAAAGCCCCTTGTTTAACCATTTATCGCATAAATAGTTCAAGCAAGGGTTTGAAGCATAATTCTTTTGTGAATTAAAGGTTAATTAATGCATCAAGCTTTATGTACATTGACTTGTCCCACACAAGACCAGTGGAAACAATATGCAGCAAGGTTCTGCCACTAGCCCTGGTCCATCACAATCTCTCACTCCAGCCCAGTTGGTGTCCTGCTCTTGAAGGTCTTGCTTCGATGTATTTTGCCCAGTCCCCCATGCCCAGTCCCTTTTCCCACCTGAGAACTGCCACTCTGGTAGAGTGTACATCTGGAAACCAAAATAAGTGTGAGGCCATTCTCCATTATCATTCCATCACATGACATATAGGTCTGTCTGATCAATTCTGTTTGGCATTTCATCAGTAACATTCTCTAAGTGATGCCCTGAATCTGAACTTAATTTCCCCATACATTTAACATAGAGATTCTTTTAAACTGCAGGCAAGGTCAAGTCTTTGAGATTTTTTTTAATCAGCATCTTGCACAAATGCTGAAACAAATGTGATGTCTGCTGTAAACTACAAATGCTAAATGCTGAAGACTGTATAAAATAAGATCTTTTCCTTTCCTCCTCCTCTTTCTTCCTTTACTTCATTTGTACTAGTTCAACTTCAGTTGATCTGGCTATTTATGGATTCTAACCTTCTACGTGTTTTTTTAGAAAATAGCTACATTACTTCTTTCTGACTTGCATTATTTAACTTGAATGTGGGACTAAAATGGAGAAGTTTCCATTGTAGTGTTGAGCAAGTAGACTCCAGAGCAGTTCTGAAAACCCATGTGCACCCAAACAAAGAAGTAAAATTGCATTCCTTGTGGTAAAGGATTAATCTGAGTTTAACTCAGTTTAAATCGTCCAATGGCGTGAAAAGTTGCAAATATTTCTCCAAAATCTGCAAAAGAAAATTTGTTTCAAAAAGTTAATTTGGAAGATATTTGCTTTATGTTATTAAATAGAATTGTAATCTTGGTTTAGCTACTGAGGTACCTTTATGAACTGATACCATAAATAATACCAGTAAAACAGGTCTAGTTTCTTTTTAAAAAAGACCAGTAAGCTGTATTTGAATTTGATTAGAATACTTGATAATTGGATTTATTTATGTTTCTTAATTGCAACAGAGCACAAAAATGGAACCTTCCCACGGAATGTTGTAATTTGATATATCTAATTTTAATAAAATGAATAATGTGATCTATCACTCTTTCAGTTACCACATGGAGGAACTTGCTGAAGAGACAATGTAACTCCAACCCATCAGACACTGAAAAAGCAAGAACTTCAGAGACCCAACATTGTGACTCAGAAGAAGAATCTGGTGATTCAGTACAGAATTTTACAAAAACCATTCTTGATTTTGAATGTCAAGCAGCAATAAGATAAATAAATGTGATTTTTCATTGCACTGTAAAATGCTTCTGTTGCTACCTTTCCACCATTTTGTGCAGAAAATAGTGATTAAAATTTATAGCAAGTGAAAAGCCATAGATACTTGTTGCATTCTTTGGAAAAAATTGCAATTTGCAGATTTCTGTCAACCAAATGAAATTAACCTAATTGAATCTGCATCCTAATTTTCCAACATCTAATTGTTTAGTTAACATTCTTCAGCCAATGATAAACATTAGTCATATTAAATAGTTTGAAAAAACCAAATCAAGAATGATAGATAGCTGAAAGCTAATTTATTATCCAGTGATCATGCTGTTCCTGAAACTGAAATTTGTAATAGTTTGCACTAGTCCCACTTCAGTTAAAAAATCCAGCAGTTATGCAGTTTTCTGTTTTCTTGAAATTCACAATAGTCTGTTAGATTCAATCAAGAACAATGGTTTAATTTGACACAGAGCTCAGTGTGTGGTGCTGGAAAGTATGATGGGCAGCAGATGTCAACTAATTCCGACACCGCGCCCCCGCCCCCCGCCAAACTGTTGTTGTGGAGAGTGTCTGAAGGGCTACGTTAGCTCTGTGGCACACGAATACTACTAGGCAGATTATAACAAGTATTCCTTCAGGACATGATATTCAAAGCCTCTCCAATTGTGCATATAAAGGCTGAGCAGCTTATCTAATATCCTTGTGATGCATTTCGTTATAATACCTTCACACTAGTTGGATATTTTCTACTAATGTTCAATAATATATTTAAATTTAATTTAATGCAAGTTCAAATTACACACAGGTATTTCTGCTATAATACTTGTTTTGTTAATGCAAATTAGCTGTAATGTGATTGATAAATAGTGGATGCTGTTTGGAAAACGTGCTCTTTTTACTGTACAGTACAACAATTTTCTATAGCGATATCCGTATAACATGATTTTCCATAGCATGATTTTCTACAGTGCGAGGTCACTCAAGAACACAATTATCATGTTATAGGAGAACTCCCTGTACCTTAAACTTAACTGTATGATTTCTACCTACAATTGCATCAGCTGTTGGTTCAGATTTCTTTGAATGTGTACATTGCTAATGGTATTAATCTAGATGGAGAGGATAAGTGTATGACAGAACCTTCACCCCATCTCTGAACAGCTTGAATAACAAAGGGTGTAGCACAATCTTTGCAAAAACCCATTGATCAGGAAATTAAAATATAGCAAACATTTTTATGAACCAGCACAAGGAGTATGCTGGTTGATCAAGTATTCTAGATAATCAATGCAAAAGTATACACTAAGCAACAAAGAAACGTAATACACATCACAGTTATACTTTACTTACAGCATTAATCACTTAAATAATAATGCAACTCTGCCTTAAAAAAAATCTTACCAGTAGAGAGCCTTCTCACTTGGACTCTAAACTGACCACTTGGACATCATAGATAATAAAATGTGAGGCTGGATGAACACAGCAGGCCCAGCAGCATCTCAGGAGCACAAAAGCTGACATTTCGGGCCTAGACCCTTCGTGCTCCTGAGATGCTGCTGGACCTGCTGTGTTCATCCAGCCTCACATTTTATTAGCTTGGATTCTCCAGCATCAGCAGTTCCCATTATCACTCGGACATTGTGGTAGATTGCAGTATTTGAGGAGAAAGTGTCTCAAAATTGAATTGACTGTTGACAGTTTGTGTGGCCATTAAACAACAAGTACATTTAAATAAATAAATAAACAATAATTGGACAGAATAATACAGTAAACTTTGCGATACTTGAGGTAATAATTTTTCTCAGTCATCAAAAGGGCCAGTTTATGAGGTTCCAGTTAAAACAAAGTTTGTTGTATTTCCATTTATGACTTGTGACATCCAAAACATTTTTCAATACACATGACTAATTTTTTTTTGACTGGACTTTGCTTAATCTTAATCAATCGCAAACCCTATTAAGCTTAGTTAGAACATGACTAATGGTAAAGATTTGCTTCAGTTGTGATTTCAGGAAACCCCAGGCTATCAAGACTTTCTACCCAATAAGTAAAAATTGCAGAATTATGAACTTGCCATGAAATACAGGATATTTAGAAAATCCTCATGCAAATTTAAACTTTAATGACCTTGGATGTATGCAGGATTGGAATAAAATAGTAGACAACACATGAAAGCATAATTGATAAAGTTTGAACAACATGCTCTGAGATTTCCACTTAACCATCATCTTTTGTGGTGCACTGTTCAATACTCCAAGTTCACCTTCTCTCTTCTACTGTTGCCATTTTCAATCTGTTTTAGCATAATTATTGTTAAAACATTTTTAAGACTGCTTTCATTGTCAGTTATAGCTTGCTTCTATCAGTTATACACCTGAAGTTATTAAAGTTGTGTAAAAATTAACACTGAATTGCAAAGCAGTTTTACTTTGGTTAGCTCTGCAGAATTACAGAAAACAGAACTAGGTTCAAAAGTTGCTAATATGTTTTGACTTTCCAAACACACAATTGCAAAATCAGCTTGAAAATGTAATGCATCAAAAGTTGATTGAAACATGCACACGTATTTTTAATTGCTGAAGCACGATAAGAACAAGTAAGGCATTTAAATAATTGTATCTTGGCTGCAATCTTTACTCTGCATAATCTACTCGTGTACCTGTACAACTTCTATCTGCTATTTAGAATTGGAACACAGCAGGGTATTTTGTTTTCCAAAGTGAGTAGCAGATAGGAAGTTAAACACTTTTTTAAAGTAACTCGGTTTTCTTTGCCTATCTTCCCTACCATCATGCCCCCAAGTCCTACATTTAGGTGAAATGCAGGGATGTATCATTATGGCAACACTCAATCTGTCAGTCTTTTAACTTATCCAGAGTTTTGATAATACCACGTATAATCAATTATTGAACTTCTCTCTCTAACTTCATACGTACTGTGCGGAACAATTAGTATTTTGGAAGCCGTCGAAATTCTAACTTGTAACAAATACAGCATGTAACATGCATCTTGTGGTAATAGGATATTATGGATTTAATGTACACCTTGTACAAAGAATGCATTTGACAGATTATCAGTGAGCTGGTATGTGCAATTTCTAAAACTTAAAGCTTGTTCCCATCTGCGGGAGGAGGCTAGTCCAAAAAGAAATCTGACACCATGGTATATGGCATGATCAACACCGAACATGAACATCACCTTAAGTGAAAGCGACCAAGTGACGAGTATTACAAATTACGACTGGCTTGGAAACACCTTGCATTCATGATGCTGACTTGGTTTGAAAGTGTTCTTCGTCTCAACTATAGTAGTTCAAATTTGATTTGCTTTATATAGTAGCAAGAATATTAAACTGTATTCTACATACTGTACGTTGAAGCAAGCTAAATTTTATGGTCACCAGTTACAAGCCAGATATGCTTAACAGTCAGAATTTATTAATTCTTATGAAACAACATATACAATGACATATTCAGAGTAATCTAGGACAGGTCCAATGGAGTTAAGTGAGTTGTAAAAATGAAGGATATGGAATAAAAATAGTGCTGGAGAAATTCTGTTGAGCATGGGAGATTAGGACTCAAAATGTTAACTTTGTTTCTCTCTCTCTGCAGATGCTACCTGATCAGCTAGGTTTCTCCAGAACTTTGTTTATATTTCATTTCTCCAGCATCCAAGGAATTGATTGAAGATGAGGAATGCGAGCTTTATTCATTTCTTGACAGATGTCATTGAATCATTTCTACATTCATTACTGGTAATGATAATTAAATTAATAACTTCAGTAAACACAACCTAGACTAACTCTGAATCTTTTTCAATTATTGTAAAAGTTTTCTGTGAGGAATGTATTCAGTTTCCAGGTTAGTGTGGGGTATGTGGTGTTAAACATTGCCATTTATTTGGACACCTATAATGATCTGGTTTGTCCTGGAGCTGTGTTCTCATTAAGGTGCCATCTTCTCTTTTCAGCTGACAAGCTATTTCATTTTGTACTGAGGATTTATAATTTGTACACTGAGCACACCTCAAATTGTGGTAGTTTATCCAAGCAGAATTAGTTGTGATCTAACACAACAGATCACCTATGTGCCAAAGAATATCTCAGCAAGACTGGAATGAAGGTTGAGAGTGTGGTTGAAGCAGCTGCTCAGAATAACACTTCCCAGAGATGGGGAAATTGCCAGACCCATTTGTTGGAGGTTTCATTCTAAACAGGCTGCCATGATGGCTTGGGAAAAAACCTGGCCAAATTTTTGCCCCTCCTCTGTATTTCCAGGCTACAAGCATCAGGAATTTCCCAGAGTGGGGGACTCAATTACTAAGGGTCATGAGTTCAAAGTGACAGGAGGAAAGTTTAAGGGAGATATGCGTGGAAAGTTCTTTACACAGAGGATGGTGGGTGCCTGGAACATGTTGCCAGCGGAGGTGGTAGACGCAGACACGTTAGCATCTTTTAAGATATATTTGGACAGGTACATGGATGGGCAGGGAGCAAATGGACACAGACCGTTAGAAAATGGATGAAGGGTCTAGGCCCGAAACGTCAGCTTTTGTGCTCCTGAGATGCTGCTTGGCCTGCTGTGTTCATCCAGCCTCACATTTTATTATCTTAGAAAATAGATGACAGGTTAGACAGAGGATCTTGATCGGCGCAGGCTTGGAGGGCTGAAGGGCCTGTTCCTGTGCTGTAGGTTTCTTTGTTCTTTGAATAAATCTCAAATCTCAATTACTCTGCACTTTGGGCCCTACATTTTGTGTCTGAGCAATAACAACAACTGTCCAGGTTGGTGCTAATCTGTGCTGAGTTAGCTGATATAACATCCAAAGGTGTTAACATCTATTGGTTAGTTCGAAGAAAGATCAACAAACATTTCTGCTGCTGCTCCTTCTTAATTCTTTCATAGGATGTGGGGATTGTAAGTTACATCACCATTTCTTGCTATTGCTAATTGCCATTGAACTGAGTGGCTTTCAGAGAACAGCTAAAAGTCAGCCACATTAGTGAGAGAGTGTGGAGTCACTTGATAGCAGATCTCCTTCCTTAAAATGATATGAGAGAACCAGATGGATCTTTACAAAAATTGAAATGCTTTCACACTTACCACTACTAAGACTAGCTTTGTTATTGGAATTTGAGTTAAAATAGTTGCCCATGCTCCCCCAAACATTAGCCCAGACCACTGGAATACCAGTCCAAGGATATTATCACAATGCCATCGCCTTCCCCTTATTTGATGACCCCTATCAGCTGTGGCAGGATGTAGATAATAAATAAGCCAGAAGTGATATGGTGTGATTCGTTTCTCTTTTATATGGTTTGCCTGTGCTCAACATCTTTTAAATAATTGCCAGTTAATGAATTACTGGAGGTCATTTATCTGTAAAGTAGTGAGGGACTTCAAATCTTCAGCAGAGATGGAGAAGAAGTGGAAAAAAAAGTAAAAAGAAAACAAAAATAAATTGAAATTATACAAGCCCTCGCCTTATTTTCAACAAGGAATAAAAGTTTGCACATCATTGTTTTTAAGCTAACAGTCTGACAAGCATGCTGTTTTCATGTTTGGTCTTCCATCAATTTTTGCATTTTTCCATAACCTATGATGGACTTAAGGGTAGACTTCAGTCATGAAAGCAGCAGTTAACTGTCACTCAGCATATTTACTACAGTTTAACATAGGCCCAGAATTTCTAATCAGGGTCACAAACACTATCTCGAACCATGATCATATGAGAAAAAAGTACCTTTTGGAGGAGCACTCCATGAGAATTTCTGGGTCCAAAAGCTTTCCATAGTCTGGGGAAGGAAACAACGCAATCAACGGCAAAATGGATTAGCGTTGATATCACACCCCATTTTTCACTAGCAGCTGCAATTACTAGATTTAAAAGTCTTGAAGCCATTTGACAGCAGCTGAGGGAAAACAAGTGTGTGAGCTAAGTGAAGATGTAAAGTGGCATGTGGATGAGGGGTACAAGTGGTAGAGGGGTAATAGGGTGCTTGTGTGGGGGGTTTAGGATGATAAGTACATGCGTGCATGCTTTGCATAAGTTGGGTTGGAGGAACAAATTGGTTTGGCTGGTTTAATCAATAGGGTGTGGGGAATGGGATAGGGTCTTTGGTTCTAATGTCAAAATACATGGCATGGTGGCTCAGTGGTTAGCAGTACAGCCTCACAGCATCAGAGACCCGGGTTCAATTCCAGCCTCGGGCGACTGTCTGTGTGAAGTTTGCACATTCTCCCCATGTCTGCGTGGGTTTCCTCCCACAGTCCAAAGATGTGCAGGTTAGGTGGATTGGCCATGCTAAATTGCCCGTAGTGTTCAGGGGTGTGTGGGTTATAGGGGGATGAGTCTGGGTGGGATGCTTCTAGGGGCGGTGTGGACTTGTTGGGCCGAAGGGCCTGTTTCCACACTGTAGGCAATCTAATCTACGCAAGGGATATGATGTCAAGTGTCATTGGGTTTCCAGGTTGTAGGAGTACACAAGGTTGAGATTGTTGATTGGGTAAAGTTAATAATTACTCAAGTTACAGCAGGCTTTAATCCAAACTTTGAGCCAAATCAATTGGAATTCTTTGAAGTCTCTGACTCTGACTTGGAGCTGGTGACTTGATGTCCAGAAGTCTCTTCATAATTTAGCTACCCATTGGAAGTTTTGACTTCCAGAACAATTCCCAGCTGCTTTGGGAATTGTGCATGGGCCTGCCTACAACTTTTGTTTACTGATGCAGAAGATTTGGGTTACAGTATTTAATAATTCTTTAGTTTTATTGATGGTTGGATTGATATTTGCCAACATAAATGTGCTGGCTTATAAAGCTAGCTCAATTACGCTGAGGGTTGCAGGAACAGCAACTCATATTCCGCCTGGGAACCCTGCAGCCATACGCTATCAATGTGGACTTCACCAGTTTCAAAATCTCCCCTTCCCCTACTGCATCCCTAAACCAGCCTAGTTCGTCCCCTCCCCCCACTGCACCACACAACCAGCCCAGCTCTTCCCCCCCACCCACTGCATCCCAATACCAGTCCAACCTGTCTCTGCCTCCCTAACTGGTTCTTCCTCTCACCCATCCCTTCCTCCCACCCCAAGCCGCACCCCCAGCTACCTACTAACCTCATCCCACCTCCTTGACCTGTCCGTCTTCCCTGGACTGACCTATCCCCTCCCTACCTCCCCACCTATACTCTCTCCACCTATCTTCTTTACTCTCCATCTTCGGTCCGCCTCCCCCTCACTCCCTATTTATTCCAGTTCCCTCTCCCCACCCCCCTCTCTGATGAAGGGTCTAGGCCTGAAACGTCAGCTTTTGTGCTGCTGAGATGCTGCTTGGCCTGCTGTGTTCATCCAGCTTCACACTTTGTTATCTATCAATTATGCTGAGGATGGATTCATGAAATGACAATATACAGAAAGGCCTCAAGTGCTGGTGCATTCCTATCTGCTTTGTGGGAAGCAAAGGCTAATTTATTTGTCTTACTGCAGAAATATCACACCAACAGTGTTTTCATTTTGTTTTGTTTGTTACTGTTCCCTTTTCCTTCTTTTGCCTGTAATCTGCAATGAACTGCCTAGTAAATAACTGCACAGAAGATGAGGTGGTTATGGAATAGCAAAAGCGTTCCAAAATAATTTCCGCATACCACTTGTGCCTAAACACTTTTTAAAAAATTGGTTCAGGTCCAGGACCTACGATTGTGATTGGGGTTTGATAATTTTCCAAGGTCATAAAATGGGTGTCCACTTATGAAAAAGTTCTTTTTTGCAATCAATATTTTGTAAGTGCACCAGCTGTTTCAAATATGTGGAACTGTCATTAATGTTTGATTTTTGTTCTAAAACCTAAAACAGGAAGTTCCTTTTAAAAATCAGAATTTTTGTTTAGCAATATTATGGAGAACACCATTCTTCTTGCTTTTTTTTAAGAAAGCTGCAATGCAGCAGGAGGTAATTGTTGATAATAGGCACTGCCTGCTGATCTATAACTCCATTTACTTGATTTACAAAGGCAATAAACACTGTTTCAATTTTGTAAAACTGTGAATTTTACTTTAAGGATCAGTTTTGTTATAAGAAGTTTAATGTAGAATGTATTATGAACTGCCTTTTTCATAAGATGGGTAGCTGCTGAAACACTTACATTTGAAAACCTTATCTAGTTGTAATACTTAATGAAGTTCAATGTAAATGAAAGTATAATTTATAGATTAAAAATTAAGTAAATATGATTCAGATTTGCTGCTTGAGTATTTTTGAAAAGTAAATAAATATGTTGATTAAAAGTATGTAGTTTCCTTTAAAGATGATTAAATTTTTGATTCTGAAACTCGCCTTTCTAATGATGTCTGCTCTGCACATTATAAAAGTGGAGTTGTTTCAAAACACAACCAATCTCATCTGCTTGTTGATTTTGTCTTTCAGATTGTATTTAAATACAAATGACATAATAACTTGAATATCAGTTCACATGACAAAATAACCTGTGAATAGATTGGGCAGATGCATAAGCAGAAAAAAAGTCTTGGAAGTGATAATGTGTTCATTTAAGTTAGGATCATGAAAATAAGACAGTGTTAAGTAAGACTCATACTTGGCCTAAAATTCATCCTGGATCTGCAAACTACAATATTCTGAACCGAGTTTCTTTCAGCACCGATTCCTTAAGAATTACTTGCCCTCCCCATCAGTAATTCAAATGAGAGCATTCCATTCAGGATAAACAAGCCAAAGCGGTTGTTAATTAGCACTTTCCATTGCCACTGCTGCCTTTTAATCGCATCTACTTCCATCAAAGGTTGTGATACACATTATATCCCAGAGAAAAATAAGAGCTACCAGCTTAAGGTTGACATGGCAAGAATTTAAATGTTGAACATCATAAGTTGCCTAGCCAAGTCTCTATCAATTTTCACTTTAATCCTGTAGCATCACTGTAGGAATCATACAGAAAAAAAATGCATAGGTATGAACGAGTGTATATGCATACATGTGGCATCTTTCATGATTGTTGGTTCACTGTAACTCCCGTGAAGAAGTATTGAAGTGTACTTGTTATGGCAGGCAATTTGAGTGCAGCAAACTTCCACAATCAATCATAAGACCAGATATAAAGTGTGAAGCTGGATGAACACAGCAGGCCAAGCATCATCTCAGGAGCACAAAAGCTGACGTTTCGGGCCTAGACCCTTCATCTGATGTGTTCATCCAGCTTCACACTTTATTATCTTGGATTCTCCAGCATTTGCAGTTCCCATTATCTCATAAGACCAGATATATTGTTTTTGTTCTAACATACCACTGGTCAGAATTCCCAGTGGTTTGCACGTAATCTTAAGTCCATTTGAGAGGACAGTTTGGATTTTTGACTTGAGCCACATCTGACAAGATACATTGATTTGTTTCATTTTACCATGATGGTGTAGCGAACAGCAAAGGAGGTTACCCCAAGAGCACAATGGAACCTTGAGAAATAGCAGATGGAGTTTAATTTAGATAAATTTGAGGTGCTGCATTTCGGAAAGACAAATTAGGGCAGGACTTATACACTAAATAGTAGGGTCCTGACTGAACAAAGAGACCTTGGAGTTTATGTTCATAGTTCCTTGAATGTGGAGTTGCGGATAGACAAGATAGTAAAAAAGGCATTTGGTAAGCTTGCCTTTATTTGTTAGTGCATTGAATACAGGAGTTTGGAGATCATATTGTCACTGTGTAGGACACTGGTTAGGCCATTTTTGGAATACTGTGTTCAGTTCTCATCTCCCTGCTTTAGGAAGGATGTTGTGAGACTTGAAGGGGCTCAGAAAGGATTTATAAAGGACAAGGGTTGGAGGGTTTTATCTATAGGCAGACCAGAGGCTGAGGGATGACATTATTGAGATTTATAAAATCATGAGGAGCATGGGTAGGATGAATAGCCAAGGTCTTTTCCCTAGGGTGGGCAAGTCCACAAGACGGCAGAGGTTTTGGGATGAGAGGGGGAAGATTCAAAAGGAATCTAAGGCACAACGTTTTCATATAGAGGATGGTGCATGTATGGATTGGGCTGCCAGAGGAAGTGGTGGAGGCTGGTACAATTATCACATGTAAAGGCATCTGGATGGGTACATGAATAAGAAAGGTTTAGGGACATACAGGTCAAATGCTGGCAAAATGGAACTAGATTACGATATCTGGTCAGCATGGATGGGTTGGACCAAAGGGCCTGCTTCCATGCTGTACAGCTCTATGGCTAGTCACAAGTAAACCACCAAATTGACTGGGTGAATAACCAAGCAGCAAGGACTGTATTAGAATAACATTGTTTACAATTGTACATTCTCACACTCTCAAACGTTTGTGTTTTTCTGGCTGTTTGGGAAAATCACAGCATTCAAAGTTAACAACAAAAAAAGTGATCAGGTCTGACCAGAAGATATGCTGCTTTATGGGGAGCTGGCGTGGTGCTGACGTGACTATTTTAGTGCCTGTTTAATGTACTATCTTGAAATGTTCACACTTCAGCCCACCTGAAAGCTGGGGGAAAATATCTTAAGTATCTGTGATGTAAAAACTCTTAAAAATTCTGTTAGCCTTTTTAGCCATAGTGAAGTTTGAGATGTGAAGTCAGGCTGTCTAAATCCAGGATTCAGGGCCAGTATTTGAAAGGCTGCATGCACGTTTGTGATTCTTGATTTGGTATTCCTTCAAAGTTCTGTGGTTATGCTGACCTTCGGTTCCATCAGCGGGACGTTGGATGCCTTCAAGGCAGAGATCGACAAATTTTTGATCTCACAAGGAATCGAGGGCTACGGGGAGAGTGCAGGGAAGTGGAGTTGAAGTGCCCATCAGCCATGATTTAAATGGCAGAGTGGACTTGATGGGCCGAATGGCCTTACTTCCACTCCTATGTCTTATGGTCAATTTGACAGATGGTAACTCAAGGAATTACAGCAAATATTTTACTGATGCACAGTGACACCACTTTTTGCATTTGACTGCAACAATGAAAGTAGTCCTATAAACAAACAGTGTGAGATGTTTTGAGATTTAAAATTCTGAAGATCAAATTCAGACTCTTTCACAACATAATGGCTTTGGTAAAGTTCGATATACTTGCACACAAGCAGTGACCAATCTAAATGTGTTTAATGGAGAACAAAAGTGACATTTTAGTTATGTTACCTTTTTTTGAGACTTGTGCACTCATTACTCATAATTATTGTAAAGTCTCATGACAGACTGTTTAGTAAAAATGTTGTTAAAGTGTTTGGATGAAAATCTATATAGTTAAGATTCTTAACAGCTGTTTTTGTTAAAGGCTGTTTTTTTCGTGGCCAGTACTGTATTTACACAGACATCTTTGCAAAGTAAAACAAATAATCCAGGATTATAAAATTATTCTAATTACTAGCAGTTTTGGAAAAAACTAGTGATAATTGAATTACATTTCTCTAAACAAATATCTTCTTTGTAAATTTGACAATGTAGCTGAAATGAATATCTGATAGTGTCACTTTCTGATGGATCAGTTCTGTTGGGCAATTATTTTTGCTGATTTTGTATGCTCATAAATCAAACAACGATCACTATTTAGTAAACAGTAGGGGACCTCAGGCTTAACGATTTCTGTGCAAGGCATCTTGATAAAAATGCAATTTTTGGTAAATAACAAGCTTTACAAGTTTAGGATTCTAGAATTTAATCAAAATAAAGGTTCATTTCATTTTGACAGACTGAAAATAGTTTTTCTATCCATGATGAACAGCTATAATAAGCTATAACTTGCTGTTACCCTTTTAAAGTTCAAAACCAAAAGGAGCTTTTCTGCAATTGACAGATTTTAAATCTATGCACATACAGATGCTCAGAACAAATTCAGTTGATCTTCGTTAATCTGATGTAAATCCTTCCCTCTGCATCCTATTCCAGGCCCTCCTTGTCACAACTGCCCTGTAAGAGTTTAAAAAAAAGTTATAGTTCATTTCTTAGATAAGTGTGTTAAGCTGTTGGAGGACTATAATAAATAAAATGAGGATTTGGGAAACATAGTTAGTAAAATTGATGATGAAACTAAAATTGGTGGTACAGGAGAAGAGAATAAGATTATAAAGGGCTCTCGATCAACTCAGCCAATGGACGGAAGAATGGCAGAAGGAGTTTAATTTGGAAAAATACAAGGTGTTGCATTTTGATAAAGATGAACAAGGACAGGACCTACCACAGTTAATAGTAACCCCTGGGTGTGTTATCAAGATACTGAGGGGTTCAGATCTGTGGTTCGTTACAAGTTATGTCACAGATAGATGGGATGGTAAAGAAGGTGTTTGCACACTTGCCTTCATTGCTCAGACCATTGTGCATAAGAGTTGGGAGGTCATGTTGTGGTTGTACAGGATGTTGGTGAGATCAGTTTTGGAGTACTGTATACTGTTCTGGTCGCCCTGCTATAAGGATATTATTAAATTGGAGAGCGTGCACAAAAGATTTACAAGGATGTTACTGGGACTGGAGGGTTCGAGTTAGAAGGAGGCGCTGGAACTTCTTTTGCTGGAAGATAGGAGGTTTATAAAATCATGAGGGGCATAGATAAGGTGAATAGTAAAGGTCTTTTTTCTAAGGTAGAGGAGTTCAAAACTCGAGGGCATGTTTTTAAGATGAGAGGTGAAAAATTTAAAAAGGGTAACTTCTTCACACAGAGATAATGGGAACTGCAGATGCTGAAGAATCCAAGATAACAAAATGTGGGGCTGGATGAACACAGCAGGCCAAGCAGCATCTTAGGAGCTCCTAAGATGCTGCTTGGCCTGCTGTGTTCATCCAGCTTCACACAGAGTATAGTTTATTTGTGGTAGATGCAGGTATAGTTACAACTTTTAAAAGACATTTGGACAGGTACGTGAATGGGGAAGGTTTAGAGGGATACGAGTGAAATACAGGAAATTGTGACTAGTTTAGTTTGGTCAACTTGGTCAGTATGGACAAGTTGGACGAAAAGGCTCTATTTTCTGCTGTAAGACTATGACTCTATAAAAGTTAAGACTGCAGTAGAGTTCACTGTACTGAAAAGATCAAATAGCATAGTTATAAGCTAGATATTTTCCTCAGTAGTAAAGTGACAGTGCTCACCCCTGAATAGGAAGAAAGCTGTCCACAATGAGCAAGTGTTTTCTTTCACACGGATTGCAATTTCCGTGACGTTAAATTTGTCATCAATTCTAGAGGATAGAAAGTATGCAGTCATTGCTGCAATGGGCAAGTTTAGCAGCCTGACTGAAGCATTGCCACAAAAGCAAACCAGAAAAATAAAATGAACTACTTTTCTTAAACCGAGAAGAATAAAGATATTGGATATGCACATGGGAATTAAGGTGAAAGCTGAAATATCACAAAAACACTATGTAACTCTAATGATGAAATTTAAAATCCAGAAATATGTAATTAGATTTTCAGACCAAGAGGGATTGTTCTAATTATAATTTAATATATGGTTTAAAAACCCTATTCAACAACATGATTTTAATAACGGTAACAGTTTAAAACATTGAAGTACATGAAAATCTTTGAAATCATGAATAAAACATTAGCAAAGACTTCAAGTCCACACATTGAAGAGTAGGTAGCCTGGCAAATAGGAAGATGGTTGTGGTTGTTGGAGGACAGTCTGCAGGGGTTCATCAGGCTTGTGTGAAAGCCCAACCATCTTCAGCTGCTTCATCAATGAAGCATTATAATACCAGTATAATAAGGTCAGAAGTGGGAATGTTCACCTATAATTGCACAATATTCATCATTATTCATGACTCTTCCTTTATGGAAGCAGCCCGCGTTCAAATGTAAAAAAGATCTGGATAATATCCAGGCTTGGGCTGACAAATGGCACGCAATATTTGTGCCACATGAATCCTATTCAATGGCCTTCTCCAATGAGAGAGATATTCTAACCAACCATTTTTCATATTCAATGGTGTTACCATCACTGAATTGCCCAGTGTTGACATCCTTTGGTTATCTTTGACCAGAAACTCAACTGGACTCACCACATAAACGCAGTGGCTACAAGAACAAGTTAGAGGCTAGGAATAAAGCAGCAGGTAACTCTCTTCATGATGTCCGCAGTCAGCCCATCATCCACAGGGCGCAAATTAGGAATGTGATGGAGTACTCGCCACATACCAGGATGGGTGCAGCTCCAACAATTAAGAACCTTGATGCCATCCAGGACAAAGCAGCCCCATTGATTGGCACCACATACACAAGCATCCACTCCATCATCATAGATGTTCAGAAGTGTGTACAATCTACATGATGTACTGCAAAAATTCACCAAAGATCCTCAGACAGCACCTTCCAAACCCACGACCACTTCCATCTAAAAGGACAAGGGCAGCGCGTACAAAGGAATACCACCATCGGCAAGTTCACCTCCAAGCCATTTCACTATCCTGACTTTGAAATCGATCACCATTCCTTCACTATCATGAGGTCAAAATCTTGGAATTCCCTACATAAAGACACTGTGGGTCAACCTACAAGAGTTCAACACGGCAGTCCATAAACACTGTTTCGGGCCAACTACATTTCACTGTACATGTTAATTGTCAGGAATTGCTGCCAGTTTCACTGGCTAATGATGACAAATGCTATCTGTATTACCATCGTTACAATGACAATATCAAGACAGATTGGTTTAACATGCTATGTCACACCATTGATGAAGCACAGACTGAACAAAGAACAGTACAGAGTGGTTAGCACTGTGGCCTCTCAGCGCCAGGGACCTGACAGCCTCAGGCGACTCTGCGTGGAGTTTGCACATTCTCCCAGTGTCTGCGTAGGTTTCCTCCCACAGTCCAAAGATGTGCAGGTTAGGTGGATTGGCCATGCTAAATTGCCCATAGGGATGTGTAGAGTAGGTGGGTTATAGGGGGATGGGTCTGGGTGGGATGCTCTGAAGTTCGGTGTGGACTTGTGCCGAAGGGCCTGTTTCCACACTGTAGGGATTCTATCAATGAGTACAGCACAGTACAGGACCTTTGGCCCATAATGTTGTGCCGAACTTTTACCCTAATCCGAAGGTCTATTTAACCTCCACCCCTACCTTATACTATCATCCATATGCCTATCTAATAGCTGCTTAAATATCCCTAATGAGGCCGACTCCACTACCCTATCCAGCAAAGCATTCCATGGCCCAAACACACACTGAGTAAAGAACCTACCCCTGATGTCTCCCCTATATCTACCTCCACTCACTTGAAAACTATGACCCCTCGTTTTAGCTAACTCCACCCTAGGATAAAAAATTCTGGCTGTCAACTATATCTATACCTCTGATCATTTTGTACACCTCTATCAAGTCACCTCTCATCCTTCAACATTCTAAAGAGAAAAGCCCTAGCTCTCTCACCTTTCCTCATAAGACCTACCCTCCATTCCAGGCAACATCCTGGTAACTCTCCTCTGCACCTTTTCCAATGCTTCAACATCTTTCCTGTAATGAGGTGCCCCGAACTGGATACAATACTCCAGATGTGGCCAAACCAGGCTTTTATATAGCTGGAGCAAAACTTCACGGTTCTTGAATTCAATCCTTCTATTAATGAAAGCTAACACACCATACGCCTTCTTAACAACTCTACCCACCTGGGTGGCAGCTCTCAGGGAACTGTGGACATGACCCCCAAGATCCCTCTGCTCCTCCACACTGCCAAAAATCTTTCTATTAACACGGCGTTCTGCTTTCAAGTTTTTTTTTCCCAAAATGAATTACCTCACTCTTTTCAGGGTTAAACTCCTTCTGCCACTTCTCAGTCCAGCTCTGTATCCTATCAATATCCCCCTGTAACCTAGAACAGACCTCCGCACTATCCACAACATGACCTACCTTCGTATCGTCCGTGAACTTGCTAATCCACGCTTCCACTCCTTCAACCAAATCATTTACAAAAATCACAAATAGAAAAGAGGACCCAGGACAGAGCCTTGTGGTACACCACTCCTAACTGAGCACCATGTTGAATACTTTCTGCCCACTACCACCCTATGTTTTCTAAGGGTCAGCCAATTCTGAATCCAATCTGCCACATTTCCCCCTGCCTTCTTACCTTCTGCACGAGCCTGCCCTGGGCAACCTTATCAAACACCTTACTTAAATCCATGTATACCACATCCACTACTCTAACTTCATCCACGTGTATGATCGCCTCTTCAAAGAATTCAATAAGTTTTGTGAGACATTATCTGCCCCTCACAAATCAAACTGTGCCTTTCCAAGTGATCATAAATCCTATCTTTCAGAGCCCTTTCCAATAATTTTCCCACCACTGGCATAAGACTAACTGGCCTGTAATTTCTGGGGTTATCCCTATTCCCTTTTTTGGACAGTGGTTTGCCTCTCTCCAATCTTCCGGCACTATTCCTGTGGACAGTGAGGACGAAAAGATCATTGCCAAAGGCTCTGCGATCTCTTTCCTTGCTTCCCATAGAATCCTTGGATAAGTCCCATCAGGCCCAGGGGACTTAGCTATGTTCAAGTTCCTCAAAATTCCTGGTACATCTTCCTTACTAACATCTACCTCCTCTAGCCTACCAGCCTGTTTAACACTGTCCTCCTCTACAACTAGGTCCCTCTCAGTTGTGAATCCTGAAAAAAAAGTATTCATTAAGGAACTCTCCTATCTCATTAGGCCCCATGCACAAATTCCCTTTACAATCCTTGATCAGCCCTAACCTTTCTCTGGTCATTCTCTTATTCCTCACATATGTGTAAAAAGCCTTGGAGTTTTCCTTGATCCTATCTGCCAAGGTTCTCTCATGCCCCCTTATAGCTCTCCTAAGTCCTTTCTTCAGCTCCTGCCTGGATAACTTGTATCCCTCTAGAGCCTTTTCCGTTCTTTGTTTCTAAACCTTTACATTAGCATCCTTCTTCCTCTTAACCAGTCATTTGACCTCAACAACCAAGGCTCCCTCACTCGACCGCATCTTCTCTGCCAGCTAGGGACAAACATATCGAGCACACGCAGTATGCAATAGTGCTCTTCCCTGACAGCATCTGTTCTCATTTTATGTTACCCAGTTTTTGCCTAACAGGATTGTAATTACCCCTCCCCCAATTATAAACATGATGTATGCACCTATCCTTTTCCATGACTATTTTAAAAGTAACAGAGTTATGATCGCAACTGCCAAAATGCCTCTCCTACCAACAGGTCTAACACTTAGCCCGGTTCATTGCCAAGCACCAAATCCAAAGTGGCCTCTGCTCGTGTTGATCTATCTACATACTGTGTCAGGAATCCTTCCTGACCACACTGGACAAAATCTGCTCCATCTAAACTATTACAACTAAAATGTTTTCAATCAATATTTGGAAAGTTGAAGCCACCCATGGCTACAACCCTGTGACTTCTGCACCTTCACAGTATCTGCCTCCCAATCTGCTCCTCTACTTCTCTGCAAGTATTCGGGGGTCTGTAAACAAAAACCCAACAAAGTGACTGCTCCTTTCCTGTCCCGGACCTCAACCAAACTGACACTGTAGACAACAAAGTGTGTAGCTGGATGAATACAGCAGGTCAAGCATCATCTCAGGAGCACAAAAGCTGATGTTTTGGGCCTAGACCCTTCATCAGAGAGGGTCTGATGAAGGATCTAGGCCCGAAACGTCAGCTTTTGTGCTCCTGAGATGCTGCTTGGCCTGCTGTGTTCATCTAGCTACACACTTTGTTATCTTTGATCCTCCAGCATCTGCAGTTCCCATTATCTCTGACTCTGTAGACATATCATTCTCAAACTACCTTTAAGCAGCTGCTATACTAGGCCTGACTGGCAATGCCACTCCCCCACTTCTTTTTCCACCCTCCCTATTTCTTTTAAAGCATGTAAATTCCAGAACTTCCAACAACCATTCCTGTGCCTGAGTTACCCAAGTTTCTGTAATGGCCACAACATCGTAGTTCCAAGTACTGATCCATGCTCTAAGTTCATCCGCTTTATTTCTGATACTTATAGCATTGAAAACACCTCAAACCATTCTTGTGTCCACAATTATGCTCCATCGACCACATCTCTTTATTAACAACCTCACTCGCTTTTCTGTCTGTTGGAAGGCTGAATACCTCATCCTCTAAATTACAAATCCAGTTCCCCACCCCCTGCCAACCTAGTTTAAACCATCCCGTATGCCCTTCTGGTTGAGGTGCAATCTGTCCTAACTGTACAGGTCCCACCTTCCCCAGAATGTGATCCAATTATCCACATAATGGAAGCCCTCCGTCTTACACCAGCTCTGTAGCCACCTTTTTAGCTGCACTCTCTCCCTATTTCTTACCTTGTTATCACATGGCACTGGTAGTAATCCAGAGATAACTACCCTGTTTGTCCTGGACATCAGCTTCCAACCTCACTGGCTGTACTCATTTTTCACATTCTCAATCCTTTTCTACCAATGTCATTGGTACCAATTGTACCATGACTGCTGGTTGCTCACCCTCCCCCTTGGGGATCTTGAAGACACAATCCGAGATATCACGGACCCTGGCACCCGGGAGGCAACATACCATCTGTTCATCTCATTCAAGTCCACAGAACTGCCTATCTGTGACCGGTGTGTGGAAATTCCCATGATTTCTTTTACTAAATTGGACTGAGATTTTTGGGAGACCTGTTTTAACATAGCATGTCAGTGAAAATTAGGAGGTCTGGCCAGATTGTTTTCATGCTAACACCCAATTCAATCTTCTCTGTCAACATTAGTAATAATACATGCTGATATTGAATAGGAGGAATGAGGGAGAGCAGAAAGTTGTGGAGGAGGAGAAGAGAGTGTGTCTAAAAATGCAAAATTAGCACTTAGAGGGGAGGATTTACTGAGAATGCTGAACTGCCTGTCTTAGCACAAATGTACATTTTACAACCTGTATCCACTGACCTTTTCATGCAACTTCTCAGATTGTAATTTCTCACATTTCGTTTTCTGGTTTATTTCTATGAGCTTTTTTTAAAAATCATTTTGTGCGATGTGAGCATTGCTGGTTGGGCCAACGTTTGTTGCCTCTCCTTTGTGCCCTTGAGATGGTGGTAGCGAGTTGCCTTTTTGACACTGAAGTCCACCTGCTGTGGACTGACCAACAACGTTGCCAGAGAGGGAATTCCAGGATTTTGATCCAGTGACAGTGGAGGAACGATCATATATTTCCAAATCAGGATGGTGTGTGCACTGGAGAGGAATTTAAAGGTGTTGATGTTTCCATGTATTTGCTGCCCTTGTCCTTACAGCCATTGCATTTATGTGGTGAGTCCAATTGAGTTTCCAATCATTGATAACTCCCAGGATGTTGACAGCGGGGTATTCAGTGACGGTGGTTAGATTGTCTCTTGATGGTAATGGTCATGGTCATAGCCTGGCATTTGTGTGGCCCAAATGTCACTTGCCACTTGTCAGCCCAAGCCTGGACATTATCCAGATCTTGTTACATTTGAACATGGACTGCTTCAGCATCTGCTGAGTCGCGAATGGTGATGAACATTGTGCAATCATCGGCGAACATCCCCACTTCTGACCTTATGATGGAAGGAAGGGCATTGACGAAGCAACTGAAGACAGTTGGTCCTAGGATTCTACCCTGAGGAGCTCCTGCAGAGATATCCTGGAGCTGAGATGACTGACCTCCAACAACTGCAACCATCTTCTTATGTGCCAGGTGCCACCAGAGAGTTTGCCCCTGATACCCATTGATTCCAGTTTTGTCAGGGCTCCTTGATGCCACACTCTGTTGAGTGCAGCCTTGATGTCAAGGGTTGTCACTCTCACCTCACCTCTGGAATTCAGCTCTTTTGTCCATGTTTGAACTAACGCTGTAATGAAATCAGGAGCTGAGTGGCCCCGGAGGAACTTACACTGCGTGCCACTGAGCAGGTTATTGTTGAATGGGTGTGCATGATCTCACTGTTGATGACACCTTCCATCACTTTTCTGATGATCGAGAGTAGACTGATGGGGCGGTAATTGGCCAGTTTGGATTTGTCCTGCTTTATAAGTACAAGACATACTTGGACAATCTTTCACATTGTCAGGTAAATATCAATGTGGTAACAATACAGGAACAGCTTGGTTAGGGAAGTGGCAAGTTCTGGAGCCCAAGTCTTCAGTACTATTGCCGGAAAGTTGTCAGGGCCCCTAGACTTTGCAGTATCCAGGGTCCCTGACCTTTTCTTGGTGGCACGTGGAGTGAATCAAATTGGCTGAAAACTGGTACCTGTAATGATGGGGACCACAGCAGGAAGCTGAGATGGATCATCCACTTGGCACTTCTCTCTGAAAATTGCTGCAAAAGCTTCAACCTTGTCTTTTACACTGATGTGCTGGGCTCTTCCATCATTGACGAAGGGGATATTTGTGGAGCCTCCTCCTCCGGTGAGTTGTTTAATTATCCACCACCATTCACAACTGGATGTGGCAGGACTGCAGAGCTTAGATCTGATTTCAATGCTGTGTGGAGCTGGAGGAACACAGCAGGTCAGGCAACATCACAAGAGTAGGAGAGTCAATGTTTCAGGCCTAGACCCTTCATCAGGACTGGAGAGGGGAAGGGAGCTGGGTCTGGGGGAAGGTAGGTAGGATGGCGATAGGTGGATCCAGGTGGAGGTCGTGGGGATTAGTCAGTGGGTAGGGTGGGGTGAATAGGTGGGGAAGAAGATGGGCAGGTAGTGTCAGGTCAACAGGACGGGGATGAGTGGGGGTGCTGGGGGTGCGGTGGTTTGGACATGGGATGAGGCCTGGCTTGGGGAGATTTTGAAACTGGTGAATTCTATGTTTAGGCCATCAGATATAGGCACCCAAGACAGGATATGAGGTGTTGTTCCTCCAGTTTGCACGTGGCATCATTGTGGCACTAGAGGCGGCCCAGGATGGGCATGTCACCAAGGGACGGGGAGGAGGAGTTAAAATGGTTAGCAGCTAGAAGGTGTTGTTAATTAGAGTACAGAGCACAGATGCTCCACAAATCTGTCACTGAGTCTGTGTTTGGTCTCACCGATGCAGAGGAGGCCACAGCCGAAGCAATGAATACAGTAGGCCAGGTTGGAGGATCTACAGGTGAACTCCTGTCAGATTTAGAAGTTTTATTTTGGGCCTTGGAGGTGAGAGGGAAGGTGCAGGGGCATGTGTGGCACCACCTGTGTTTGCAGGGAAAGGTGCCAGGTGCAGTGGGGTTGGTGTGGAGTGTGGAGGACGAGTGAATCACAGAGTGAGCGGTCCCTATGAAAGGCAGATAGGGATGGGGAGGGAAATACATCTTTGATGGTGGGGTCGGATTATAGGTGGCAGAGGTGGCGGAGGATTGGTGGGGTGGTATGTGAGGACCAGCGGGACTCTGTCTTTATTTTTATTTTTGTTGAGTGCAGAAGTGCAGGAAATGCAAGAGGTGTTATTACAGGCATTTTTGAGCAAAAGGAGGGAAGTTCTGGTCCTTGAAGTAAGAGGACATCTGGGATGCCCAGGAGTGGAACACTCTATCTTGGGAGCAGATGTGGCAGAGGTGGAGGAATTGGGAGTAGGGAATCACATTCTTGCAGGAAGGTGGGTGAGAGAAGGTGTAGTCTAGGTAGCTGTGGGAGTTGGTGGGTTTGACATACACGCCTGTGCTGAGACGGTTACTCAATAGAGAGACAGAGAGGTATGAGAAGGGAAGAGAGATATGGAGATGATCCAGGTGAATTTGAGGTTAGAGTGAAGGGTGTCAGTAAAGTTGATGAACCGTTCAAGCTCCTTATGGGAGCACAAGGCAATGCCAATATAGTCATCAAGGTAACAGAGGAAGAGGTGGGGAATAGTGCCAGTGTAACAGCAGAGAGTGGACTGTTCCATGAATCCTACGAAGAGGCAGGCATAGTTTGGACCCATATAGGTGTTCATAGACACCCCGTTAGTCTGTAGGAAGCAGGATGAGTTAAAGGAAAAATTGTTGAGGGTAAGAACAAGTTCCATTAAGTGAATAAGAGTGTTGGTTGAGGGGGTCTGGTTAGGCCAGTGGGAGAGGAACAAACAAAGGGCTTTTAGGACATCTGCGTAGGGGATACAAGTGTACAGGGACTGGATGTGCACGGTGAAGATAAGGTTTTGGGGGCCAGGGAATTGAAAGTCGTGGAGGAGGTGGAGGACATGGGTAGTGTCCCAAATGTAGGTGGTGAGTTCTTGGGCCAGTGGTGTAAAGATAGAGTCAAGGTAAGCAGAGATGAGTTCAGTGGGGCAGGAGCAGACAGAGATAAGGGGTCAACTGGGGCAGTTAGGTTTGTGGATTTTGGGAAGTAGGTAGAACCAGGTAGTCTGGGTTTGGGGAATGAAGAGATTGGATGCTGTGGTTGGGAGGTCTCTTGAGGTGATAAAGTTATGGATGGTCTGAGAGACGATGATCTGGTGATCAGGGCTGCAGTTATATTCGAGGGGACCGTAGGAGGTAGTGTCAGAGAACTGGCACCTGGCATCTACAATGTAGAGGTCAGTGTGTCATGCCCCTACTATGCCCTCCCCATATCCATGGGTTTGATGGTGAGGTTGGCGTTGAAGTGAAGGGAGCAGAGGGCTGCGTGTTCCGATAGGGAAAGGTTGGAGTGAGTGGGTGGGTTGGAGAGGTTGAGGCGATTGACATCGCATCAGCAGTCAGGGATGAAGAAGTTGAGGGAGGGTAGAAGGCCATGGGGTGGTGTCTCACTAGCCCTATCATCATCCCACCTACCTTCCCCCCAGACCCACCACTCTTCCCTCTATTTATTTCCCAGCTTCCTTCCCCGTCCCCAGTCCTGATGAATGGTCTAGGCCTGAAATGTCGACTCTCCTATTCCTCTGATGCTGCCTGATCTGCTGTGTTCCTCCAGCTCCACCCTGTATTGACCTCTGACTCTAGCATCTGCAATTCTTGCTATCTCCTTAGATATCTCTGATCTGTTGGTGCCTAGGTCAATGCCTGGTGATCCACCTAGTTTCGTTACTTTGAGTCTTTGTTAAGACTTGTACAACTGAATGGCTTTCTCGGCTATTTCAGGAGGCACTTGGGGTCTGGAGTCACATGTAGGCCAGACCAGGTGAGGATGGCAGATTTAATTCCCTGAAGAGCATTAGTGAACCAAATCGGTTTTACTGACAATTGACAATGATTTCATTGTCATCAGCAGGCTCTTAACACCAGATTTTATGTTTTTTTAAATTCAGTTCCACCATCTGCTGTGGTCAGGTCTCTGGATTAATTGTCTACCAATAACACCACAAGCCGATTGCTTTCCCTTCTCGCTGATGTATTCTTGTAGAAGTATCGGTTTTCTCATTTTGTCTGACACAAGCCCTTTCAATAATAATAGCAAAACATATCTGATTCCATTAGATGGCAATCTCATTCCCACAGAACAAAACTGTCAAACTCAGGCAGCTTGCCACTCTAGGCTTTTTTTTCAAAAAGAGGAGAGAGCTCCACATTTCTGACAGGAAATTCTCTATCAGGGCTCCCTCAGATTTGCAGAGCCACAGGATATTATGGGTAGAAGGTTGGATGCAAGGAAGCCAGGTAAGTAATACTGGGATTTGTGAAGGTCAATTATGAAGGAAGATATAAAGAGAATCAGGCCCAATTGAGCAAGCAAGAGGTGGTGTAAGGTGAAGGGGGCTTGAGTCCAGCAGTGGGGGATCAGGAGGCACACCAGACCAGGAATGGGTCAATCGAGGGGGAAGGGCAGATTGATTCTTGCGAGAAAGAGACAGATTGACTCAGAGAGGAGGGGAGGGGGTGTGGGTGTTGACTCCCATTAGTCGAAGAGATTTGTGTCCAGACCAGAAGAGACAGGTGAGGTCCAGAGCAGAGTGGGGGAAGAAGAGTTTTTGAGTCCCTCACGATGAAGGGAAGGTTGGGTGCAAGGGGAAGGAGAGCAATATGAAGTGTCAGGTCCCACAGATGCCTGTGGAGTGGAAGTGGTTTGGGGAATGTGTAATTGGGGATGGGTTTGTGTAAATATTCTGTCAGTTACAGAGGAAGTGATGGCCTCTAGGTATTATTGCTAATCTATTAATCCAGAACATCAACTAATACTCTGGGGACCCAGCTTCAATAAAGAAAAACTGGAATTAAGAATCTACTGAAGACCATGAATACATCTAGCTCACTAGTGTCCTTAGGGAAGGAAATCTGTCATCCTCGCCTGGTCTGACCTACATGTCACTCTAGACCCAAAGCAGTGTGTTTGATTCTTAACTGCCCTCTGAAATGGCCTAGCAAGCCACTCAGTTGTATCAATTGTTATAAGGTCTCAAGAAAAAAAAGAAACTGGAAGAACCATCCAACATCAACCTAGGCACCGGAAACAACAGATACAGCCCTGCTGAACCTACAAAGACCCTCTCACCAATATATGAGAGCTAGTGCCAAAATTGGGATAGCTGTCTCACAGATTAGCCAAACAGCCTGATACAGTCATATTCACAGAATCATACTTTACAGACAATGTCCCAGACACCCTCATCACCATTGATAATGGGAACTGCAGATGCTGGAGAATCCAAGATAATAAAGTGTGAAGCTGGATGAACACAGCAGGCCAAGCAGCATCTCAGGAGCACAAAAGCTGATGTTTCGGGCCTAGACCCTTCATCAGAGAGAGGGATGGGGTGAGGGTTCTGGAATAAATAGGGAGGGAGGGGGAGGCGGACCAAAGATGGAGAGAAAAGAAGATAGGTGGAGAGGAGAGTATAGGTGGCGAGATAGGGAGGGGATAGGCCAGCCCAGGGAAGACAGACAGGTCAAGGAGGTGGGATGAGGCTAGTAGGTAGGAAATGGAGGTGCAGCTTGGGGTGGGAGGAAGGGATGGGTGAGAGGAAGAACAGGTTGGGAGGCAGAGACAGGCTGAGCTGGTTTTGGGATGCAGTGGGGGGAGGGGAAGAGCTGGGCTGGTTGTGCGGTACAGTGGGGGGAGGGGACGAATTGGGCTGGTTTTGGGATGCGGTGGGGAAAGGGGAGATTTATTCCTATTTATTCCAGAACCCTCACCCCATCCCCCTCTCTGATGAAGGGTCTAGGCCCGAAACGTCAGCTTTTGTGCTCCTGAGATGCTGCTTGGCCTGCTGTATTCATCCAGCTTCATACTTTATTACCCTCATCACCATCCCTGGTTATGTCCTATCCCAACAGCAGCACAGAGCCAAAACAGGTGGCAGCACAGTGGTGTGCAGTCAGGAGGGAGTTGCTTTCAGAGTCATTAACATTGACTCTGGACCCCATCAAGTCTCATGGTTTCAGGTTAAATATGAGCAAGGAAATCTTTGAAATCACTTGAATAAAAATCAGCAAAGACTTCAAGCACATACATTGAGGAGTAGGAAACTGGCACACAGGAAGATGGTGATGGTTGTTGAAGGCCACCCTTGCTGTGGGACATTTCTGCAGGAGTTCCTCAGTGTAGTGTCCAAAGCGCAACCATCTTCAGCTGCTTCATCAATGACATTTCCTCCATTGTAAAATCAGAAGTGGGGATGTTCACTGATGATTGCACAATGTTCAGCACCATTCATGGCTCCTCAAATACTGAAGCAGTCCACATTCAAATGCAACAAGATCCGGACAATATTCAGGCTTGGGCTGACAAATCGTAACATTCATGCAACACAAATGCCAGCCAATGACCACCTCCAATGAGAGAGAGGTAGGTGGGGCACTCAATCTAACTACTGCCCCTTAACATTCAATGGTGTTACCATCACTGAATTCCCCCACTGTTAACATCCCTTGCATTACCATTGACCAGAAATGTAACTAGACTCACGGCATAAACACAGAGTCTATAAGAGCAGGTCAGAAGCTAGGAATAATGCAGCAAGCAATTCTCTTCCTGATTCCTCAAATCTGTCTACTGTCCAGAAGGCACAAGTTAGGAGTGTGATGGATTACTCCCCACTTGAATGGGTACGACTCCGACAACATTCAAAAAATTTCTCTACATCTTTGGACTGTGGCTTGAGCCTTGTGCACGAATACCTGCAAAATTTTGAAGGAAAATGTCTAATCCTTCCCATCCCCAGTACCATTTCAGGAGTAATACTCATGAAAAATGTGCATGCTTAGTGGCTCATGTAAATTAATATGTTCCCTGAATTTTAAATTCTGACAATTTACTGGGTAAATTTCAATCATTACCTAGAATTAATGCAAGAATAATTCAAATTGGTCTCCCATCTATTGCCCCAAATTTTAAAGAGGACTACTAGCTAACAGATTAAAACTGAGTCCATAAGAAGTGGGTACATGGCAAGACCAAGAACTGGTACTTTCAATCCAGCCAACAAAAATGTGGGGAATATACAATGAAAGATGACTAGGGATCATAGTATCCAGAGATAACCAATTCAAAGCCATTTCCATGCAGAAATGGAAGTAAGTAAGTAAGTAAGTAAGTAAGTAAGTCGAACCCAAGTGATTATTCCAGCTTTGTTGATTTTTAAGTAGGTTATGTTACTTGAGATTTACTTGCCAAACTTGCAGATGCTTTGAAAATGGTGGGCCTGGAAAATAAAATCTGGAGCAAATTTTTCCAGTTTTATCCTCCCCAATCCCCAATTCAAGAAAATAGCAACAGATTTTACTCAGAGAATCTTGAAATTTATTGTTAACGCAAATAAATGCAAATACATTAAGCCACCTAAGTGGTCTGGGGAAGTATGGGGCGGCACGGTGGCTCAGTGGTTAGCACTGCAGCCTCACAGCACCAGGCACCCAGGTTCGATTCCAGCCTCGGATGACTGTCTGTGTGGAGTTTGCACATTCTCCCCGTGTCTGCGTGGGTTTCCTCCCACAGTCCAAAGATGTGCAGGCTAGGTGGATTGGCCATGCTAAATTGCTCGTAGTGCTCAGGGTGTGTGGGTTATAGGGGGATGGGTCTGGGTGGGATGCTTCAAGGGGTAGTGTGGACTTGTTGGGCCGAAAGGCCTGTTTCCACACTGTAGGGAATATAATCCAATCTAAAAGTATAGTTGGGGACATGTTCATGCAAGTGTTGCGTCAGTTTATTAGTTACTCAGAAGTCTGTAAAATTTAAAATAATCAAATACATGGTCAACATAGGTATTTACTCAACTTCATCAGAGCACTCCAAATTCTCCTATTTAAATTGCTTTTGGAGCATGCTAGAGGTAGAAGAGATGCCCAGTTGAATGTTCAATTTCTCAGGAAATTTTTTCAAACATGTGCTACAATTCCATTGGTCTCATCTGTGCTGGAATAGCAACTGTCTGGCAGGAAGTAAATCCAGGCTGTGTATTTCCTTATTGTACAATGTAGTGATGGGCTGAGGCCCAGCATTTTTCCAGTGAGTCTCTGCACTCAGCTACATTTCCCAGTAAAACTGCAAAGCACTGGAGGTTTGCAAAACCGTGCAACTCAAATTGACATCAGACCTTGGAGCTTTAATATATATCCTAGAGACTGACTCAGGACAGGAGTAAGCTAGTAGTTAACATGAAGGCAAGTAACTGCAAATAATGCAGGATAAAAAGGTTCAGGTTTAAATAAATATTAAATTAAAATTAAAATTTAATTTTGATGTTTTAAGGGTTAGAGTTTTTATGTCATTGTGACTTTAACAGTTTTCTAGATAACTTAATGATGGGGAGATTTTGAGAATAATTGTCACTTATGTGACTTTATTTTCTTACCCATGACTTCATCCAAGCCTGCATCATTTGTTCATGATCATCTATTGCCTTCCTCCATTTTGCCAGTTCTTTTGACCATGTCTTTTGCACAAGATTATCTGAAATAAACGTAGATAATGTTAATTCAACAATCCTACCACAAATAATTGAACTTGAGTCAAATATGCAAAGGAAAATAGTGCTGTTATTGCGAAGAATGTTTTTAGTGCATTAGAGAAATAACATTCAATTAATTGAAAAGCAAATATATTTCTACGTTTTGTAGATTCTTGTATGACAGGTAAATAACATAATCATCTTGCAGATTCTGCCACCACTCAGACCGAACTCTGACTTCATCATTAAGTCTGCTGAAAAGGTTGATCCTGTTATAGTCTGGCGAACTGACCTCTACATTGCAGAGAGTGAGCACCAACTCTCTGATACCTCCTCCAGTCTTCCCTGAACCATGACTCCATCTTGCACTTCAGGCCATTGTATCATCTACAGTAACTGACTTCATTTCATACAGTGATGTCCCCCTCCCCACTACCTCCAAGCTGATAGTCGCCCAGCCCAGCACAGCTCACTTCTACCTCCTTCCAAAAATCCACAAACAGGACTGCCTGGGTAGACCTGCTACAGCCTGCTCCTGCTCTTGAAGAAACCAATCTGTTTCTACCCAGACTCAGTCTTGTCTCCCCTGATCCAGTCCCTGCCCACAGCCATCTGTGATTCCTCTGATACTTTACGGCAGTTTCAGAAATTCCAGTTTGCAGGTTCCAGCTGCCCTCCTCTTTATCATGGATGTGCAATCCCTTTATATGTTCATCCTTCACCAGGATAGTCTCAGGGCTCTCCACTTCTTCCTGGAGCAAAGGCCTGAACGATTCCCACTCACCCAACACCTTCCTCCACAACTTCTCTTTTAACTCCTCTCATTTTCTTCAGGTCAGAGAGGTGGCGATGGGTACCCGCATGGGACCAGTTATACCTGCCACTTCATGGGGCACATGGAACATTCTTTGTCCAAGTCCTATTCTGGCCCCCTCTCTGAACTCTTTCTTCGATATAATTGGTGAAATCGCTGGTGCTGTTTCCTTCTCTTGTCCAGAATTGGAAAAGTTAATCAATTTCACATTCATTTTTTTCTAAAATTCATTCACAGGATGAGGGAGTTGCAGGCTAGGTAGCATTTATTGCCGATCCCTAATTGCCCAGAGGGCAGTTAAGAGTCAACCACATTGCTGTGTGTCTGAAGTCACATGTAGGCCAGACCAGGTAAGGATGGCAGTTTCCCTTCCTAAAAGACATTAGTGAACCAGATGGGTTTTTCCCCAACAATTGACAATGGATTCACAGTCATCATAAGAAGCTTAATTCTAGATATTTATTAAATTCAAATTCTACCATCTGCCATGGTGGGATTTGAACTCGGGTCCCCAGAACATTATCTGAGTTGCTGGATTAACAGCCCAATGATAATACCACTAGGCTGTTGCCTCCCATTTCCACCTGACCTTCACTTTCACCTGGTCTACCTCTTCCCTTCCCTTCCTCAACATCTGTTTCCATTTCTGGGAATAGACTAGCCACTAAAATCAACTATAAACACCCTGGCTCCCACAGCTACCTGGACAATACATCCCAGCACTCTGCTTCCTGTAAAGACTCCATTCCATTCTCTCAGTTTCTCCATGGCATATGTTCAGACGAAGGCAACTTTGAAATAGGAGCCTCCAAAATGTACACTTTCTTCCTCAAAGGAGGATTCCCCAGCAGAGTTTTTGACAGGGGCCACAACCAGAACTGACTCATCTCCCACAATTCTGCCTTCTCTCCCGCAACAGCAACTGGGCTCCCCTTGTCCTTACCTACCATCCCAACAACATCCACATACAAAAGATCATCAGCCACCATTTCTGCCACCTCCAGCAAGATGCTACCACCAGACACATATCGCCTCCCCTTCCTTGTTGATCTTCTGCAGCAACTGTTCCCTCAGAGACATCCTGGTCCACTCTTCCTTCACCATACACCCACAGCACCTTCCACTGCAACCGCCAAATGTGTAACACCTGCCCATTCACCTCTTCTCTCCCTAGTATCCAGGTGAAGCTGCACTTTATCTGCACTTCCCACAATCTAGTTTACTGCATTCACCGCTCACAATATGGTGTCCTTTACACTGGGGAAACGAAGCGTAGACTGGGTGACTGCAAATGACCCTGAGCTTCCAGTTGCCTGGCACTTTTAACACACCACTTTGTTCTTTAGCCAACATCTGTTTCAGGCTTTCTGTAGTGTTCCAGTGAAGCTCTGCACAAGCTGAAATGACAACACCACATTTTCTGGTTGGGGACCCTGCAGCCCTTCTGACTTAATATCGAGTTTAATAATTTTAGGGCCTGAACTCTCCCATGTCCCAGCCTCCTACCTCACATAGCAGGCTTTCTTACCACATAGACTGCCATTACACACTACCTATTGTTTGTCACTAACAATCCCCATTAACAGCTGTGGAGCTGGAAAAGCACAGTAGGTCAGGCAGCATCCGAGGAACAGGGAAGTCAATGTTTCTGGCCGAAGCCCTTACTGTCCCCATAAACAGCTATTCACCCTCCTAGCACAATTGTTATCAACTCCTTTAGCTGCCCAACCATTCTTTTCTCCCTTTGGTCTCTATCCCTACCTAGCATTTACTTCGTAGCCCCTCCCCCTACTCTATCTTCTGCATATAAACTAATATTTTCCAAGCTACCATCAGTTCTGAGGCAGGGTCAGTGGACTCTAAAATGCACTCCCAAATCTTCTGAATTTGTGGAGCAGTTCTTCTGATAATAAGTAATCTAACTGAAATGTTAATGTTTTTGTGCTTTCTATTACTGTGTGTCAATGAGTCACTTATTTTATTCATTTATGAGATGTAGTCATTATTGGCTAGACCAGCACTTATTGTCCAACCCAAGTTGTCCTTGAGAAGGTGGTAGTGAGCTGCTCTCCTGAACTGCTGTAGATAGACCTACAATTGGGGAGGGAATTCCAAGAATTTGAATCAGTGACACTGAAGTTACCCAGAAGTGGCGGAGGGAATGAATATTTGTGAATGTGATGCCAATCAAGCAGATGGTTTTGGACTTGATGGTGTCAAGCTTCTTGAGTGTTGTTGAAACTGCACTCATCCAGGCAAATGGGAAATCTTCCATCACACTCATGACTTGTGCTTTTTAACTGGAGAATCATAACATGAGTTATTCGTTACATGATTCCTAGCTTCTGACCTGCATTTGTAACCATAGTATTTATATGGCCAGTCCAGTTCAGAATGGTGATAAATGGGGATTCAGTATGGATAATGCCATTAAATGTCAGGGAACAATGCTTGGAAGCACTTTTTGGAGATGCTCTTTGCCCAGCCTGTGTGCGGTATAAATGTTCCTTGCCACCTGTCAACTCAAACATGGATATTGTCTAGGTCTTTCAGTATTTGAACATAGTCTGCTTCAGTATCTGAGGAGCTATGAATTATGATGAACAATGTGAAATCATCAAACGAGTCTCCGTAGTTCTGACTTTATGAGGGGAAGATTATGAATGAAGCAGTTGAAGACGGTGTGCACAGGACAGTCTCCTGAGGAACTCCCACAGACATGTGCTGGACGTGAGATGATTAATGTCCAACAACCACAATTTCTTGCCAGCATACCAGGTATGACTCCTAACTATGGTGAACTTATCCCAATTCCCAATGACTTGCTATTTTGCTCGGACACCTAGCTGTCTTGCTATCAAGACAGTCAGTCTCACTTTTCCTCTGGAATTCAGCTCTTTACTCTGTTTGAGCTAAGGTAACTGTGTCAGAAACTGAAAGGCTCTGGAGAAGCTATATTGAGATTTAGAAAGTACTTTATTGCTGAGCACATTCAGTTTGATAGTACTTTTGATTACACCTTCATTTCTTTACTGATTATCAAGATTAGACTAATTGGGCTATAATTGGCCAGGTTAGATTTATTTAGCTTTTTGTGCAGAACATACCTGGGAAATTTTCCACATTTTAAGGTAGAGGTCAGCATTGTAGCTGTACTGGAACAGCTTGGCTAGTGTTTTGAAAATTTTCAATATTAGAGTCAGCAATATTATCAAGGCCCAAAGTCTTTGCATTGTCTAGTACCTCCAACAGTCTCGATTCACTTCAAATGATATCAACATTTGGCTAAAGACTGGCAATGGAAATGCTAGGGTTCTCCAGAGAAGGGCAAGATGAGCCATCCTGTCAACACTTCTGAATGTTAATTGTTGCAAATGCTTCATAATTTTATCTGATACTTTTAACCTGATGTGCTGGGATCCTCCATCATTGAGGATGGGGATATTTATGGGCTGTTTTCCTCTAGTGAGTTGTTTAAATACTCATGACTATTCACAACTGGATGTGGCAGGACTGTTGGCTGGACAGTAAGATTTAGAATAATGCTGACAACATACTTGTGCCTCATATTCCTGCTGAGGTAGACTTGGAACCTTGGCTCCTGTCTCGGAAAATGAAAGACTTTTGCATACCAACCCCAAAAAGACCTGCTAAGGAATCGGCTTGAGGTGAAGTTGCAGAAGACTATGAATCCATGCCTTACTTTTGGGCAGAGAATGTATATCATATTGCTGTCAGACCAACTGTGATTCTAGGAACAATATTTGCTATGATACTTGTTCTTTCCTTCCAGAGTTTGTTACGCTTTGACTTTATATGACAGCAATTGAAATTATCGATCTAAACACAAAGGGTTGTTCTCTGCTATACGCAACAGTGCCTCTGTTCCACTCTAAGATTAAGTCCATTAAACAAAATGCCTACCTTTTTGGTCAGTTGTAACTCTAGTAACTCAAAATACTGCAGATCAGCCATGACCCAGTGCATGGTGAGTATGCTTGAGGGGCTGAATGGCCGAAAAGCCTATTTGTGTTCTTATTTCTTATGGTCTATGATCTTATGCTAGGAAACTGAAATAAAACGCTGGAGAACCTCAGCACGTTGGTAGCATCTGTAGAGAGAGAAACATAGCTAATTTTTCAATGCTTGATGTGACTTCTTCAGAATTGTTGATAATGCTCTAAGTTTGAAACTATTCAGAATGGTGTGTCAGTGCAGTTTGAATCCTCTTTCACTTTTGATCTTCCCGCTTTAAACAGCATCTCTCAATGTTGGGAATGTTGGTCAGTTTAGGTCTGTTATTCTGTAATGTGCAGGAAATATTAATGAGGGAAAATAATATCAGTGAGACTCCTGAGGCAATCCATGGTTGAACTATACAGACCAGGAAATTCTCAGTCTCCTCTCATCGACAGTGTCAACATCAAACATACCAAGTCACTACCACATGTACAGACACCTGGTAATAATAAAGCAAATGGTGGCTAGCAACATCTTTTGACATTATAGCTTATGAGGGGAAGAATGTTGGGGTGATTAATAACATTGTCATTTCCTGCATCTCCATGATAACAGGATTGTACTTGGCCAAAAGGTACAAGCTTTTAGAATATTCCACATTAAAAAAACTTTCAACCTTATTGTGTAAAATCAATGTTCACTTTGCAAATTTATCTCAATGCATGTGTCACCTATAATTGCACCTATAGGAATATGGTATGTTTATCTCACTTTGCACTATTACCCTATTGTGCATTATTGAAAAAATATTCAAAAACATTTCAAAATGCTTAATTTCAGTGTCCTTGGGAAGCAAATGGAATATTTTTGTACATATAAATATTTTTTATTACTGGAAAAGGTTCTCCTCACTGGCATTCTGACATCAATTGTCCAATGGTTCCAACTCAACCAAAAGACAAACAAAACCAGAAAATTGCTGGAAAAGCTCAGCAGATCTGGCAGTATCGCTGGAAAGAAATCAGAGTTAACATTTCAGCTCTTCCTCAGAACAATCAAAATACAATTGCCTCCTCTGTAAAGCAGAGACATCATCATCCCACATCTTTGCTAAACTACTTTGACTCCAAGTTTTTAATAGACTCCATGGTTAGCTGCATATTTCCTTCCATACCATAAAATCCTCTTGGCTCTGCCCTTTTGTGCAATCTCTCTTTGGTGGTACAACCTATTGTCCTTTGGCTCAACTTTCTAGAACTGCCTCATATCAGACTTACAACATTTGTACCTTTAAAAATGTTCTACATGCCAATTGAAGCTTAATTACCCCTTCTAGTTCTTTTTTGCATGGCTGAATCTTTATTGTTTATTTTTTACCTTGTTTTAATTAGATTCTAATGGAAATAAAAATGAAAAGTCATTATCATCAGACTCTAGAAAAAGAACAAGCTTGTGCTTCGACTAAAAAAGCAAATAAGGGATGCTTACCCTGTACTGCTCACAGAGTCTTTAAAAATTCTGACAGGTTATTATTGACATGGGAAGCAGTCAGATTGGAAGAATGTAAAAAACTTTGGGGCATTGTATTGTTAGATGCAATATAACACACAATTTGATGTCTCAGTGCTTACCTTTAACGACAATGAGTACATTTGACTTTGCTTTTCCTTTTTTGGATACAACATGACAATGATATTGTGTGTCAGTTGTTACCGTGTCCTTCAGCCAGCTGATAATATGGAGTCTCCCATCTCTTAATGGCTGTGTTTGGTGCGTAACAGATTCGATCACCCTTTGACCATTTTTCTTCCAAATAAAATGCAAATCTCTGGGTCCTGTAGAAAGTAATAGCGTTGAAAATCACCATATTTATTTGTTTGTTTCACCTTCTTAGGCTGTCTTCTGTTAATACCATAATATTTAATCAGGAGAGACTGCCAGGAGCACAGATTGGTGACTTGCTGATAGCTGAGACAACTGAAGTAGATTGATCTGAACAGTTATGAAATAGATTCCCATGTGATATGCCATGCTAACCATCAGTTAAAATCAACTGAGGTAAAGTCAAGGTTACACCAATGATCTTGTAGTTTGAATGAAATGTCTGGAGATCCATGGATACTCATTGGATTCTTCCTTTAGTGATGGCACATCAGACCAGGGAAGAGATTGAATTGCTGCATGTATTGCTGACTAAATTTTCTTCCCCATGAAGTTCCTTCCAAGAACGATGTTGAACCAAATTTTATTGATTGGTATTAGAATATTGATCCTGCTTCTTTAAAAAAAATCATTTGAATATGAACAATAGTAAATTTGTTAATTCTTTTCAAATTACCATCAGAAATTTTCAGCTCTTCTCTCTGCATGCGCTCACCTTCCAGTGTGTGACAAATGCTTATATTTCAGTGTGTGATAATTACAGCTGGCATCACTCTCATTGTAAGACTTGTCTTGTGGTTAACCATAAGACCTATTCCCCTCTTTTTTTTGATCAACCTTAACGCTTACAACAGCTCAGATTATAACATGAAGGTCTAAGGCGTCGGAACATATCAAAGTGAATACTAATGTTCAGTGCAATTGCTCTGGTCCTACGGTTTAAAGTTCTCTCCTGAACATCCCTCTCACTTGCCTTATTTGACACATTCCTTAAAATTCCTCTTTGACCAAGCTTTTGGTAATTTTTTTGCATATCTCAAAGGGAAACTAAGCATTTATGTTAAGCTGTCTTGAAGAAGTTGGTTTTAAATTGAGCGCTTCTGTGGAGCTATTAAAAGCAGAATTGTTCCTCTGAGTCCACAGGATTACAATTGTTCCTCTGAGTCCACAATGACCAACTTCTTCCATCTCCTCCATCATGAACATTACAGGTTGTTAATTCTTTAGCATTGGCCCCGAGTCTCCAAGTCTTGAAGCAATTGTGAGCAACCCGGAGAGCAGTCTGTTGGGTGTAAAAGTGTTTTTTAAAAAATTTTCTTTGCTAATAGACAGGCTAGGGAGACAAGGCTGTCAATGAAACAGCCAAGTGTAGTGGAGACAGTGGTCTTTCTGCTTTCCAAGAGGTTTGAGCACAAAAGCAATGTACTATGAGAACGACCATGGAATGTGAGGTAGCACGTCATGAAAACACACTCCTGGCAGTTGAAATAAACAGCCTAAGCTGCACCCATTCCCACTAATAACCAAAAGCTGGGAATTACCTTTGAGTCTTTGCCAATGCAGTAAGCAATCCAATAATCAAAAATATAAGATACACAAGTTGCTTGTGGGGGCACAATCAGTACTGACAACTACTGGGAAAAATATGTGAGGCCTGAGGCCTAATTTCAAATCTAGGATGTTCCTGTTGGGGCTTGCCACTAATTCATGAGTTGGAAATGGCTAAAACTAATATTCATCCTGCACAGTAACTAGGCAGAATAAGATACAAATATGGAGTTAGCTGTTGCTCTTCAATGTACATACTGATTAAAATAGCTTCATGTACTATACTGGGTTCCTTTTGACTTTCAATTTTCCAGCTATTTCAGTTTTACCCTTTGGCAATTTCTTCACAATGCTCACAACTACCAATAAAATAATTCAGATATGACTATTTCCTTGCAGCAATAGAAGAATACATACATAGAAATAAACCACTTAGCTATCATTGTCTATGCTTGACTTAAACACGGACAGATACACAAATACTAAAGTAAGAGAAATGCTAGAAAATTATTTATCATAAATCCCTTTCAACTCGAATGTAAATAGTTGAGCATCAACAGCCATGATCTTATTGAATTTGGTTTAAGGAACAGATATTGCGTGTCCTTGATATGTATGTCCCCGTCAGGCAGGCAGTAAGTGATAAGGTAAGGGAACTGTGATTTACTAAAGAAATTGTATCTCTTGTTAAGCGGAAGGGGGAGGCTTATGTGACATTGAGACAAGATGGTTCAGATGAGGCAATGGAGGGTTATAGATTAGCTAGGAAGGATTTAAAGAAAGAGTTAAGAAGAGCAAGGAGGGGGCATGAGCATTCATTAGCAGGTAGAATAAAGGAGAACCCTAAAGCTTTCTATAGGTATGCGAGGAATAAAAGGATGACTAGGGTAAGAATAGGGCCAGTCAAAGACAGAAGTGGGAAGTTGTGTATGCACCCTGTGGAGATCAGAGAGGTGCTAAATGAATATTTCTCAACTGTTTTTACTCAGGAAAAGGAGAATATTGTAGAGGAGAAGACTGAGATACGGGCTATTAGACTCGAAAAGGATTGAGGTTAGCAAGGAGGAGGTGTTATTAATTCTAGAAAGTGTGAAGGTAGATAAATCCCTGGGCTGGATGGGATTTTTCTGAAGATTCTCTGGGAAGCTAGTGAGGAGATTGCAGAGCCTTTGGCCTTGATCTTTGAGCATCATTGTCTACAGGTTTAGTACCAGAGGACTGGAGGATTGCAAATATAGTGCCCTTGTTCAAGAAGGGCAGTATAGATGGCCCAGGTAATTATAGACCAGTCTGCTGTAGGAACAGCTAAGAGACTAGGAATCCTGCAGTGAGGTGACTCATTTCTGGTGATCCCAAACCCTGTCCATCATCTAGAAGACTAGTCAGGGCAGATGGAATACTCTCAGCATGCCAGGATGGGTGCAACTTCAACAAAACTAAAGAAATTCAACAGCATCCAGGACAACACAACCTACTCAATTGGCATACCCTCCATTACCTTCACCACTCACTGCCTTCACCACCAACAGTGACAGCAATGTACATCATTTAAAAGATGCATTGCAACAACTGCTCAAATTGCCTTTAGATATGGGTGTTTTGCCTTCAGCAGGATATTTCACAGATTTTAATTACAGTTTGTTATTACATAGCGACATTAAACTTACAAGCATATCAGTGAGCTAATGTCAAGTTGTTTAATTACACACAGAGCAGCATGCCTACATTTTAAGTGATCCCTGTAGATGGAGTTTTAGAACTTTATAATGGCTGGTCATACATTACGATCTGGTGATTGTATCATGAGCGTGTCTCAAAAGGTAAACTAATATACTAACCATGAAATATAACAACTTCGATAGCACCATCCAAACTGACAATCCCTACCATCAGAAGGAGAAGGACAGCAGATGTGTTGGGACTACTACCTATAAATCCCTCTTCAATGTATATACCACCCTAACTTGGAACTATATGATTATTCCTGATTTGGTTCTGGAACTCCCTTCCTAGAACACCGTCGTGTACCTACATTCCAAGAGATTGCAGCAATTCAAGGTGGATCACTACTACATGGCTCCAGTGCAACCAGGGATGGGCCATAAATGTTGGCCCAGCCCACAATACCTACATCTCACAAATGAATAAATTGTTGAAAGTATGTTTTTTTTAAAAAAAATCTATGATTGAAATATAATTGAGGCCTGAGGACCAATTTCAATTCCAGGGCCCTCCTGGAATTGAAAAAAAAAACCTGTTTGGTTTGAAGTGACCAAAAGCAAATCTTCATCCTGCATATTAACTAAGTGTCTTAAGATACAAATATGAGGTTAGTTGTTATTCTTCAGTGTATATACTGATTAAAATATATTATACTGAATTTCTTGGACATTCAGTTTTCAGCTGCTGATTTATAAATATGATAATTTCATGACAATGTTCACAAGAAGTGACGATTATGTGATATAATACTAGGTTTTAAAATTGTTGGTTGGGAGCATTGTGGAAAGTTCAGGTAATAACTTTCATACTTTTAAGGTCTGCAGTGCCGTGAATCATGATTTTAAACACAGAAGAGCTAGGAGGAGACAAGTTTTAAGATGAAGTTTTGGACTTGGAAAGGAAAGCATATAGGAACACTGACATTAACGAACTTGATAAAACAATCATTCACCATTGTTCAGAGGGATCATTGACATCTCTCTCTGTTGGAAAAATGATCAATTTTGTACATAGCTTGAATGGAGACAATTCAGAGACAGGCTTCCATGAACTAGCACAACCCATAAGAGAATTGAACTCATGCTGCTGGCATCATATTCTAGCTATCCAGGCACCTGAAAGACAAATTTCTGGAGAGGTTGGAGGCTGAAGAGATGGGTTTGCCTTTCATCTATTGTGCTTTCCCTGTAAAAATTTAGGAGCATGTGACAGCATCCAGAAAGTCTCACTGGAAGCCGATTTCAGCCTCTAAAAGGAGTGATGGGCTGGTGAGAAACCGAAGGCTTCTTGGCAAGAATAGCCTGATAAATATGAAGTTAAGGTAAAAAAAAATTAAGAGCAAAATGTTCATGAAGAATTAAGTGGTTATTAGTCATACGCAATTATTAGTTAGCACTGCAAGAGTCTTAAAGCAATGAGTCTTTGAAGAATGGAAAGGAACAAAACTTTTCTTGCATATTAAAGAAATTTAGAACAAAGCCAGAATATTACACAAGACATAAAAAGTATTTTTCTCAGTGGGGAGATATTGCATCATGCAGCCTTTTATTCAGTACTCCAATTTCTAAATGTGCCCTTTTAAAAAATAGAACGATGCTAAGTAGTCATACGCCTTTCCATTCAAGTCCATTGATGTGTGGCAGTTATGTATGCGAAGGTTCACAGGCAAATAGTGCTTTCGGGTATTTCCCCTTTGGTTTAAAGCTATAAACATATGAGTAAAAGCACCATCTGGCTGACTACAGAGTTAGACTAGTAAAACCCAAGTTCAATGTACTGAATTAATCAATCAGTTTCAATAGTTATCTTGTAATACAATTCTCCTGTGTCTCAGAGCTAGGAAGAAAGCATGAGTCAACAACTAGGATTCCAGCAGTTAGACAAAAATGTATATGTTAATTCATTCACTTGGTGTAAAGTTGAATACAATTAGAAAGACATGGACTGAACTGCAAGACATTTGACTGAAATTTCCAGTTTGAGTATTACAAGCCAGCAACTTTTCCAAATTTCTTTTCCACCATCCTCACTCCCATGCACCACAGCTCACTTGAGCCAGCATGTATTGTTAGAATATTAAAGCGTTTCTGAAACCCTATATATGTAATCTTCTAAGTCCAATTATTTGTGATGTATTTTGGACTACTCAGGCACGCTACAAATGTAATTATCTGACCACTCGTTTATGGCTCCCTACATGAAACTCAGAATTCCTAAACTACTCTTTATATCCCGGACTTCAGAGCAGCAGAGAAAATTAGAAAGAATGTTCTAGTGCTTATCTTTCTGGTGATTTATTATCTTTCACCCATGCCTGACTGACTTCATCCTATAAGAACACACGAACTAGGAGCAGGAGTAGGCCGTCTGACCCCTCAAGCCTGCTCCGCCATTTAATAAGATCATGTCTGATCTTTGAGACTAAGCTCCACTTACCCACCCACTCACCATATCCCTTAATTCTTGCACTGTTCAAAAATTTATCTAGCCTTGCCTTAAAAACATTCAGCGAGTTTGCTTCAACTGCTTCACCAGGCAGGGAATTCCACAGATTCACAACCCTTTGGGTGAAGAAGTTCCTGTTGACCTCAGTCCTACATCTGATTCCCTTTATTTTGAGGTGATGCCCCCTAGTCCAAGTTTCACCAGCTAGTGGAAATAACCTCCCTGCCTCCACCTTATCTATTCCTTTCATAATCTTATTTGCTTCTATAAGCTCTCCCCTCATTCTTCTGAATTCCAGTGAGTGTAATCCCAGTCTAATCAGTCTCTCCTTATAATCCAACCCATTCAACTCTGGAATCAACCAAGTGAATCTCCTCAGTACCCCCTCCAGTGCTAGTATATCCCTTCTCAAGCAAGGAGACCAAAACTGCACACAGTACTCCATGTGTGGCCTCACCAGCACCCTATACAGCTGCAGCATAGCCTCTCTGTTTTTAAACTCCATCTCTCTAGCAATGGCAGACAAAATTCCATGTGCCTCCATTTAATTACCTGCTGCACCTGCAATCCTACTTTTAGCGATTCATGCACAAGGACACCCAAGTACCTCTGCATGGCAGCATGCTGCAATATTTTACCATTTAAAACATAGTCCATTTTGCTTTTATTCCTACCAAAATGGATGACCTCACACATATCAACATTGTACTCCATCTTCCAGACATTTGCCCACTCACTTAGACTACCTATATCCCTCTGCAGACATTCAGTGTCTTCTGCACACTTTGCTCTACCACTCACCTCAGTGTCATGTGCAAATTTTGCCACACTACACTTAGTCCCCATTTCCAAATCATCTAATGTAAATTGTAAACAATTGTGGTCTCAATACTGATCCATGAGTAACACCACTAGCCACTGACTGCCAACCAGAAAAACACCCATTTACCCCTACACTTTGCTTTCTACTGGTCAACCAGTCCTCTATCCATGCCAATACATTACCTGTAATACTATGCAACTTTATCTAATGTAGCAGCCTTTGGCGTGGCACTTTTTCAAATGCCTTCTGGAAATCCAGATCCATCACATCCACAGGTTCCCCATTGTCCATAGAAGCAATCTCAACATACTTTCTAGAAAGTGTATATTTTTATTATACGCAGCATGTATTAAGATAAATACCTATCATTCTAAAGCTGTAATTTCATGTGCACTTTCACAAAAAAAATAGTAATATCCCTAAAGTCTTAATTACAGCCAAGGTCCTCACTCTTGGGAATCTGTACGAAAACAAACTAACATCAAGGCAGCAAATAAAAGAAAGAATCACCATACAACAACAATTTATATAGTTTGCAGAACGTTTCTGAAACAAAATAGGAACAGATTTGCGTGAACAGAAAGAATGCTTTGCATTTACTATGATTGTAAAAGGTTTATTTTCTGGTTCAATATGATTGAACATTATTGCAACATCCTTTAGGGAAAAAAAACAGTTTCAGACATAAATGAAAACAATTTCATGGTCAAATTATGAAAATTATAGTTTTGTTCAATAATATTAAATTTGATTTGTGGCCTCAGGTTCTGAAACAAATTGGTTATATTATCAGTACTGATGTACATTAGACCCCAGTCAAGAGAAAGGGCTCTAAAATTCTTATCCTTGTTTGCAAATCCCTCTAATGCTTCGTTGCTTCCCAGAATCTGGAACAGCTTCATAACCCACCGAAATAAATGCATTTTTCTAAATCTGTCCATTTGTGCCTTCCTAACCAACATCTTAATTACTCCACTATTGATGTTCATGCCTTCATCTATCTAGGACTCAAACTCTGAAATTCTCTCCCTTTATCTCTTGGCTCTTCTACCTTGCTTTTATCCCAACATAACATCTCACATAGTCATTTTCACTTTGTTTTATAATACTCCCGTGAAGTTTAGATTTTTAGATTAGATTCCCTACAGTGTTGAAACAGGACCTTCGGCCCAACAAGTCCACATCACCCATTGAAGCACCCCACCCAGACTCATCCCCCTATAACCCACGCACCCCTGAACACTATGGGCAATTTAGCATGGCTGATCCACCTAGCCTGCACATCTTTGGACTGTGGGAGGAAACTGGAGCACCCGGAGGAAACCCACGCAGACATGGGGAGAACGTTCAAACTCCACACAGACAGTTGCCCAATGCTGGAATCGAACCTGGGTCCCTAGCGCTGTGAGGCTGCAGTGCTAACCACTGAGCCACCATGCCACACAGTGTCTTGCAATGTTTCATTATGTCAAAAGTGCTATTTGAATTTTGTTGTATATTGGTTATCAACTTGCGTAAGTTGCCATACTCAGAAATACTGAGCTCACTTTGAACCCAACTATCTTAGTTAATAAAAATAGAAATTTTTAGAGAAACTTAGCAAATCTGGCAGCATCTGTGCAGAGAAAGTAGAGTTAATGTTTAAAGTCCAGCAACACTTTTTCAGAACTTCTGGTTCTGACTCGTTTTGAAGATGTACTATTGGACTTGGAACTCTGCTTTCTCCCTACAGATGCTGCTAGCCCTGCCCAGTTATCTCCAGTAATTTCTATTTGTTTCAGATCTGCAACATCTGCAATTCTTGGTTTTAGTCTTGATTGACACTTCAGAGCATAATCCAGTCCCCACTTAGTTTTTGCACAGTATCTTTCTGAAGTGTTTTTCTAAGCTACAAAAATTCTTACTGGGTGATTCTTGTTGTTTGTGAGAAGGTATTCAACACTAAATAACACTGACATAATTCACACTTTAGAGATGTGCCTGTGTTTTATGAATGTCAACACTGAATCACAACTTTTGATCAACTAGCTATTTTAGTTGTTCCATTGTGAAGGTGCTATTTTTATCAGATGACTGTTGAATGAGACATTCAAGTACAATATCACCAAGGCACTCATTCATGACCAACACAGTAGTCTTTTTGTGTGCTTATCCAATTATATATAGGGTAAAGATCAGATCAAACATGATGAATGCGAAGACGTGAGGAAGCACTGACAATTGGTGGAATCTTGGTAGGCCTGCAGACCGGTCCCTTGAGGTTAGCAGGACATCTGGATAAAGTGGTCAAAATATATATTTAACCTTTGTTAGGTGAGACAGAGTTTAAGAGCAAGGTGGTAATGCTGGAAGTGTATAAAATATTACTTAGGCCACTAGAATATGTGTATTTTTCTGGAATCCACATTATAGGTGTGATCTGATAGCACTGGAGAGGATGCAGAGGAAATTTACAATGATGTTGCCTGGGCTGTAGAGTTTCGGTTACAAGATTGGACAGACTGGGGTTGTTTTCCTTACAGAGTAAGTTGAGGAGAACACAGTTGAGACATATACAATTACGTGGGACATATAAAGTAGACAAGAAACTTTTCCCTTTGATGGTGGTATCAATGATCAGGTAGCATCAGAGGCAGGAGGTTTAGAGAAGATGAGAGGAAAAGCTTTTTCATTCATGTGTTGGGGGGAATCTGGAACTCACTGTCTTTAAATGATGGCGGAGGCAAAAACCCTCACGACAATGAGGGAGTACATAGATGCGCATTTGTGATACCCAGGCATACAAGGCTATGAGCCAATTACTGGAAAATGGGATTAGATTAGTAGTTGGCTGTTTTTGACCAGCTAGACATGCTAGACAAAAGAGGTAATGGGAACTGCAGATGCTGGAGAATCCAAGATAACAAAGTGTGAAGCTGGATGAACACAACAGGCCAAGCAGCATCTCAGGAGCACAAAAGCTGATGTTTCGGGCCTAGACCCTCTCTGATGAAGGGTCTAGGCCCGAAACGTCAGCTTTTGTGCTCCTGAGATGCTGCTTGGCCTGCTCTGTTCATCCAGCTTCACACTTTGTTATGTTAGACAAAAGAGCCATTTTCTGTGCTGTAGATCTTTATGATTCTATGGCCCATGAAGGCATTTCTGAAGGAAGTTAATAGTCAACTATATTATCGTGGGTCTTGAATTACATGCAGACCAATTCAAATAGGAACAACAGATTTTCTTCTCTGAAGGACATTAGTGAACCAGATGAGTTTTTGAAAACAATCTGCTATATTCAAAGTCACCATCACTAAACTAGTTTATTATGCCAGATGTAATTTTTAATTAACTGAATTTAAATTCCAAACTGCTGAGATTTTGAGCTCACGTATTGAAATTAGTCAGGCCAGTAAAATAATGACAATGCTACCATAAAGGATAGCTTAAATATACATAATTTTTAAAAAAGCTTTGTTCATTGAATGTGGACATTGATGGATCATTGATTCCTGATTGTGCTTAAGATGGTAGTGATGAGTTGCGTTGTCAAACTACTTCTATTCATGTGGTGCAGGTACATAGACAGTTCCTCAAATTTGACCCTATTATGGAATCTCTACAGTGCGGAAACAGGTTATTTGGCCCACCAAATCCACACTGACCCACTGAACAGAATCCTACCCAGACCCACCCTATCCCTGTGACCCTACATTTCCCATGACTAATCCACTTATCTTGCACATCTTTAGATTGTGGAAGGAAACCGGAGCACATGGGGGAACCTCATGCAGAGAAATGTGCAAACTCTACACAGACAGTTGCCCGAGGCTAGATTTGAACCCAGCTCCCTGGCGCTGTCAGGTAGCAATGCTAACCACTGAGCCACTGTGCTGTCCCAACAAATTAAGGAATTGTGATATATTTCCAAGTTGAGATGGTGTGTAACAGATACGAGAACAGGTCATGATGTTTGCTTGCAACTGCTGACCTTCTGGGCCATAAAGATCACAGGGTGAGAAAGTGAGTGTGAAGGAGCCTTGGGTAAATTATGTTAGAAACAACATTCTGGAATACTGGTAGCAAACATATTGATATTATCAAAACATGGTGAATAAGATAAGAATGTAGCCAAAAAAAGGCTAAATATCAATAGCAAACCTATGTGGTTACATTTAGTGGAAATTAAAGAAAGTTATAGTGACTGACTCTTACCACATTTCAAAGAGCATTAAGTTGTGGCACAGTTTCATTCACAGGTCTTGGCCAAATTAGTTCTCAATCTAAGCAATATTACAGTGCCTTTTGACCTCATTAGCCGCGGACTAAGAAATAAAGTGCATATACTTACAGTGCACGATATCAGATAGAACTGTTGTTACACTAGAAGATAACAATATTTAAAACAAGTCCAAGTCAACACTTGCAGTGAGACTTTACACAAGTTAACCACATGCCATAAAACTCACAACCCACTAATTACCAGGTCCGTATATTTATGCAACCAATTTGTACCCAATAACATTTAACTAAAACAAAGTGCTGGAGAAACTGAGCGGGTCTGGCAGTATTTGTAGAGAGAAAACCAGTTAATGTTCTAATGAGGGGGTCATTGGATTCAAAACATTACCTTTGTTTGTCTATCCACAGATACTGCCAGACCTGTTGGGTTTCTTCAACGCTTTTGGCTTTGTTTCAGAATTTCAGCATCCGTAGCCCTTTCTTTTATTATATTCCTTAACTAATATGTCTGTCACCCATTCTCTCATCCCATTGGGTTTTAGGTATTCCTTCAGGCTATATTAGATGACAGATTCCCTGTTTCTCTTTAAATAAATCTAATAACAAAACAAACAAGACAAGCAAAACAATAGTAAAGCCCTTTTTGCGGTATGTACAACAGTTACTTTTTTACTCTCTTCTTTCATTCATAGGTTGAGGGTGTCATTGCTGGGCAACATTTATTGCCCATCCCTAATTGCCCAGAGGACAGTTAACCGTCATCTACATTGCTGTGCGTCTGGAATCACATGCAGGGCAGACTGGATAAGAATGGCAGTTTCCTTCCCTAAAGGGAAGTGACCTTCAGTTAGAGAACCTGATAGGTTTTACCCCAACAAATTAACAATAGATTAATGATCATTACTGGACTCTTAATTCCAGATTTTTAAAAACTGAATTCAAATTCCACCATCAGCCATGGCTGATTCAAACCCAGGTCCCCAGAACATTATCTGGGTCTCTGGATGAACAATCCAGCGGTAATACCATTAGGCCATTGCCTCCCTCATTGTCATCTTGGAACATACTCCTTTTCTTGCAAAATAAGCAGATGGCTGCTGCTTTCCAACACTTTAACTTGGAAATTTCTCTATTCCAGCATCAATATTAAAACTACAATAATGCTCCATAGTAATTTATTACTAATGTTGCACTCAGTGTATTGTTGCTAAGTCTGTTTTTAGCAAAAATACTGAAAGTTCTGAGAAAAATGGCACATCTACAAACGTACCAAGAGTGAGAGTTTCTGCTAAACTACTTCTTACTACTCTTCTGATCTTTTTAGTTTCCCAAGCTAAGGGCCAACATTTATCTCCCTTTCAAACAAGAACAATTAGTAACCCTTTTACACTCAAAATTCCAAGGCATAAGGTGCAGGAGTGAAACTAACAATTTCAATTTGTTGGCATGTCCAAATGGATACAAATTTCAAAACACAATGCTCGATTTTTAATTTTTTTCAATTGTTTACCTGAACATGAAAAGAGAAGGTCAATTGTCAGAGTTGTGTACAGATGTCCCCACCACCCAAACCCCAACATCCCACCCGTAAGCACATGGTAGAATGGGGTATCAAGAAATAATGTGAGCTTGTCAAACAGGTACAATAATTATCATGGCAGAATCTACAGATCCTGGGAAAAAAAGAATCAGATGGGAGAAGTACTTCAAATTCATTGAATGTCTTCAGGACAGTTTCTTAGATGAGCATGTTATGGTGCCAACCAGAGAGCAGGATACTGTAGACCTGGTTTTGACCAAGGAAATGTAATTACTGACTTCAGACTGGAAGTGGCCCCAGATAACAGGAATCATACAACTGCATTTTACAAACAAACAGTTTGCGAGAGAAAGAGAGAGTGAGAGCGAGAGAGAGCGAGAGTGAGAGCGAGAGTGAGAGCGAGAGAGAGCGAGAGAGAGAGCGAGAGAGAGCGAGAGAGAGCGAGAGAGAGCGAGAGAGAGCGAGAGAGAGCGAGAGAGAGCGAGAGAGAGCGAGAGAGAGCGAGAGAATTGTGGGTCCGAGACTACTATTTTGAATTTACACAAAGGCAATGATGAGAACATGAAGTCAAAGCTAGTGAAAATGAACTGGCAATTTAGTTTAATGGATACGTTAACAAACCAAATTCACTATAGTCTTAAAAGACCATAGGGCTCCTCCCTCATTGGATAAAGCCAACCGATATTGTTTTAAACTGAGGGCCACCATGCCTCAGGCAAGGGGAGAGGTTCGGAATGAGATCCCTCATGGTAATTTCAGCCAATGCAGGAATAGAGCTCACACTGTTGGTGTTATTCTGCATTACAAACCAGCCAACTGGTCCATGGTAGGTCAGAGATGTAGTGGCAAACATTTAAGAGAATATTCCAGAAAGTATAGAATAGATACAAATTACTTTTATTTGTTGGAATGTAAGGAATGGATCCACAGTACATTTAACTATGCATTGGATCCACAGTACATGGTTAACTATGAATGGAACCCACAATATTGGCATCACTCTGCATAGCAAACCAGTCATCCAGCCAGCTGATCCATGATAGGTCAAGAGAGATGTAGTGGCAAACATTTAAGGGATGTGTTGATTCTGGAATATCCCAAGAAATAAGAAATATTTCGAAGGGACGAACCAATTAATTCACCATAGAGGTTAACTGAAAATGTAAAAGATAATTTCAAACTCAGAAAAAAAAGATATAATTGCGCAGAGGTATGTTGCAAGTCATAAGATTTTTCTAAGAAATTTTCAGTCCAACGGAAATTATTTAAAAATTAATGAAGGAAAAATTAGAATATGAGAGAAAGCCAAAAATGTAAAATCAGATAAGAAAAGTTTCTTCAGATATTTAAATAAGAAAGGAATTAACAAACTACTGGTCCTATAGATAATGAGTCCGGGAAATTAATAATGGAGGATAAGGAGAGGGCAGTTGAACTGAATAGATACCTGGCATTTGTCTTCACTAGAGAGGATACAAAGAGCATTGTGGAAACAGCTGTAAATCAGGAATTGAAAGGAACGGAGGAATTCAAGAAAATTATAGTTACCAGGTAAATAGTACTGAGCAAATTGTTGGAACTGTGAGTGGGGAAGTCCCCAAAGGATTTCATCCCAGGGTCTTAAAAGAAGTGGCAAGTGAGACAATAAATGAGTAGGTTTTAATTTTCCTAAGCTCATTACATTCAGGGAAGGCTCTTTTAGATTGGAAAATAACTACTGTAACTTCTCTACTCAAAAAGGGAATGAAGCAAAAAGCAGGAAACAAAAGCCAGTTAGCTAAACATCTGTCATATGGAAAACGTTAGAAGATTCAACTAAAGACATTATAGCAGAGCACTCGGATAAGTTCAATGCAATCAGGCAGAGCAAAAACGTTTTTTTAAAGGAAATAATGTTTCCTGAGGGCACAGTGGCTCAGTGGTTAGCACTACTGCCTCGAAGTGCCAGGGACCTTGATTTGATTCCACCTACTGCAACTGGCTGTGTGGAGTTTGCATTATCTCTCCTGTCTTGGCAAGTACTTCAGTTTACCCCCACAGTCCAAAGATTTGCAGGTTAGGTGGATTGTCAATGCTAAATTGTCCTTTAGTGTCCAGGGCTGTGTAGGTTAGATGGATTAGCTTTGGGAAATGCAGGACTGTGGAGTTAGGGTGGGATGCTCTTCAGAGGGTCAGTATGTAATCAAGGGGTCAAATGGCCAACTTCCATGCTATAGGAATCCTATAATTCTCTACATTTAACTAATTTAGTGGAGTTCTTTCAAGAAATAACATGAGCTGTAGATAAAGGAGGAACCAATGGAAGTATAACATTTGGATTTTCTGAACACATTTCATAAGGTGTCAAGTCAAGGATTGATGAGGGTAGAGTATTGATATTGCCTACGTTGTGACATGCCTTATTAAAATCAACGTTCCACATGGCAGACTGGTCAAAAAAGTAAAAGCCCATAGGAAACAGGGTAATGTGTTGAAAACAATTTGAAGTTGGTTTTGCAACAGGTAACAAAGGATAAAGCTATGATTAATTGCTGCCCTTGTGATTGGAAAGCTGTTGCAAATGGTTATCCGCAGGGGTTGGTGTTGGGATCCCCGTTGTCTGTTTTATACATTGACTATTTGGACTTGAATATGGAAGACTGGGGCACAATTGTGAAAGCTGTAAGCTCCAAAGTTATACAGATGGGTTGGTGGAATCAGCAAGTAAGTGGCAGATTAAGTTCAACTCTGGTAAGTGTGAGGTAATGCATTCAGGGAGGTCAAACAGCAAAAGGGAATACACAATAAACAGGAATATACTGAAAGGGGTAGATGAAGTGAATGATCTTGGTGTACAAATATACAGGTCCCTGAAGTTGGCAGTACAGATAGATAAGCTTGTAAAGAAGACAAATGGAATGCTCTCCTTCATTGGCTGAGTTAGAGAATACAAGAGTAGGGAATATAATGATAAAAGAGTAGTTTAAAACTTAAGTCACTATAATTGCTCTGCAGAGAAGATTTACTACAATGTTGCCAGGGCTGGAGAACTGTAGCTATGAGGAGACATTGGAGAAGTTGGGGCCTTCATAAGTGGTGTGCAACTGGGGTCAGTGCTGGGACTTCAATTCTTTATAATTTATACAAATGATTTAGAGAAATGGACTGAAGGTATGGTAGCTAAATTTACTGATGACACAAAAGATAGGAATGTTAGTTGTGTAGAGGACATGAGGAGCCTACAAAGGGAAACAGATAGATTAAGTGAGTGGACAAAGATCTATCAAATGGAGTATAATGTGGGAAAATGTGGAATTGTCCATTTGGCAGAAAAAAATGAAAATAAAAGCTGATTAGTCAAATGGTGAGAGGTTGCATAGCTGAGATACAGAGAAATCAAAGTATTCTAGTGCACAAATCATATGTTAGTGTGCCGGTACAGTAATTTATCTTGAAAATGAGTAAGATGTTTTGTTTTATTGCAAGAAAAATGGAATTCAAGAACAGGGAGATTATGCTTCCATCATACAAGGCAGTGGTGAGTCCACATCTGAAATACCGTGTACAACAATGGTTACACTATTTGTGGAAGGAAAGAAATATATTGTCAGCAGTTCAAAAAGGTTTAATAGACTAATACTTGGATTGCCTAATAATGGAAAGTCTAGACAGGCTAAACCTGTATCTTCCAGAGTTTGAAGAGTTAGAGGTGATTTAATTGAAACATATAAGATCCTGAAGTGACTTGACCGGATGCATGTTTTCTGTTGTGGGACAATGGAGAATGAGGGGTAATAGTTAGGGATAAGGGATCACCCAATCAAGACACAGATGGGAGAAACAAAAGGCCCTCAGAACGTTGAGTATCTTTGGAATTCCCTTCCTCAAAATGCAGTGGATGCAGAATCTTTAAATGCTTTAAAGTCAGAGGTCGATAAATTCTAAGTATCAAGGGGATTACAATTTTTTGGAATATGTAGGAATGTAGGGTTGAGGTTGAAATCAAATCAACCATGATCTTACTGAATGACAGAACAGATTCAAAAGGCAAAAGTGGCTTACTTTTGGTCTTTGCTCATATATTTTATTATCTTCCTCCTTGGGATTTTGCATAGCTTCATAGTTTACTCAACTTTAATACTTCAAGTCTGCACTTGGTCTGTTTACGTACCCAGCCCATTCAGCTGTACAATTAGATTTCACACTTCTTCCACTTCAATTGATGCAGCATCTTTTTGTAATGGCAACCTGAGTAATGGCAATGAGGTGTTATTTCCCAAATAAGATTGCCGATGCAAAGTGACACGTGATCTATTTGCTCTAATTTCCAAACCAAAGTACTTAAAAGAACCCTAACTTCCAATTTTGAATTCTGTTTTAAGCCCATTAATGATAATGTTTACAAATGCACTGCTCCCACCTCAAAAGAAAATAACCTACGTGTAGGGGAGTCCAAAACTGAGGACATAAGGTTTAAGGTGAGAGGAGAGGGCTTTAAAACAGACTTGAGGGGCACCTTTTTCACTTAAATGGTGGTGTGTGCATGGAATGAGCTGCCAGAGGATGTGACAGAGGCACGTATAATTACAACATTTAAAAGACATTTGACCAGTACATGATTAGGAAAGATTTAGAGGGATCAGGGTCGATAGATCTAATTCAGTTTGGGGTACCTGGTTAGCATGAATGCTTTGGACTGAAGTTTGCAACCTTGTAGTTCCTGTTGGTTTCAGTGCTGTATTACTCTAGACTCCATCAAAAGCATCTAAAAGCTGCTTCTCATGCAAGTAAAATGTGGCAGTGGCTGCTTTTAACTGAAGAGAGCCCAATTTTGATAGTGATGTGGAGGTGCCAGTGTTGGACTGGAGTTAACAAAGTCAGAAACTTTTGGAGTGCTGCTCCTTATTCAGGTGAAGTGGAGGGAAACGGACCAGCATTGAATATATATGCGGAAAGATAATAGCAAGACAATTCCAGGTAAAGAGTGACAACAGATAAACACAAAATGGAAGAGTGGAATGCTGACAGGCTGAATACCTATCATATTATTTCTGGCATTTGATTTGTCTCAACACTATCTTACTTTTGATTTTTGTAATTATGTCTGTCTTAATCAGTTCATAGATCATCCCTTCACTGGCTTTCCAGTGGTTTATCCACACTGTTTGACACTTTTGATCACTGCAAAGACTTGTTATTCAGCCTGTCAACACTCTAGTCACACTATTTGTACTTACCTGTTAACAATCTTAATTACCTGGAATTATCTTGCCATTATCTCTTCACCTATATATTCTGTGCCTGTGTGCTTCCCTTCACTTCACCTGACAAAGGAGCAGTACTTTGAAAGCTTGTGATTTCAACCAAAGCTGTTGGACTATTACCTGATGTCATGTGACATCCAATTTTAATAAAACAGGTTGCATCGAAATGCAAAACCTAGGGGTAATAATTCAGGTCATTAAAGTACAAGCATGTTCCCACTGCATCTGATGTCTTTTGTAGATGATGGATAAACACTTCCCTCTACAGCTGATCTCCCTGCAGGTACAGCTTTAATATCAATTGATCTACATTCCCAAGCATTTGCTGATATTAAAGCCAAGAAAATTTTCAGAACTGCTTTACCTGCAGTCAGTGTAGCTACTTTTACATCTTGGTCCCTCAGTTTTCTTTTCCCAGAACCTCATGCCACTAGCCTTGCTTTAGACTTAAAAGTCCAAACAGGAAAAACGTTGTCCACCTAAAGTAATGAAGTCTGTTGTCCCTATCTAGCAATTATTTGTACACACAAAATTCTATGCAACTTTGTCATTCTTGTTATTTCGCATTTTTTATAAACTTGTCTCTCGTTTGGTCATTGTCACTGAGACTATGTGCTCCCACCTGTCTTCTATTTCTTTCTGGACTGCTACTATTTGATCTCCCCCTACCTACTAATAGGGTTTCTTTAAATGGTTTGTGATCCCTTTCTACAGGCATGTTCACTCCCAAACCCGCAGCATGAGGTTACACTGCCTGCATGCAATGCATTCCAAGCTGTATCTTATTTGTGTAAATTTAAATTACACACATTTTCCAAAATACAATAACTATATCATTTTTCTCATCCAGCTCCTCACCACCATCTTCTCCAGGACAACTTGGGTGGGCAATAAATGCTGGCCCTCATTCCATGGCTGAATAAATAAAATTTAAAGTTTGGGACAATTTATGGCATAACGTAGCTTTAAAACATATCTGAAACATTGATTATCTACACCTTGAGCATTTCTGAAGCTTTTTCTATTGTAAATCCAAAATTTCCTTCAATGATAAAAATTATCAATAGCTTTTCTATCTTCATTTCTATTGGTTGTAGCTCTCCTTTCATGTAGTTTTGACAATCTCAATGCATGTTACAGGCAACAATTTGTTAACATGGTATTATCAATTTCCAGTTATAGATTGCTTCCTTAGTGTTACAAATGCTGCTGGAAAGGTTGGCTTTCCAAATCTGTTTATTGGTAAATTTAACTTTTGTCAAACTATAATTCTGTCCTTATTTGTTAACTGAGCACAGCTCAACTTAACAGCACAGGCTGGTGAATTTTCAAATGTATTTTCTGCAGTCTTGTAGTCTACAGAATTCTGTCATGTATCTTTCCATGGTACTATCCTCAGCTTATCTAAATTTGTCAAAATCTGACCATACATACTCTTTAAGCAATCAATAAATTATCTGTTTGATGAATTTTGTTCATGAAAGCACACAATTGTTCAAACATATATCAGTGTTCAAATCATCAGTGTCAAAATTCCTAAAAATAACATTGTTTCTTATCCTGCTTCTGTATTGTAATGGAAGGGATAAGGTCATACCTTGCTTCCTCTTTGGTAAAGTAATTACTCAGGTCCATATTGTAACTTCTTTCTTCTTCTGCTTATAAGCTCATTTTCAGAAAACAGGAGTGGGTGATCACACCCCAAACACTATATTTTAACTCAACCATCCTCTACTTCCAATATTATACACTAGAAGTTAACCTTTAGGAACTTTGGAATAGGAATGACAGCAGGCAATCCAACTCTTCGAGCTCACTCTGGCACTTAACATGATCACAGCTGGTCCTTTCCTGGTCTCAACTCCTGCCTGCTCCCCATTGTCCTTTATCCCGTTTTTCATCAGAAACGTATCTATTTATTTCTTGAATCTGTTGATTGATTCTGCCTCCACTGCCGTCTGGGACAGGGAGTTCCACAGATTCAGAACCCTGACAGAAATAGTTCTTCTTCATCTCAATTTTGAGCCTCTCTCCTCTCACTTGTATCTATGATCTCTATATTTTAAAGTGCAAGTTCATACTTTTAGCCAGACCTTTACTTCAGTTAACTACATTCAAGAAACTCCACTCATTACTAGTTCTCCATATTTATACCAGCAACTCACATCTAATTCACCCTGAATCAATGTATCCATCATTCGTTCCCTTATTCCATTAGGTCTCAGGCATTCCATCAGATCATATTCTATGACAAGATGAATACCTGTATTAATCATCAAAATGTACAAGTGGTTATGACACAGTAATTGTTATGGCTCTGGATTATTAATGCATTACTGAATTTGTGAAGTTGAGTTCAATAAATCTTGTCATTCTGCGGTTGTCACCAAGAGAAATGTTTAGCAAAGTGTTTTAAACATGTAGTTCTTAAAGTTCTTCAGGAATAGGAACTCACCTCCGTTATACAGTCTGATCACACTACATGGTCGAGTCTCAACACTTACTAATTTGAAGGTCTAGCACCAAATTCTTTAGTGATTGGATGTTGTATCATATACTGGATGTTGTAATTATGTCTTCAGTTATCATAGAATCCCTACAGTCCAGACAGCAGGTTAGATGGACTGATTCTGCACCAACCCTCCAAGGGCATTCCACCCAGGGCCATCCAACTAACCCTATCCCTGTAACCCCGCATTTACCACAGCTAATCCACCAAACCTACACACGCCTGGGGCAATTCAGCATAGCCAATTCACCAGTGCAACCAGCAGAAACCCACACAGACACAGGGAGAACATACAAATTCCATACAATCACCAAATGCTGGTTTGAACCCAGGTCCCTGGCACTGACAGGCAGTAATGCTAACCACTTTACCACCTGAAGTTATTCATAATCTCTATATTCATTGCTATTCGGATAACTGCATAAGATCTAGGCTGGTTTCATGGATATTTATCATTTTTTTTAAAAAAATCAACTTTGCCCCAGATTTTCAATTGCTGAGACAGTTATTTGTCCAGAGTACATGGGAGCTGTACGTAGGAACCCATGGGGAGCAGATTCTAAAAGGAATTGCCCAGGATAGCAAAAGATTCGATAGGCAAATTCCTTTATGACTGGAACCACCGAAAGTCTCTACTTAAATTGGAGAATTTAGAGGGGACAGCTGAAATGAAGTAAATAATCATGCAGGAAATGTTAGACTATTTAATATATTGTCTAAGTTTTGAATAACGACTAAAATAATCATCATCCTCAACAGCCCCACCCCACCCCACCCCACCTGGAACCTGTAATTAGTGGTGTGCCACAGGGATCACGACTAGGGCCACAATTGTTTACATTATAATTACAAAACATATTAATAACCTTGCTGAGGAAAGAGGCATGGACCATAGACAAGTCAGGACATTTTGCTACAGCTATACAAGGCACTAGTTGGATAGTAGCTGGAATAGTGAGAACCTTACCTAAAATAAGAACACTGGTATTGGAGGCAGACCAGAGAAGGTTAACTTGACTGATACCAGATTTGGAAGGAATGTCTTGTGAGGAGAGTTTGAGTAGATTGAAATATGGAAAAATGAGAGGACAACTTATTGAAGCAAAAAGGATTCTCAGAGGACTTGACAGGGTAGACGTGGAAAAGTTGCTTCCCCTTCTGGGAGAGTCTAGGACCAGATGGCATAAACTCAGAATAAGGGGTTGCATATTTAAGGCAAAGATGAGGAGAAATTTCCTCAGAAGGTTGTGAATCTGTGAATTTTTTTTAAACGAGAGAGCATTGTTGAGGCTGGGTTATTATATATATTTCAGGCTGAGATACACAGATTTTTAATTAGTCAAGGATTATGAGAAAAAGGCAGGAAAGTGGAACTGAGGATTATCAGATCAGCCACAATCTTAATGAATATTGGAGCAGAGGTGATGGGCTGAATAGCCTATTTCTGTTTCTACTTCTTACTCATCCGGCGTTCTACCCCAGCAACTTAGCCAGCTGGCACGCTACCATCCCTGGTAGTCTAACATGTACTTACCACAGAAGCTGTCAAAGTGGTTGTCTGGGCATTAAACATTTCAGAATACAGGCGGTGAAAAAGGGATGTGGTTTGCCTTCCTCTAACAGTAAAGAAATACGAAGGAACTGACTGAATGCAGGAACAGCTTTGCACCTCTGAAGAAGCTCTGAAAAGATTCACCTCACAGAAATGGCGAGCTCTCTCAAAAATGGAGCGACAACCTGCATAAGTATGTTTCCCTTTGGAAAATTGCAACTTCACTGGAAAACATGCAACATGACACATTCAATACTCCCCTCTAAAATTACCAAATTGAAACCAAATCTGTTTTAAACGACATCTAAAAACAGTAAATAATAATAATACAATTGATAGTCAAACATTTTGGACTGTCATTCAGTAATTGCTCTGGAAATGAGAACTGAAAGAACTGCGGATGCTGGAGATCAGGAACAAAAGCAGAAGTTGCTGGAAAAGCTCAGCAGGTCAGAACAGGAAGGGTCACAAAAATGTTAACTCAACTTTTCCAGCAACTTCTGTTTTTGCTCTGGAAATGAGAAGCTGTCCCTGACAAGCAAACACGAGGTTCACCATTCACAACAGGATATTACAACATTGTCAAGATGGTATGAAATCCAGGCATGGAGACAAAGGAGAAAATCTATAGAAAAGCAAAAACTCTGACATACTAACTTAAAAACATGTCATGATTAGTATCTTTGGAAATGTCTCACTTATACAAAAAGCAAACAGATCCATCATCAGTCCTGAAGTCAAAAAGTTTTTTCAAAATGCACTGCTGCAAATTTAGGAAATGATGAGATCTTAACTTTAAGTACAGTCCATTTTAAGAACTTTTATTTGGAACTAATATGCAAATTAACCACAATATATACCATGCATCTGACAGTATTTTATTTGCATGTTCTAATAAAAGGAGTGATTTCTTGTGAAGAAGTTCGTTAAATGATGACATGTGATTCCATAACCAGTGGAGGAAAAATAAGATGAAGCTGAGACCAATGGAAAAAACATGTTAATGGGGCCAAATGGGCTTTTCTAATCACATTTTTGGAACTCTCTGCAAGGCAAAAATTTCATTAATTCAAATGCAACAGAGGACAACAGTTAGTGATTAACTCAATGCCAGCAATTTCAGAAATATTACTGTCAATGGGCTATATTAAGAGATTAGCACTAAGGGGAGATATTTGATTTCAATCTATGCCATTTTCCACGATGCAAGTATACTGTAGAGCTATGTGAAGCCAGCATAATTCCTGCTGATAGTGACATATGCCACTTTACTCTATTCTTCTGCTAAACTAACGAATACTGGATTCTCACTTTTGATCAGATGCTCAAATGCATCTCAAAATATTATCAGCGAACAGATCATAAAATTCACTGTAGTATTAAAAAATTAGACTTTTATAAAGGCCGATTAGAATGCTATCGAAGAAAAAAAAGTAATGCTTCATTTTTGAGATGCTGGTCAATGTGCCAAGGCTACTTAAACTAGGCACCTGAATTGAAAACTCTACCTACAATCCTATGGATGAATTTCATAAAAAATGCAATATTGGTATTAAGACATTATCTGCTTTGTTTAAAGCTTTTGGATGTAATTGGTAGGATTTTGTGCTCACAGTATGTTTCCCTCAGTGTTAAAATATGGAGATTAAATGTTCTGAAGGACAGGTTGGTATGGTAATTCCATTACTTTCAGACTAAAATAATCTGAACAGAGAAGTTACATCCTGAAGTTGAAACTGAAGCTGTGTTGCATGATACAATTGGTCACAGGAACAAAGTCGGATGCAGAAATACAAACCACAGTGAAGAATGAAGAAATGCCGAAACCAAAGGCAAGATACAGTGCAGGAAAATTATTTTCAGATGCAGCACATGGATGCATGGTTAGTAATCTGGATTGGGAGAATTCTTAGATCTCAGCTAGGCTTAATAAAAACACTGCTACAGGCACAAGACCAAACAGCTAAACCGCCTTCCCACCATCATCAAACACATGGGGCTATCACCTCTACCATCATTGAAATCAGAGAAACCCTACAATGTAGGAGCAAGTCATTTGGCTCATCGATTCCACACTGACCCTCCAAACAGCATCCCACCCAACCTACCCCCCTACTCCAGTGACCCTACATTTCCCATGGCTAAGCCACCTAGCCTGCACATCCCTGGAAACTACAGAACAATTTCCCATAGCCAATCCATCTAAACTGCACATCTTTGGGCTGTAAGAGGAAACCAGAGCACCTGGAGGAAACCCGCACAGCCATGGGGAGAACACGCAAACCCCACAGACACCAACAGTCATCTGAGGATGGGATGGAATTTGGGTCCCTGGTATTGTGAGGCAGCAGTGCTAACCACTGACCACCATGCTACCCCTATCTAACGATCCAACAAAAAATCTGGCAGTAATTTGCATTAGAAAACATCTGTGTTCAAAACATTATTATTTACTAATTGAATATTAAATGATCACACAGTATTAATTCTATTGAATGCAGGTGGTTTCAGAGTGCCTCAGGTTGTTTCCCATAATGGTACTTCTTCTGAGCTGTGGGTAACATAATTTAAGAGTCTAGGTTGTGACACAGCATGTTAAAAATATTATACTGAAAGTCACTGTATGGCTTACCTAACACAACAACTTCCGAAGCAATTTTTTTCTTGCTCCACTGCCATAGGTTTAGCTGAAATCCTGCTGATACATGCAAGCAGGTTTCTAAAGTTCAGCCAAGGCTGCAATGGCTGAGTGAGGAAAGTCACAAGGAAACTCACCTCTTAATCTATTAATGGAAAATGATAATAAATTAGTTTCAGCTTAAGAAACTTGAGGTTCATCATTCAAGAATGATATATAAAATACAAATTACACAAGATTTGTATCGTTTAATAAGTATGTAAGCTCAAACCAACTTGGATGCTTGAGATAGTAAGAACTGCTGATGCTGGAGCCTGAGATAACAGTGTGGAGCTAGAGGCACACACCAGGCCAGGCAGTATCAGAGGAGCAGGAAAGCTGATGTTTTGGGTTGGGACCCTTCTTCTTGACCTGAAATGTCAGTTTTCCTGTTCCTTGGATGCTTGGCTATTTTATGTGGTATCAATGATATAAGGGAAGATAAGAGCAGGATGTAAATGAATACAAGAAAACATTGTTTTTCACCTAATTGCACCCAACTAATGTTTGGAAACTGTAGCTACGAACACAGGAGTACGCTATCCCACCTCAGTAGAAGTAATTATAGAACGACGTATAGCAGCATCAGACAAAAACCATTGCTCAAGTAATAGGCGTCTATGTATTCAAGCCTTGCGCATAATTAACAAATTTGTACTTTCCTAGTCACAGAATCCATTTATGAACAATGAAATATTTTTGCACCCTCTGTAAAACAATTGTTCCAAATTCACATTTAGTCATTTTGACTAGCTCTCAATAGAAAATGAATTCCCAGTAAATTGTTAATGTTGTTAATCTATTGCACTTTTACTGATCAATTTCCAGTGCCCAGAAGATCTGTTGTTAACTACTTTCTTGTCTCTAAAGATTTCATCTGATCATTCAGCACTGGGCAGGATAATATGGGCCACAGGTGACCATTGTGTACAAGGATCAAACTGATTTCCTGCATAAAAGGAACTCCAATCATGTTTCTCAGTTATTGGTAACTTCTTCTTTTCCAATCAAAAATCAACGTGCCAGAAATACATTATATCACTCTGCCCCTAAAAGTAAGATGAAAACATCAAATTCAGTTTGGAAAGCAAGTTTTTTTTTTAGTATGATAGATGTCAACAAGTAGCAGAGGTAAAATGGATTTTCACTTCAGCCAGAACACACATTAAGTAACGGTTATCAAGTTAAATTTAATTGATTCATTTACAGATAGTATACCATTAGAACTATATTGAGTGTCAATCTTGGTAAGGACCAAGATTTAAATCTGTCAGCAATTATTTTTGTGCTCTTAACAAACAGTAATCCCATCATTAAAGATTAATATTTTTTTGTCAGATCACCAGACAGAAACAATCTTCTCTGGGGCTTCTCTTACTTCATCATTAAAACTCCAGCTGAAATCCCATTTATATGTTTAAGCAGATTTCCAATGTTCAATCAAGTCTACATTGACTGAATGACAGAAGTCCTGAAGAAATTCACCCATAATCTATAAACAGCATGTAATACGGAAGGTGCTGCAATTTGAGTTACATGGGAAGTGTGCAATAAACAATACCATTCAACAACGTACATGAAATATCACAATTACCTAACTTTTGCATCATTTTGAACAATGGTCACAATATATGCACGTTCATACTGCAAAGTAAAAGTACAGTGGATTGTTGATGTAAATTTTATTGTGCAATTCTCTTTTTCAGCTTATAATCAAAAGTAATTAATATACATATTCTACTAAAAAAGCCGTAGTACCACATATGACAAATTAAATGAAAGATATAAAATTGAAAAAGTCTTTCTGGGTTCCAGATAAGCTCAGTATACATTATTATAAAGTAAAAAGATTCTAACGGGATATCAGAGACTGGCTCTGAACTTGGAGAAGTTTGCAGAAATTCACTATTACCACATGTAAAGTATTCTTCCTTTGTAAACAGAAGGAAAGTTGCTTCACTGTATTTAAAGTGGCTAGTTTTGCCTCTACCCCTGCTCCCACTTAATAAAGAGAAAGGTTAATTACTCCTGTTAGCAGATGTTCACTCACCAATAGCTTGACAGAAGAGGTGAACAGATCCAGGGCTACACACATTAAGTATCTGGTCGCTCAGCAGTGGTGGTAGCAGCTGAACCACTGTACTGTCTGTACTGGACCAATCATGAGAAGACCCTTGTTGTGGGGTAATAGCAAAGGGAGGAGGTGGACCAGGCCCAAAGAGGTGGAGGAGGGACCGACAAGAGTGAAAGGTAAAACAGAAGAAGCTGTGAGACAGAACGGTACAAACTGAACAGAGTTCTAAAGACACAAGTAAGATTGATCATGCATTAAAGGGATTAAAAAAAAGCAATAGATTGAGTCAAGCAAAGTAGTAGTGGTATTTAAAGGAGTACGTAAAATTTTGGCACTGCAAGGTAGACACAGAAAAACACAAGGCTCAATTAAATTTTCAGTGGTCTAAAATATTTTTGTGCAGGGCATTTTTTCTGGCTTCAGCTTTTTACACAATTAAGAGAAAGGTTATTTCATACACAATTTCCTTTATAATCGAAAAAACTGACTTGTACCACTAAATGTACCACATGGAATGCGCCCATTTCCCTAAAATATAGCTCTATATAAAACCTTTTGACACTTTTTGTGAGTAAAGTAATTTCAAAATGAGCCTGTTTTAGCTTATAAACACCGTAACAAATAGAGATGCCAGAAAACAGAATGAAATGACTTGCCATGCTTAAACTTAATATAAATGTTCAGTGCTGCCATTGCAGTGGTAGATTAAAAAGCCTGTTAATTGCACCACTGGGTCTTGTTCTAAACAGCAGTTCAGTGGGTTACAAAATGACTGAACATCTATAGCAGCAAAACACAGGTTCCAGTGTTGGCTTTGTCAGTCTTACTAAAGTCCACTGGATCAACAATTCAGTCTCAAACATCAACAATTTCACAGGCTGTAAGAATTCACTTTTCCCAAGGATATAGCCAACTAAAATATTAATATATGTCCACAGCATATGATTTTGTCCCTTGCCACATTGGTTGGAAAATTAATCTCTGTGGCCATGTGGCTACTGGTGGTACAGTGCTCTGCTGAGTATCAAAAGTCTTCCACAAGTATGAAAAGTCTTTGCAACTAAGCACTCTATTGCGGCATGGCTCAGTAACAGCATATTAAAAATGTTTGCATTTCCTTTTAAAATGTATTACAACTCAATCACATTTCTATGGACCCCATGTTTTACTATAGCACATACATATTATAATCTAAATATCAATCACATATAGCCTTTTGTCAACTCTTATTGTCAAGACAGAAGCTAAAAAGAACACACATATCTACTGTTCATTGTTTGATCCCTGAGTTGCTGTACACTGTTAGCATAAACAAAGGCATCAACCTACATTAGATGCAGCAACAAAATACAATTTCTAACAGAATATTACTCAAATTTTCAGTGCAATATAAAATACCATATATACAGCATATGCAAAAAAAATTTGCTCCAATTTGGACAGCACTTTGAAATTTACCAATTTGATAAATTATTAATTTCCAATTTGGAATGAAACTCAAATGACCTGTATACTGAGCACATGAAAACTATTGAGATTGCTGAATATAATGCAGGTTGAACATGGGATGGATATTGGCTTTTAACATCATTTACCAAGTACTTTTATCTACTAAAAACCTTTCAAAGTTTTACCTGATTTTTTTCTTTTCCCTAACTTTCTGGGCTCATGCTTGCAACCAGTTTAACTTTATTAAACCTATAAGGAATGCAAAAAATATGCTAACAAAGACTCTGAACTTCCTCATCAATGAATTTAATGTCAGGAATATCTGTATCTTTCTCTGCATCACTCAAACCAATCAAATGGTTTTCTTGAATTTGCTTGAGCTCTTGAGGTTTCTCTGAACTTGGAATTTTGCCATTCCCACAGTCTGACTCAGTTTCATAACCCTTGTCACCAGCAACAATTTGCTCTCTACCTGGATTATCTGAATTGATTTTCACTGCATGAGACTTTACCAGTTCCTCAGACACATCATAATCAAATTCTGGTTTCTTTTCATTACCAATTATACACAGACGTAGTTTCAGGCAAGGATCTGGCAAGTATTTCATGTAACAATTGTAACAAAATAGGATTAGGAAAAGAAGCGTAATCACCACAAGTAAAGATAATAGAACCCTATCATTACTTCCCACAGTTGAAGGCTCACTGACAGCTTGAGTGTCTACTGCTGAATTTGGAAGTGGAGGGATTGAGGATGTGGAAACTGAAGCATATGGCACAGTTGAAGTGGTCATATCAGTTTGAATCTGGGGTGTGACAGTGTGAGAAGACATCCACTCTTTATCTGTGCTTCTCTGAGTTGATGCAGAATTACCTTCCGTTTTGGTAAATGGTGCAGTTGGGGAGGTTGTTACAACTTTAGATGGACCCTTTACGATCAGAGAATACTTTTGCACCAGTTGTTCAAACAGGCGTCCTTTCACAGATTCTACTGCCCAGCAATCATAGGTACCAGAATCATCTTCATTTACAGGAAAAATCAACAAATTGCTTTGAACAAGTCGGTACTTTGAATTGTCACTGAGAGTACTGTTATTTAATTTCCATATAACTTTAGCCAGTTTAGACATAGGGAGACATTTCAATTCTTTAAACCCTCCTGGATCCACTTGATGTTCTTCGGATATCGCAGATTCCACTATAAAACACAATATAGAAGAAAAAAATGCAAAATTTATTAACCTGATCAGGACTGATAAATTGCTTTTTTGAAGGTACAGCTACAAGGGACAATTCCAATATTAAAAGTTTACCAATGTATTGGCTTAAAGATTTCCAGCATCATGCATTTATAAATAAGAACGTGGAATTTTTTTTATTGTAATCTAGTAAATTGCATCATGGATGATTATAAATTGAAATGCAATTATATCAAACTATTGTATTAAGCACATTTATTGTCATGGTCCTCCAACAAATGACTTAAATGAGCTGAGAAATTAAAATATGAAGAATTGCAAAATTTTAAAATGTTCATCACACATTATAGTTTCTCTTCATTTCCTCACCTGCCTTCACCATAACCTATTTTTCATTGTCAAAACTTGTTTTCTGGGCTTATCAGTGCATAAGGTTTAGGCAAGACTGGGATTAGAGACTAAATTAGCAGTGGAATGAGAATTCTACGTCCAAATAGTAAAAGGTAGAAGATCAAATCTACATATAGTTACTTTTGAAGAATCACCAATTTATCGTTTTGGCTATTATTCTAATAGAAATTCAAGTATTTCACTAATCATGATTTCACTAATTTTTATATTCAAAAACATCAAAACAGACACTCCTTGTTGGTTTACTCCAGCTACATTATAAGCCTATACATGTATGATATTTCTGTTTAAAAACGTTCACAAATTTTGAAGCTTTCTTCTGGTATTTCTGCCAGTGAACTGTATTTTTTTTGTTTCACCAGCAACATACGATGATTTGAACACAGATTTTGGGTGAAAATGAAAGAGGAGTATGTTTCTTTACTCTGAGAAAAAATTTGAAGTGTTTTTTATTTTGTAAGGGAGACTCCACCTTTCAGGTATTTCCAAACAATCCTCAAACTGTAACCGAATGGAATAGTTATTCCAGAGTCTTCACAAAGTATTATTCTGAAATTGGCCAGTTGGAAATTGAGTACAATCTGGGCATCAGTTTACTAACAGTTTTTCCTATTTCCCATTGGAAAGCCAATTAGTTCACAGGCAGTCAGAATTACATTTGAAACTCAGGGTTCGGATTCAATGCCACATTTATATATCAATGGTCAGTTGGTTAATTGTCCGCCACTAGAGAAGGCTTCACAAATATCCCCATTCAGAATGATGGCAAAACCCAGTATGTCTTTATCCTAAGACTAAGAGCACTGATTCTTGAATCCCCACACATTAAGAATATCCTTCTTGCATTTACCCTTTTTAAGCATCCACCCTGTTCATGCAGTGAATAACTCATTTCCCATTTCCCCAAATCCTGACCCCAGTTAAAAGATACAGGTCAGGTGTCTCTATTTGGCTGAATGTATGCAGCTTGATTGACACCCAATCCATTACCTTAAACATACACTTAGAGTCAGCAAGTCATACGCTGGAAACGGAACATTCAGTCCAAAACACACCACGCAGACATCCCAAGCTGACCTAGTACCATTTGCAAGCATTTGGCCCATATCCCTCTAAACTCATCCTATTCATATACCCATCCAGATGCCTTTTAAATGTCATAACTTCACCTGGCTCCAGTATTCCACTAGCAGCTCATTCCATATGTGCATCACCCTATGCATGAACAATTTATCTCTCAGGTCCTTTTTAAATCATTCCTCTCTCACCTTAAACCTTTGCCCTCTAGTTTGAAGCTCCCCATCTTAGGAAAAAGACTTTACCTATCAACCTGTCCCTCATGATTGCACAAATCTCTACAAGGTCACCCCTCAGTTCCTGACGTGCAAGAGAAAACAGCCTCAGTCTATTCAGCCTCTCTCTGTAGCTTGAACCCTGCAGTGTCAGCAACATTGTTGTAAATATTTTTTGCATCCTCTCAAGTTTAACAACATCCTTACTATAGAAGGCTGACCAAAATTGTACGCAGTATTCCAAAAATGGCCTCACCAATGTCCTATACAGCTGAAACCTGACATCCCAAATCCTATACTCAATGTTATGAGCAATGAAGGCAAGTACGCCAAACACTTTCTTTACCACTCTGTCTACTTGTGACCGCACTCCTAGGTATCTTTGTTCCACAACGCTGCCCATGGCCCTACCATTAACTGTATAAGTCCTGCCTTGGTTCACCTTACCAAAATGCAACACCTTACATTTGTCTAAATTAAACTCCATTTGCCACTCCTTGGCCCATTGGCCCATCTCATCAAGGTCCCTTTGTACTGCAGATGCAGCTCTGCAAGATACACTGCAGCAACTCAACAAACCTCTCCGTCATCAGATTCCAAACCCATAACTTGCAATAGATACAGCACGGACACCAGGTATATGGGCACTCTCCAACCTGAAAGTTCCCCTCTGTGTCACATACCATTCTGTCTCAAATTTTATTACCATTCTTTCACTGCTGCTGGGTCAAAAATTTGCAAATCGCTCCTGAACAGCAGTGCAGATGAGCCTTCACTATAAGAACTGAAGCAATTTAATATATTAGATGACCACCTTATATAGATATATTATTCCAATGCTCCAAGGTTTCATGTCATTGCAACATCAAAATTTTCTATTACTTAAATGTAATTTTAGTTTACGCTGCTGCTCCATACTTGATTAGTTCGTCACAGTCATTGCAGATGTAGGTCATCCAGATCACCTAGCTCCTGATGCACAAGACCAGGGATACAAACTGATCCATTTGTTAAGACTGCATTTTTAGAACACTAAGACTTAATTCGTCTGATATCCAAATGTAGGTTTCTAGAATGTTTCACAAAAATGTTGGTGAACAGCTAATCTGGCTGCCAGCATCAATTTCACTGGCAGATTACTTTCTGATCTGTCCAGTTGGTGACAATGAAAATACATTCAGTTTCTCATGAGCAGTAGAGCTCTTGTAGCAAAGTGCTAGTGTCCCTACCTCTGGACAAGGAGGCCTGCGTTCAAGTCCCACCTGCTCCAAAGGTGTGAAGTAGCATCTCTTGATTAGGTTGATTTGAAAATAAGTTCTTCAGTAGCGGTGGGGAGTCAAGTGAGGCAATGGAAATATCCCTACACTTGAGCCACAGAGACCTGCTTTCAAGTCTCACCTGCTCCAGAGGTCATAACATAACTGACCAGTTGGATTAAAAATATCTTTCATCATGAGCAGAAAGCGGGGAGATGATACAGTAGAGTACTTAATGCTGGGCCACAAATCCAGAGACATGGGCCCAAAACCACCACAGTAGATAGAAGTCTGGATTCATGGTGCACATGCTCCAGTGGTATATGAAAACTTCTCTGGACAGATTGTTTGGAAGATATCAAATATTTAAAGTATCGCCATTATTGGCGGTTCCAGAATTCATCAGTTTTTCAAGATATTCGTCATGAGCACTGGGATCTTGGGTTCAGTGTAGTGTTCCTAAATCTGACCTAGAACACCCATTTTCAAATCCCACCTGTTCCACAGGTGTGTAATAACATCACTGAACAGATTGATTAGGAGAATATATTCATCATAAGCATCAAAATTTGTCCACATACCATCTTCAGCTCTGCAAGGAACTTCAAATCCATTCAGGCTCTGTATCAAATTGCTGTGGAAAGAAAATAATTCAAATCAATAATTAATAGTTGCTAGTAATTGATATCTAGTTATAATATTTAGGGAAGGAAGTAGTACAAGTAGATCGATGCAATTATCAAGTCGTTCATCCAGCATGTCACATGCTAAAGCCTTCATTTCCTTGGGCATCACATTTATATTCAAATAAAAACAAACATTTATAAATTGTCTTTCAGAACCAATGGACATCCCAAAGCACTGCCAATTCAGTACATTTGAAATATAATTGCTGTTGTGATCTGGATAGTGTTTCAGCTAATTAGCACACAGCAAGATCCCAAAGACAGGAACCTGATATGACTAAATGACCTGTTTTGTGATTGTGGTTGAAGAATAAATTCTGCTAGGCCACCAGGCAAAATTCCATGCTTTTCTCTAAATAGTGTTGCAGAATCTTTTGTAAGGGAATATGGTACCACACGTCAATCAAAAAATACATTCAGTATTGTTCAAGAGAGATTCATCTAGGTTATGTGCTTAAGTTTCTGGTGTGGGCTCGATTTCACAGCATTCTGATTAAATGGAGATGACCACTGACTGAAACAGAGTGAATGCTTAATAATTTAAGAGGAGAACATAACAGACCATTTATGCTAGAAATTTCAGGAGAAGATTTTCGCCTCAGAATTCATCACTTTTAGAGTTTCAGGTTCAATTTAGGGTGCAGTGGAAGAAAGGGTAAGGCAGATAATATCATTCTGCTCTTGTGAAATAACAATATTCACAGTCACAAAAATCCCAGAATTGTTACAGTATAGGAGGCGATCATTTAGTCTATTGGGTCTGCACTGGCTTAAAGAGAATTTTAATTTATGCAAGAATTCAGCACTTTTCCCTGCAAAACTGCACATTGTCTCTCTTTAAGTGGTCATCCTGGGCCCTCTTGAAAGCATCAGTTGATTCCATCTTCACTGCAATTCCAGACAATACATTCCAAACCTGAAACATTCAATCTATGAAAACTTTTCTGACCTTGCATTTGCGTCTTTTGTAAAACACTTTTAAACTGTACCCTTTGGTTTGCAATCCTTTGTAAGTACAGATTTTTCCTATCTACTCTGACAGACCCTTCATCATTTTGAAGGCTTCTATCAAATCTCACCTGGGTCTTCTCCTCTCAGAGAGGAGCAGTCCAAACTTCTCCAATCTATTCTCGTAACTTAAGTATGTCATCCCTGGAACCATTCTCATAAAACACTTCTGCAGTCGCTCTAATACATTCACATCATTCCTACACTGTCGCACGCAGAAAAATATATGATCATTGTCCTGTATTAGTTCAGCCTAACCTCTCCTACTCTATACCACTATTAACGAACCTCGAATATTCTTTGCTTTAACACTTCGCTACCTTGCCACCTCTGATGATTTCTACATATATACCAAGGTCTCCCTGTTCCTGCACACTGTTTAGAATCGTGCCCTTGATTCTGTATTGTCTCTCCCCGTTCCTTCTACCAGAGTGTGTCATCTGTCACATTTGCATGCTAAATTCATCTGCCACCTAAATGTCTGTGAAGCAGTTTATTATTGAACGCAACTGTAGTGTGAGGTCAATAAGCCAGGCTTTGATCATGCATACGGAGCATTTGTGCAGCAGCAATGAAAACTTCTCTTAGCAATGAAAAGGTAGGTTCAGGTAGATTCAAATGCATAGGAACAGGTTAAGGTTGAGGAAAAATATCAACCAAGCCAAAAAAGAGGATTTTTGGTTAGAAGAAGCAATTGCATCTTAAACACACACTAAAAATCCATTATGAAAAGAAGCAAAAACATAGTGCATAGTCCACCGGTCTCTTCTGATTCAAAAATCACGTAACTCAAATGATTTTTCAATGCTATCAACTCTCATTTTGCAACTTAATTTTGTTATTAGATTTTTTTTAAGTCAGTAAAGTCTATGAAACAGTGCTGATTTATAAGCAACTAAGTGGTGGTTCTGGAATAGATGAAGCTGAGTGTTACATAACCTGCACTTCAAATATACCAAGGTCTGAATCTTTCAGCAGTAGGCAAGTATATGGCATGTTACTTCGCCAATTTTGCTAGATGATAATTTCATTGAAAGGTTGCATTTCAGAACAATGGTAAACATTAAAAACTGAACACTGACACCTTAGGAAACCTCATGAGATGGTAACATAGCTATACAAATTCAAATACAGTTTGTGCAAAATACACGGACCTCTTATCGGTATAATTTTCTGTAATCCAGGCACAGATTTTGCTTTCAGTGTTCCAGGCACAATAGGGGTCTCTTGCCAAAATGCAATCCATGCAGGTTTTATACTTCTCACAAAAAGCAACAGGGGCTTGAACAACACCAGAATGAGACCCTGCATAAAGATACTTTTTGTCCTACAAGTGAAAAAGTCAAACATTAATTGATAATGAATAAATAAATAGATTAAATTAAAGTTGCAGTTTTAAGATGCAGCAAGAGAGTATGAATACTGACAAAGATCAAAGTAATATGAAATGTTAAAAATCAAAATCAAAATGTCTCAGCAACATTTCTAGTCCTGAAAAGATCTCTGAAAAGTAATAAATCAATGATGCTTAACACAAAGGACGTGAGAGGAGAAAGATTTAAAATGGACAAGATGGGCAACTTTGTTTTAGATTGAGCGTGGTTTATGTTTGGAATGAACTGCCAGAGAAAGTGGCGGATACAGGTATAATTATCATGTTTAAAAGACATTTGGATATTAAGGTTAATAGGAAAGGTTTGGAGGTATTTGGGCCAAGCTCAGAAAGGGTGGACTAGTTTAATTTGGGAGCATGGTTGATGTCAACTGGTTGGCTCAAAGGGCCTGTTTCAATACTCTGTGACTTGACGATTCTACAATTCTATTTTTGCCCTAAATATTAAGTTAGCACTCGACCAACTATCCAGGAGCTGTTGTAAAACTGAATGGGAACAAAATAAAAAACTTCCATTGGCTGAGTCACGTTCAGGACAGAGCAAGATGACAGTGGCTGTTGCAGGTCAACCACGACAGCGCTACAAAATCATTGCAGAAGTTCCTTAGGGTTCTGTCCTATGTCTACCTACTGCTTCATTAATGAACTTCCCTTAGATTACTTCACAGTGCCTGGTCCCAGCTTTATGTAATCCATGTGCTATGCCTTGTCACATGGTCTAAGAAATAACTACCCCCAAACTGATAGAGAATTTAGTTATTCTGTCTGGATTTTTAACAGCAATAGCATCATTGATGCAGTCAACAACATCCACGGGATCACGCTGATCAAAAATGGAATTGGACAAGTAATATAAAATATGATAAGATATGACTCACTTTCCAACCTTCTTGCTGTTTAGAAGGCACAAACCAGGAGGGTGATAGACATCTATCCGTGTCTGAATAAGTGAAGCCACGACAACACTCAACAAGCTCCACATGATCTAAGGCAGAGAAGTTTGCTCAATTTGGGTCTCATTCACTACCTTGACAATCACCCTCCAAACCAATGCATACATGGCTTCAATACACTACAAACTGAAACAGCTAGGCAAGGTTCCCTTAAAACCTCTCAGACTCACAACATCTTTTGTCCAGAAGAATAAGTTTATTGATCACATGCAAACAGTATCACGCAAAAGTTCCATTCTAAGTCACACTGATTAGGAAATATATCGCTGTTTGATCGACATCACTGGGTCAAAATGCTTAACATTTTAGAAGTACCTACACCACAAGGGCTACTAATAGTTCAAAAAGACACCTCAATACTCACTTCTCAAAGATCATTTAGGATGAATAATAAATGCCAGCCTATTTAGGAACACTCACCTCACATTAATAAATAAAATAAAACAGGAAAAGTGGGATTGAGGATCCCACTGCCAATAGGGATATGCAAAGTATTTCCCAAATGCAAAGAATTCTCAGACTTGGAATGGGTATGTCCCCATCATGATCTGGACTGCAGATGTCAATCATATCCAACACAACTGCATTGGGACTTGTCACTTTAAAAGGAGGGAAAAATACACACAGGAAAGAACAGGCAAATGTGATGACCTCCAGCCATCATTGGGTGAAAAATGTGCTACAGTGCACCCAAGCTAGCATTCTCTTGAATTCAACAGGTCAAGAAAAACTGAAAAGCTTCATAAATTATAATGAACAATTTTAAGAGACAAAATAGATGTAATAGCATTTCTTACAAGAACTGCAACAACTCTCATGTTGCTGACAGTAATACAGAAAGAAGAACGGAGGAACAGTTTTATGCAATGTGGGATTTAGAGATTTCAACACAAGTACAGTATGCAGGGAATGCTAATACAGGGCCAGAAATTCAGAAATCCTGAACTGAAATCTGACCATAAAAAGTTAAGCAACTTGATGCACTAAATCAGGCAATTTGTAGCATCAGAAAAATAACTGCCAGATTGTTAAAAAAAGACCAACTAGGTCATCAATGTTCTTTACAGAAGGGTAGCTGTCATTGTTTCTGCATTTGGCCATATGTGATGTCAGTCTTAAATATGTGGAGACTCTCAATGTTCCATTAGCAATTGGGCTTGTGTAATGTCAACCGCATTCCAAAAATAAATATGAAACAGGAAGAGGAAGCACTTAAATTTGAAAGAAAAATTCTAATTTAATGACAGCTTCCTGGCTGGTTCCATTGGTCAGGATTATAACAGAGTACTGGTTCACAACTGGCTGTGACTCGAAAGACTTTATTGAAGCACAAATCTACGTCCTTTGGCCAGCACTAAAAGTAGGTAGATTTACTATTCTCTATCCTTTTCTCAAAGTTGTACAGCTTAAATGCCAAAACTTTCCTAATAGCAGTCATAACATGGCAGGATATCGTCAGGATACCCCAGTAGTTCATTGCATTGTACTACAACATCAGTAAATTTTCAGGTTTGACCACTAGCCTACACTAAATTACTTGATTTCAACTGAGACAATGGTGTGAACACTATATATGTCCACAAAATACTGGTGATATGGAAAACAGGATTTGATTTGGATCCAATAGTTCAACGAAATAAGCAATCCATCAATATTCACTACATGACATATTCGCGAAAAAGAGCAATTTGGGACTTGGTACTGAAGGGATATCAGTAAAATGATAATAAAAATCACACTCTTGTCATGAGTCACCAGTTTTAGAAATGCAGAGAATTAGAAGTGTTGGGAAAGAATGAGTCGAAAAAAGATGAGGCACATTTTAAAAAATTAAAATAAGAACTGGGCCATTCAGGAGTGAAGCCAGGAAGCAATTCTCCTTAAAATAAAATGTAGAAGTTGTCTGGACATCTTTTTGTAGATTAGGTGGGTTTATAGGGAGATGGGTCTGTCTGGGATGCTCTGAGATTTGGTGCGGACTTTTTGGGTCGAAGGGCCTGTTTCCACACTGTAGGGATTCTGATTCTATGTAATGGAGAAAAGTGGAGTTTCTTAACAGTGGTCCAGCTGCAAGTGACAGGGAAACATGATATGAATATGTTCAATGGAAGTTTCATCCAAAAAAATGTTGGCAGGAGAGATTCATCAGATCAACATGCAATATAGCACCATAATTATGCTCTTAAACGAGGAACTCAGGTTCTTCACTGTGCCAGATTACCATCACTAATTTATATGATTGTCAGAGGGTGAAAAAATTAAGTACACTTACCTCTTTGGACAACACTAACGTCTGCACAGGCTGAGAGTCAGGGAAAATCTGGAGTTCTTCAATTATATGCATTTCATTATCATAGTTAATTGCTTTGTGCAATAAGCCTTTATCTGAAAAACAAACATACATTTCAGAATATCCATATTACCAGCTGTAAACAAAACCTTGCATTTTAAACATTGCAGCATTAGAATCAGCATATTATTTATCCCTCTGTATTCTTGGCCTTTTAAAAGAAACATATCATTGCAGTTTCTTTCATACAGGTCCATTCAGGAGTTGGGGGAGGCTGGGTCACAACATTAATTAATCCTCTCTGGGTTAGCATTTTTCCAGTTTATTACATTAGTACTACAGTTCATAAACAATTATTTTGTAGATTACTTCAAGTCATTGAGGTCATGAAAGGTGTTAATCTAATCCTTTAGATTTGTAAAAAGGAAAAGATCAGCAAGGACAAATGTGGGTCCATTGTAGATGGAAACAGGAAATTTGTAACAGCAGCGAAATTCAAAAAATACGTTTGTACCTGCCTTGATGAAGTTACAGAAAATCTTCCAGAAATACTAGCAAACTAAGGCACTTGTAAAAATGTAGCAATCAAAGAAATTACCATTATTAGAGCAGTATTCCAAATGTTAACTGGATTGAAAGTTGTTGAATCCCTTGGTCCAGATGTTGATAGAATCACAGAATCCCTAGTGAAGATCAAGCCATTTGACCCATCGAGTCTACACTAATAATCCGAACAGCATCCCACCTAGACCCTCTTTCTGCTTTATCCCCGTAACCCCACATTAACCATAGCTAACCCCTCCAAGCCTACATATCCCTGTATACAATGGAGCAATTTAGTATGGCCAATCCACCTAACCAGCATACCTTTGGGCTACAGGGAGCAACCAGAACACCTGACAGAAACCCACACAGACACTGGGAAAATGTGCAACTTCACAAGGCTGGGATCAAGCTTGGGTCCTGGTGCTCTGAGGTAGCGTTGCCAATGACTGCACCAGCCATGATGGAGGTGTTCATTGCAATATGGATGCATTGGTGGTTAGCTTTCAAAATCCTATAGATTCTATAAAAGACCCTGTCGACTGGAAAGTAAAAACTGTAACTCTACCATTTAAGAAGGAGAGAAATGGAGAGCTAAAAAGACTTGCTCATTAGATTTAACATTTCGGATCCGGTAACCCTTCCGCAGAACTGAGGAACTCAGATGCTGCCAGACCTGCTGAGCTTTTCCTGCAACTTTGCTTTTGTTCCCGAATTACTGCATCTGCTGTTCTTTTGGTTCTTGCTGATTAGATGTCAGTTTCAGGAAAAATATTAGAAAGAATTACAACAGATACAATAACTTGACACTTACAAAGTAACAATATGATTGGGAGAAGTCACCATAGATTAAGAAGGGAATTTTTCAAAGATTTTATTTGCAGCCTAAAGCAGAACAAGTTTATGAGATATATTTGCATTTGAAGATGATTTTTGATTAGGGCCCATACAAAGTCATTGAACAACTTAAAATTTTATTTATGCCTCAGGATTATTGGCTGGAACAATCTTCCTGTTAAACGTAATGCATAAATAACATTCTTTTCAGGGAGTCATGTCTTAGAATCTTAGAATGCTTACAGTGTGGAAAGAGGCCATTCGGTCCAACAAGTTCACATCAACCCTCTGAACAGCATCCTACCTAGACCTATCCCCTTACCAGATCCCTGTAATCCTGCATTTCTCATGGCTAATGCACATAACCTACATATCCCTGAACACTGTGAGCAAGTTAGCATGACCAATTTCCCCAGCCTGCACATCTTTGGGCTATGGGAGGAAATCGGAGCACAAGGCAGAAACCCACACAGACACAGGGAGAATGTGCAAACTTCACAGAGTCATCCGAGGACCATGTGACTAAAGCAATCAAGCCAGTACTGGGCTTTTTGGCTTGCTTCTCTGTCACAGTCGACAAAACAAAAGAACAGATCATTGACTTCAGGAAGAAAGGACAAGGACACGTCCCCACCTATATCAACAGAGTGGAGGTGGAGGGGGTCGAGTGTGTCAAGTTCCTAGAAGTGCTGATAACTGCCAATCTGTCCTGGACGATCATGTAGATGCAACAGTCAAGGTGGTATATTCATAAGGGCCCTCACCAACTTCGGCATTGTGAGCACCCTATTATCTGTGCATTGCAAAACAAAACTTTTCACCATATTTAGCTACACGTGACTGCACTAAATAAAGAGATAACCTTATTTGCAAATTTATGAGCCTAACAGTAACAAAATAAACTTTTTCAAAAAAGCAATCACAAATTAATTCACATTAAATTGGTAGCACTGTCACAAGACAGAATGGTAACATTGCAGCGATGCAAATTTGACACCAAGAAGAGATCGGGTTTCAACTTTCTTTTTTAAAATGGGAGAACTAGAGTATTCAAAAAGGAATTTCAGAACTTTGAAGTCTAGAATGGGCAAGCACAGAACTCAGCTTGAGCTGTTCAATTCAGACTTTAAAAGCTGGAAGTAGAGGCACTGGCATACATCAGGGAGAGGAAAGTTACCTGGACAATTTATCCCAAAAAAACAGACAACTCTCAGGACTCAGGCTGCTCATGTATGATGGAAAGGAGGATGCTACTTTGTATGAGCCGGAATGGTGAGCCGGACGCAGGTTTGCAGGAATTCAGCCTTTTCAAATGCCCAACAGCAATTCGTTCAGCTTGTCTGAATGAGATTGAGGCCCACTAGGTGGATAAGATAAGGGGGTTTGGCACTGTGGTACAGAAAGCCAATCAAGTCAGAGAAACAAAAAGGAATGCAGTGGTAGTAAAGCCACAGGGTTTAACACCATTCACTGCAGCAAACAGCGAGAGTCCAGTAGCCTGTAGTATCTGCCCAGTGCCAGTGTTTCGGACATTTGCTCAGGGCTCAAGAGGAATTTACAATGGAAGGGGGAGGTTCCAGTATCTTGTATCAACAACATAGCAAGACCAGGAGCAAGGCTCTGCATAGTCAGTTTGAGAGGCTGGACAGCAAATTAAGAATCAAAACCTCAAAAAGGTAATAATCAGTGGTGTACTGCCAGAATCACCTGCAAAAGTGGCATAGGGAAAAAAGAAATTCAAGTTTGGTTTAAAGACTGGTGCAACAGAGATGGGCTCCCATTCATGGGGCATTGGCACCAGTCCTGGCACCATCTGAAGTGTGTGGGAGTTTGTGTTCTTGTAAACCACATATTTGGGAAAGTAAGGAACAAGGAATAAAATTTGAGAAGTAGTAGGAAATCAGAATACAGTAAAGACCAAAGGGAAATCTATTGATTTATGACAGGAAAGGAAAAAGACCACAGATCAAACTGTAAGCCAGCAGTTGAAGCTAGAGGTCAAAAGGAATAAAAAGGGCAATACCAAATGTTAATAAAATGTGAGGCTGGATGAACACAGCAGGCCAAGCAGCATCTCAGGAGCACAAAAGCTGATGCTGCTTGGCCTGCTGTGTTCATCCAGCCTCACATTTTATTATCTTGGAATTCTCCAGCATCTGCAGTTCCCATTATCTCCAATACCAAATGTTGCTTAGGTGAATGCATGCGGCATACAAAACAAAGAAAACTAACCGATAGTCATTAATTTCTATTTGCACTGTGATCTGATAGCCTTTACAGAGAAACATTTGCATGATAACATAGATTAGGACCTGAATATTAAAAACTACATGATAGTTAGGAAGACCGGAAGCTAGGAAAAGGTGAAGAGGTGGGTTTGTTACTTAACAATGGCATTAGCACAACAGAGATGGATGATGTCAGTTCAAGAAATCAAATAATATGACAGCATATTAAAAACATATAACTAAAACTCAGATGGTCAAAAGTAATACAAGATTCATTAGTGATTTCATACAGAAGCATCCGTAGGTAGCCGCAGCCATAATATGAATTTTACTTTCAAGTTTAAGGATAGAAGAGTGGGTCTATGAAAACAATGAAAGCTAAAGATTGAGCTGGCAATTTAGGCTAACAAATAGGTTAATAAAGATGCAACATCAATCACTTTACTACTAATATTTTAGAACAAAGAAAGAATTCCAAAAGGAGGATCCACCACCCATAATTAACTAAAAATAGGAAAAGCCAGGTATCAAACTTGAAAATTACAAACAATAAGGAAAATAGGTACTGAGCAAATTGCTGGATTTATGAGCCAAAAAGCCCTTGAATCCTGGAATTTATCCTATGGTTTTAAAAGAAGTGGTGAGTGAGATAGTTGAATCATTGGCTTAATTTTCCAAAATTCCACACATTTGAGTAAGGCACCAATCAATTGGAAAACAGCAACTATGACATTTTCATTCAAAAAGTTAACTGCTTTCGGAAGATGTCAGAAATTATTATTAAAGACACAATTGTAAGGGGATTAAAAAACCTGAAGATAATCAGGTTATGTCAACATGGTTTTGTTGAAGGTAAGTGATGTTTAAACAATTAATTGGAGTTCTCTGAGGAAGTAAAGTGCTGTAGATAAAGGGGAACTGGCAAATATACTGCACTAGGATTTCCAGAAGGTAATTGATAAGGTATCACACCAAAAGGAAATTATGGAAAATAAAAGCAAACACCTAAAAGGACAGTAGGTAACATGACCATAAGTAGAAGACTGGGTAAGTACAGGAAACAGTGCTGGCATAAATGGGTCATTTTTTAGTTGGCAAGATGTTACAAGTAATGTGCCAGAGGGATCAGAGCTAGGGCCTCAACATTTTACAAATTATAAAAATGACACACATGATGGTTGCTAAATTTCCTAATGACCAATTTATGCCAAAACTGTTTCCTGAACTTAACATAGGATGTAAGTGATTTCCTGTACTAAAAATTGCTACAAAAACCTACCTGTACCCACAAACATGACATCATAGGGGTTGTTATCAAGCGCCCTAACTCTGTCCACAACAATCTGTATATAGTTTGCATTCTTCTTCACCAATTTTGGTCTATTTCCTATAGGATTCACTGGGTCTGCCATCAGGGGGTGATCCTTCACAAACTGAAGAGTTTTGTCTGGTAACATCAGTGAGCTGTTGATATTCAAAGCTCTTGCTTCATTATTTATACACTAGAATAGGGATAAAGAATTTGAATAATGAAAATTACACTCATACCCAGTATTCAAACAAGCACAACTTACTTTTCAATTAAGTGAGAAGTCAGCAGAGTTGACTAGTACTTTTTGGGCTCCCAGCCAATGAAATACTTAAAAATTGGTTTTAACATTAGAATATTTTATTTCCCAACATTGCATCCCCATAATTATTGCAAAAGCATCCACTTGAGAGATACATCTACATTAGCACCCAAACAATATCAAAGTATCAAATAAAAACTGAAAAAAAAACTGCAAATGCTTTAAATTAGGATCAAAAACAGAAGTTGCTGGAAAAGCTCAGCACGTCTGGCAGTATCCGTGAAGGAGAAAAAAAAAATATTGGAGTTAACGTTTTGGGTCCAGTGGCCCTTCCCTAATTCTGATGACAAATCACCGGGCCTGAAATGTTAACTCTGATTATTTTTCTTCACAGATGCTGCCAGACCTGCTGAATTTTTACAGCAACTTCTGTTTTTGTTCCTAATATCAGTCCATTGCCTGTACATAACCATGAATTAGTTATATTGTTGATCCCCTCAGAACAGTGTTAACGAAGTTTCACCAGCAAACCCAGTTTTTCCTAGGCTGCAGAATTCATAAACTGAGAACTTTTTAAGAAGTTGTACATCTACATAACCAAGCCACACAAATCACCATTAAACTGGATTCAGAAAGATTTAAACCAGCAAATTTTAAATTTATGGTCATTATTGAAGTAGAATAGGCGATCTGAAAATAGTCATATCAAACTTGCAGACCTTGAATTTCATTTAAAAGAACCAAAAAATGATAACAGAATGGTTCCAAATACTTACTGAGCCAGGGCGAGGTTTTGGAACTTGTCCATTGTATCTGACCCATTTTACATGGGACTGTTCAAATGTAGCGCTTTGCATATATTTCCCTTTAGAGAAAACATCTTCCACTGTGGACATGTTAAAGGCACAGACTGCTGATACTTCCAAATTACTCCTGAAAAGGTCATAAGACACATTTTATTATACGATTATAAAGGTAGTCTGCAACTAACATCACCTGATTTAATGACATTCCCTTCAGATGTTGCTTTATTTTTAAGACCTTCTCCTTAGAGTTATGTTAGTTTTTTGTATTACTGCTGTGTTGGAGTACATCAGCAATTCTGATTTTATGTCATGTGTTCCATGTTACTGAATCAATATTTTCAGACAACAGGACCCAATCATTGCCATGAGAACTTAGTTACTTACTGTGTTCCCTCTTCCCATGCTTCTCAATTGCTGCATTTTCAAACTAAGGTTTTAAACCTCCAGATTTGTTTACACTACCAACAGCCACTCCAAAGGGAGCATAATTTACCCATCTAAATAACTGTATATATTTGCACATTTTAGCCAATGGAAGAATGGGAAAGGGGAGAGAGCATGATACAATGATAAAGTCTGAATTTATATAAAAAAGTACACTATTTGATATAACCCAGTGATTTAATTTATTCTGCAAAACATTTTAGCTAGAAACAGTGTTAAACACAAAGTATAGTATTTCAACTTCTAATCAGGCATTTTCTTGCAAAGGGAAAAACTCAGCAGGTCTGGCAGCATCTATTGACAGAAAGCAGATTTAATGTTTTTATTAATAAAGAAACTCGATTGCAGTTTTAACATAGGTTTCTATGGGAATACACAATTCACTTAAAGCAGCAATTGTAGGTAAATAAGAAATAGGAACAGGAGCAGAATATTCAGCTCCTGCTTTGCCTTTTAATTTTCAGTAATTAAACCAGAAATCTAACTCAGAACTACTTGTACCTATACTGTACAATATTTTAGGTACAGTTTTCCAATGTCACAATCATTAATCCAGATTCACACTTGCAAACTTACGCATAACTCTAAACAAAAAGGAAGCCAGAATCTGATGTACACTTCTTTGGTCTTTAACTGGTGTCAAGATTTCATTTGGAGTAATTCGCCATTTCTAATTCTGACTTCAGAACTGTTATATATAAAGTTTGGTGTGTGTTGCCCTTTGAGAGAGCATGTCAGGTGACCGAGAGGCAGGAGCTAGAAAATGCAATATAAAAACTGACTGTGGAGTTGAAACACCTACAATGAAGTATTCCCTGTTCAAGTTTATCCTCTGTCTACCTTGTGTTCTATTTATGGTTCCTGCCAGCAGGAATTTTTTCTCCCATTCAATTCCAGAACATAGAACATAGAAAAGTACAGCACAGTACAGGCCTTTCGGCTCACGATGTTGTGCTGTGGAATAATCCTAATCCAAAAATAAAATAACCTAACCTACATTCCCCTCAATTCACTGCTGTCCACGTGCATGTCCAGCAGTCGCTTAAATGTCATTAATGACTCCGCTTCCATGACTACCACTGGTAAACTATTCCATGCGCTCACAACTCTGAGTGAAGAACCTCCCTCTGACATCTCCTCTATACCTTCCTCCTAACACTTTAAAACTATGACCCCTCGTGGCAGTCAATCCTGCCCTGGGGAAAAGTCTCTGGCTATCAACTCTATCCATGCTTCTCATTACCTTGTGCACCTCGATCGGGTCACCTCTCTTCCTCCTTCTCTCCAGAGAGAAAAGTCCGATCTCAGTCAACCTCTCCTCGTAAGACAAGCCCTCCAGTCCAGGCAGCATCCTGGTAAACCTCCTTTGCACCCTCTCCAAAGCCTCCACATCTTTCCTATAATAGGGCGACCAGAACTGGGCACAACATTCCAAGTGTGGTCTCACCAGGATTTCGTACAGCTGCAGCATTACCTCGCAGCTCTTAAACCAATCCCCCTGTTAATGAAAGCCAAAACACCATATGCTTTCTTAACAACCTTATTCACCTGAGTGGCAACTTTGAGGGAGCTATGCACTTGAACACCAAGATCCCGCTGTTCCTCCACACTGCCGAGAATCCTGCCTTTAATCCTATATTCAGCATTTAAGTTCGACCTTTCAAAATGCATCACTTCGTATTTATCCAGGTTGAACTCCATCTGCCATTTCTCAGCCCAGCTTTGGTGAATTCCCTCTACGCTAGTCCCTCCCTCATCAACTGTTAGCGTGGTCGTGTCTCCCAGCATTTGTCCATGTACCCTAGCAAGCTTTCTCCATGACAATTACAGTAAGCTCCTGAGTGAGTGTTCCCCTCTTTGCCCACTGACTGTGGCCTGAGTCCCCTTATGACCACTCCCTCACCATTATTCCACAATCCCATGTTGTTTTCAAATTTGGGCAACTTCCTTTCTTCTATAAATTGTTATAGCAAATTTGTGAATGATCTGGCAACAATACTAAATCCCCTGTAACAGGCGCTGAGAAAAGGGCAGCTGTGCAATGGACCCAGGAATGTAAGAAGGCTTACCAAGAAGTGAAGCAAGCTCTAAAGAGGTGTGTTGATACATTTTGGCCTGAAGTTGCCATTGCAGTTGGTGTACAATTCGTCGCCTAATGGGTTGGGGCTGTACTGTCACACATCTTGCCAAAGGAACAGAAAAGGCCCATTGTGTTTGGATCAAAGTCACTAACAAAGATGGAGGAGAAGGATGCCCAAATGGAAAAAAAAAGGATTGGGCACAGTGTTTGGTGTCAAGAAGTTCTCCCATTTCCTTTATGCAGGCACATTGTGATGCTGACCAACCGCAGCCCACTAACCTTAATTTTTGGCCCATATACTGGGATACCATCAATGACTGCAGCACGCCTGCCAAGATCAGCACTGGCTCTGTCAGCCTACTCATACGAAATCAGATACTGACAGTGAGAGAAGCAAATGTTTTGTCAAGGTTACTATTTCCAGGAAAAACAGATGTTCCTGATAGAAACCTGAAACTTATGTACTTTCAGAGGAAATGAAGGAACCTATGCAGTAAGTCAGGTGCAGAACGCTACCTGGAATGAACCTAATTTGAGCCCAATGGTGGACTTGGTCCTGGCAGGAAGGATTTGTCATAGAACCCACCTAGCTTGACACCCTTACCTGTCTAGGAGATGGGAGCTGTCCATATCAGACAGACATTTATTGTTAAGAAATGAGCATTGTCATTCCTCCCTATAGAGGGAAGCTGCAGTAACATGTGCACCAAGAGCATCCTGGCCTGGTGAAAGTGAAAGAAATAGCCAGAAACTATCTTTGATGGCCAAAAGTGGACTCCCAGATTGAGGAGGAAGTGGAATCTTGTGAAACCTGCACATTAGTAAGGAAGGCACTTCTGTTGTTGGCCCTTCATCTACGGGAGTGTTCTCAATCACCGCGGCAACAAATGCATGCTGATTTTGTAGGACCAGCAGAAGTACAGATGTTATTGATAGTCATTGTTGCCCACTCAAGTGGTCCAAGATGACAGTCATGAAGTTGGTATCAGTGGAAACAACAAAGACCAACTGAATGAAATATTTGCCAGATTCAGGAACCCCAAACAAGTTGTGAGTGACAATGGTCCACAGTTTGTGGCGCAAGAGTTTGATCAATATCTGGAAAATCATGGAGTCAGACCTGTGAGATTGGCTGTGTATGATAAACTGCAGATTAGATTTGTACAAACCTTGAAGCAGGCCTTAAAGGCCTTAAGTTTCTCAGCATGTACTGGAACACACCATACATAATGATCCAGTGCTCACAATCGTCCTTAATGTTCAACTGCTGGCTGAGAATCAGGTTTGACTTACCGTGGCCGGAAGAGATCAGCGAGGTGGTAGAGCGAAATCAAGAAGGACAGATGGTCAGAAGGGCAGAACCCATAACGTCGAGGGTATTCCAGGAGGAGAAATTGCATTGGCCTGGAATTGTATGTCTGGGGAAAAATGGATCCTAACAGGGATGGTGGTTCAAACAGGACCATTATCATATATGAGATAATGGGAACTGCAGATGCTGGAGAATTCCAAGATAATAAAATGTGAGGCTGGATGAACACAGCAGGCCAAGCAGCATCTCAGGGACAAACTGGTCTGCAGCAGACACACAGACCAGCAGGTCACTGCATTTCAACAACAGGGGGAAGTCCCTCAGGATATTGAGGTAGTCCAGATAGGACCAGTGGTGTTGACTGAGTCTCGTGTCTCCAAGCCAGAGCTGGCTATACCCAGGGAGGAGACAACAGCTAATCAGAGAAGATCACACCTGTGAAACAACAAGGGCTTCCAGAGGCCCAGGAGACTACACTAGAATAGATTCCTGAGATGGGGAGATCGTCTTCAAGGAATCACCACCTGTCTGAGTGACTGATCATGTCAACCTAAGCTACAGAAGTGTTAACATTCCTGATCATGTGTATATGTTTGCTACAATGCTTGTATAAAAGTGTTACAATTGTACAATGTCTATTATGTTGTTAGAGGGAGTACAGAAATAAAGGGGAAAGGATATTGCGTATGAAGGTCTTGTGTTATCTCTGACGCCACCATTGACAGTTCTTACTATCTCCTTGTGTATGAAGTTGGATGCGTTCTGCCTCTTTAAGACAGTGGGTTAGATGAATTGAAGACAGGAACTAGAGGAAGCAGTCAATAAACTAACTGTGGAGCTGAGAAACTGACAATAAACAGTGACAATCCATTCTGAGGAAGGATCACCGGACCCAAGACGTTAACTCTGATTTCTCTTCACAGGTGGTGCCAGACGTGCCGAGCTTTTCCAGCAACTTTTGTTTCTGTTTGACTTACAGTATCCACAGTTCTTTCAGTTTTTAATAAAGTATTCCTTGTTGAAGTTACCTTCCATCTGTCTCGTATTCTACTAATGGTTCCAGTGAACCACAAACATAATTTGTACTTCCTGGCTCGTTCTTTCCATAAAATGTTTTGATTCTGTAAAAGGTTATTCACAGGTGCAATCACACTACAAAGTAATAGTTAGATGGTGATGCTGAAGAATTGTTTAAAAGGTTCAATTAGATAGACCTTTCTGAATCACTTATGATACCCACCTTGCTAATAAACAAGATGGATATTTATTTAATTTCAGAGTGAATTTGAAAATATACAGGCCATGTATATTGAGCGAGGGTGGCATTTAAAAACAGCCAAATTCAGCATTACTTGTGCAACACCATATGCAAATTACACCGAAATTAAAATGACAGCTTTTTTTTGTCTCATGGTCAGTAAGTTAGCCTAAGTTTAATGGACATGCTCATTTCATCACTGCATCACTGCATCACAGCATGTGAGGATAAGAGTCTCATGCTCCATCTGACCTCAGATCGCTTGGAACATAACATTCTACTGAAGCATTCCCCTTCTGCTGAACATTAATAGCTTAATACTAGTCCAGACACTTGTGGGTCTGAGGAATGTAAAGTTTCTATATGAAAGTTAGTTGCAATATATGTCTGTTGGATTCTTCAATTCCACAATATCCATGACAGTTTCTTACATTGCAGGAAAGAACATAAGCTTTGTCAGGTCAGGTAAAAGCCCTTTCTAAAAGGCCAGCACACAGCAGAGCCATTCATACCAATTCTCTCCACTGTATGTAGGTGAAGCATTTACTTCAGGCCACAATGACTAGAGAAGAAACGACAAAAACTTTCTCAAGTAAACCAAATGCAAGTGTCAGGCAGCCCTGGAGCCTGTTACATTATTAGAAAAAGATATTGAAATCTCTAGCTTTGAGCTGATTTGTAGATCTCTAATTATTGATTTGAATTTTTAACTGCCTACTTCTGATCACTGTGATAGTCCATTTATAAAGACAGATGATAAGTGAGTTAGTTTATTGTAAAGGGGGTTTGAAGATTTGCATTTATCCACCGTGGCACTGTTCTTGGTGAAGCACTACTCATCTTATTGACCAAAGTTTGATTCATTTTGCACTGCTCATGTATGTAAGTCAATGAACAGGAGTCTTAACTGTACAAAGGAATCAGTAACATGAGCAGTGCGTGGATATCAAATGGCAATTTGTAACAATAATCCATCTTCCAACAGTAAACTATTGCAAGAAACTTCAAAGATATGTTACAAAACAAAATATAACACAGCTAAATGCAAGGTGATATTAGATCAGATGTAATCGGCTTTGACGAGGGTCTGAGAGGGGGAAGAAAAGAGTGGAAAAGATGCGAGATGATTTAGGTTAGAATTTCAGAACTTATGGTCTAAGTAGTTGATTGTACAGTCACAAATAGTGAAGAAATTAAAATCACAGATGTTTAAGAGTCTGCATTTAGAGGAGGTTTGTTAGGAGGGTTGTAGAACCTGGGGAAATAACAGAGTTGAGAAAAGGCCAGACCACTAAAGGCTTTGAAAACAAAGATGAGGCTTTTCAAGTTAAGGTGTTAACAGGCAGTCTGTGTAGTTCAGCAGAGAAGTGATGGATAAACAGCATTTAGCACACTATCGGATAATCTAGCAGTTACTGGGACTGATACATGTTGTATAGAATATGGTAAGCCGGTCAGGGATGTGTCATAATAGTCATGTTTAGAGGTAACAAAGGCAGCAATGAGGGTTTCATCAGCAGATGAGTTGTGACAAGCAACATTACAGAAGTGGAAATGGGTAGTCCTAGTGATGTGGTTAAAAGCTGATCAAGGTCAAATACAACACAGATTGTAAACAGTTATGTTCAGTGCCAACAGTTGTTAGGGGACAGGCAGAATTGGTGGCTAGGGCATGAAGTTTGGGAGCCAATGTCAATCTTATCAATCATCCAGGACTGGATATTGAATAAGCACTAAAGGAAGGAAAATGGAAGTTTTAATCTTTTGCACAAAACATGAGTTTAGTGCTGAAATCACATCTTCTCATAAAAAATGGGGAGTTACAAGAATATGTAAGAACAGATGAAAGATTAATGTTGAAGGGTCATGACTTGCTAGCTGAAGAACTGTTTTCCATTTCTGCTCAGCCCTTGATTAAGCTCAATAGAAAGAGTAACTACTGAGACCAAACTAGGTTATTATCTAAAAATGGTGAATGATGCATAGGGAAGAAAGGTATACAGAACATTAAAGATAATTTTTTTTCCTAAATGAAGCTACTTGAAAATGTATCTTACGTAGTATGTTGAAAACCATGGCAAAGTTGTTGAGTTACTTACCACTGGGATGTAAATACACCATAAAACACTGTTTCCTTCCAATTTGGAGTTTTCAAAATAAAAACATCCTGAATGACATTGAAGACAAAATTAGACTCTGGTAGAATGCATATCAGCTTAGCTTTGAGAAATGATGTCCATCTCTTCTGCAGAATTCGTGATCCTCCATTATCACCCTAAATATAATTGAAATGACAATTATTTGGTTACTGCACATTTGCAGCAGATTTCTAATACATGCAGCTAAACAAACCTTGGCAAATGAAGAACAATTTAGCAATACAAATTAATTTATTCTCAGTGGCTAGTGATAATCTTCCAAGATTCACCCATCTTCTTTGCCAAACACCAAAGTTCAGGCTCTTTTTGTTTTTAGGCAATTTTTATCATTTACCCTAAGCTGATTCATTGTTAGGTAGTTTCATGAGAACCACTGACTTGGGTATCCCTTATAGGTTTTGTTCAGGAAGGGCTTTTGTGGCACAGTGTAGCATCTGTACATCTGAATCAGGAGGTCTGGGTTCAAGTCTCCCCAGGGTGTGGAATAACATCTTTGAATAGGTTGACAAATAAAAATACAGTAGCTCACACCACTATTTACATGCGAATTTTTATACAAAGAGGCAAGAGTTTATTTCACCATATTAAGCTTTCAACAAGACTCAGCAGATAGTGATTAAGAAATGATTTACTACTCCTTGGTCTGTGGCCTAAGGCCATGTTATTACTTTATCTAAGATCAAGTTAGTAAACAAAATCTAGTCTGTAGGGCTTCATCACTCATTGATAAGCTGCAAGACACTGGAAGAATTATGCTTCTATTTATAATGCAATCTCAAAACAGCAAATATTTGAAGCAGATAATGGCATTCCACAAGGCTGTTCATTTCTCTGGCAAGGCCTAAATTTGAATGGTCACTGGATGGATTTGAAAATTAACATCTTACTTTTCAATTCCTTCACACAAAACATGTTCAAATAGTTAACTCTAAATTCTAGGCTTATACTGAAAGGGTAGCACTGTTAATGTAGACTTGCATTTGTGCTATAGCTTGACATGACCTTAATTCAGGAAGTCAGGACAGGAAACAGATTTGGCTTCAGATGGAAAGAAGTCAATAGCAGGAATGATTTACAGGCCCCTGAGCAGTAAACTCAATTTGGGGCAAAGCATACATTAAAGGCATAGCAATAATCATGGGTGACTTTAATCTACATTTCAACTAGAAAAAAAATCAGATTGGCAATATTAGGTTGAATGAGGAGTTCAAAGAAACAATGCCAAAAATGTTCACAAAGCAGCACGTTCTGGAACTAACTGGGCAGCAGGTTATATTAGACTTGGCACTGTGAAATCTGAAGATTGTAAATAACCATAATAAATAAATAAATATGGAGGCAATGGCCTAGTGGTATTATCACTGGACTGTTGATCCAGTGATCCAAATAATGTTATGGGGGCCTGGGTTCAAATCCTGCCATGGCAGATGGAATTTGAATTCAATCATGGGACAGCATTGGGGCTCAGTGGCTAGCACTGCTGCCTCACAGTGCCAGGGACCTGGGTTCAATTCCACTCTCGGGCGATTGTCTGTGTGAAGTCTGCACATTCTCCCTGTGTCTGCATGGGGTTCCTCCGGGTACTCCAGTTTCCTCCCAGTCTAAAGGCTTGCAGGCCAGGTGGACTGGTCATACTAAATCGCAAATAGTGTTCAGGGATGTGTAGATTAGGTGGTTTATAGGTGGAAGAGTCTGGATGGGATGTTCTGAGGGTCGTGTGGACTTGTTGGGCCAAAGGACCTGTTTCAACACTGTAGGCATTCTATGAAAAAAAAATCATGAGTAAAGGCACGTCTAGGCAATGGTAACCTCAAAATTATTTACTTCTACACCCGGCTTGAAAGGGAGAAGATTAGGTTTAATGCTAGCTAGATGCAGCCAAATATGTGGGCATGAAAACTGAGCTAGCTGATGTGACATACTAGGCAACAGAACAGAATAACGGAGACAAAGTGGCAGGCAGTTTATTTCAGAATACTCAATAAGTATATTCCACCCGTTAACGAAAAATTCTAAAGGAAGACCTGCCATCTATACTTAACTAAAGAAGTTAGGAAACATCAAGGAAATCACTGTGCAAAGATGAATGGCAGGTCAGATGATTGGTCAGGGTCATACAGTATGAAAACAGACCCTTCAGTCCAACTAGTCCATTTAGTTCCCAAACTAAATGAGTCCATCAGCCAGCGTTTGGCATACCTTTTCTATTCATGTTCTTATCCAAATGTCTTTTAAATATCGTAACTGTACCTGAATCCAACATTCCGTCTGGCAGTTCATTCTAAACACTAACCACTCTCTTGTGTACAAAAATTGTCCCCCTATCCTTTTTAAATATTTCTCCTGTCACCTTTAAAATATGACCCTAGTTTTGAATTCACCCACCTTAGGGAAAAGACCTTTGCTATTTACCTTATTTACACCCTTCATAATTTTATAGTCCTCTAAGATCACCCCTAAACCTCCTATGGTCCAGTGGAAAAAGGTCCCAGCCTTTCTAGCCTACGTTTATATCTCAAATCCTCCATTCCCAGCAACATCCTGGTAAATCTTTTCTGAATGCTCCCCAGTTTAACACTATCCTTCCTATAATAGGTTGACAAGAACTGCACACAGTACTCCAGAAAAGGCCTCATAACCCCAATATGACATCCCAATGCTTATACTCTAAGGTCTGAGCAATTAGGGTAAGCATGCTAAACAGCTTCTTAATCACCCTGTCTATCCATAATGGAAATTTCAAAGCTTTGTGAGGGGTAGGTCATGCCTTACAAACCTTATCGAGTTTTTTGAGGATGTGACTAGTAAGGTTGATGAGGGTCAAGCTGTGGATGTGGTGTATATGGACTTCAGTAAGGCATTTGATAAGGTTCCCCATGGAAGGCTCATTCAGAAGGTCAGGAGGAATGGGATACAGGGGAACTTAGCTGCTTGGATACAGAATTGGCTGGCCAACAGAAGACAGCGAGTGGTAGTAGAAGGAAAATATTCTGCCTGGAAGTCAGTGGTGAGTGGGGTTCCACAGGGCTCTGTCCTTGGGCCTCTACTGTTTGTAATTTTTATTAATGACTTGGACGAGGGAATTGAAGGATGGGTCAGCAAGTTTGCAGACGACACAAAGGTCGGAGGTGTCGTTGACAGTGTAGAGGGCTGTTGTAGGCTGCAGCGGGACATTGACAGGATGCAGAGATGGGCTGAGAGGTGGCAGATGGAGTTCAACCTGGATAAATGCGAGGTGATGCATTTTGGAAGGTCGAATTTGAAAGCTGAGTACAGGATTAAGGATAGGATTCTTGGCAGCGTGGAGGAACAGAGGGATCTTGGTGTGCAGATACATAGATCCCTTAAAATGGCCACCCAAGTGGACAGGGTTGTTAAGAAAGCATATGGTGTTTTGGCTTTCATTAACAGGGGGATTGAGTTTAAGAGTCGTGAGATCTTGTTGCAGCTCTATAAAACTTTGGTTAGACCGCACTTGGAATACTGCGTCCAGTTCTGGGCGCCCTATTATAGGAAAGATGTGGATGCTTTGGAGAGGGTTCAGAGGAGGTTTACCAGGATGCTGCCTGGACTGGAGGGCTTATCTTATGAAGAGAGGTTGACTGAGCTCGGTCTCTTTTCATTGGAGAAAAGAAGGAGGAGAGGGGACCTAATTGAGGTATACAAGATAATGAGAGGCATAGATAGAGTCGATAGCCAGAGACTATTTCCCAGGGCAGAGATGGCTAGCACGAGGGGTCATAGTTTTAAGCTGGTTGGTGGAAAGTATAGAGGGGATGTCAGAGGCAGGTTCTTTACGCAGAGAGTTGTGAGAGCATGGAATGCGTTGCCAGCAGCAGTTGTGGAAGCAAGGTCATTGGGGTCATTTAAGAGACTGCTGGACATGCATATGGTCACAGAAATTTGAGGGTGCATCCATGAGGATCAATGGTCGGCACAACATTGTGGGCTGAAGGGCCTGTTCTGTGCTGTACTGTTCTATGTTCTATGTTCTATGTTCTATTACATACCTGAACTCCTAGGTCTCTCTGTTCTACAAAACTAGCCAGGGCTCTACCATTAATTGTGTAAGTCCTACCATTGTTTATTTTACTGAAATGCAAGATCTCACATTTATCTAAATTAAATGCCATCTGGCACTCTTCAGCTCATTGAGTCAATCGATCAAGATCTCTTTGTAATCTCAATAAATCTACTTCAGTATCCATTATACCACCAATTTTGCTGTTGTATGCAAACTCACCGACCATGCTTCCTATAATCTCATCCAAAATCATTTATATAAGCACCAAGAAACAATGGACCCAGTAACAATCCTTGTGGAACAGTGCTGGTCACAGGTGTCCAACCCAAAAAGCAACCCTCCACCCTCACTCTCTGTCTGCTACCGTTAAGCCAATTTTCTATCCAACTGGAAAACTCACCCTGAATCTCAAGTTATCTAACATTACTGATTAGTCCACCATGCAGAATCTTATCAAAGGATACAAAGTTCAAGTAAACAACACTTACTGCTCTGCTCTGATCAATCCCTTTGGTTACTTCTTCTTCAAAAAAACTCATATTTTGAGAGACACTATTTCCCTTGCACAAAACCATACTGACAATCCCTAATCATTCCTTGCTTCTTCAAATGCACGTAAATCCTATCTTTTAGAATCACCAACAACTTAGCCACCAATGTCAGACTCCCAGGTCTGTAGTTCCCAGGCTTCGTCTTACAGCCTTTTTTTAAAAATAAAGGCATAACATTAGCCACCATCCAGTCATCCGGCATCCTGTGGTTAGGAATGATACAAATATTTCTGCCAGGGGCCCTACAATTTCCTCGCTAGCTTCCCACGACATCATCAGGCACACTTGAGAGAATAAAAAAAACTGATAAAGAATGATAAAAAGTCAATCAGGAGGAAGAAATTAGAGTATGAGGGGAAACTAGCCTGAAATGTAAAAGCAGATAGCAAGGGTTCCTGCTGATGATTAAAAGGAAGGGAGTAAAGGTGTGGATCCTACAGGCGGAGTGGGGGAGGGGTGGGGGAAGAGAGAGGCGGGGGAGACACAGAGAGAGAGAGAGAGAGAGAGAGAGAGGGAGAGAGAGAGGGAGAGAGGGAGGGAGAGAGGGAGGGAGAGAGGGAGGGAGGGAGAGAGGGAGGGAGAGAGGGAGGGAGAGAGGGAGGGAGAGAGGGAGGGAGAGAGGGAGGGAGAGAGGGAGGGAGAGAGGGAGGGAGAGAGGGAGGGAGAGAGGGAGAAATGTTCGTAGATAATAGGGGAGTGTTCGATAAAATCAAGAAATATTGTTTGCTTCCATTTTAACTATAGAGGACACAAGACACATCATTGTAATAACTGAAAACCAAGACGTGGAAGGGAAAGAGGAACATAATGAAATTACAATCACAATCACATGGGAAACAACACCAAGCAAACTCGTGGATCTACAGGTTGACAAGTCTTCAGATCTCAATGGTCTTCATGCTCTAGGCTAAAAAGACTTTGCTTATGAGGTAGCAAATACATTGGTGTTAATTTTCAAAAACTTCCTACAGTCTGGAAAGGTTTAATTGGATTGTAAAGTAGATGATATAACTCCTCTATTCAAGGGGGGATGGAAGCAGACAACAGCAAACTACAGGCCAGTTAGCCTGAAGGCTGTCATGATGAGGGGAGTATTAGAATTTATCAAAATGATTATACCTGTGCATGTAGAAAAAGTCAAGGCAACCAGAATGAGTCAGCGTGGTTTCATTTAAAAAAAACCACGCTTAACCAATTTAATGTAGTTTTTTTCAGAAAGTTTTTTTTGGAAAGGGAATTGTAATGATAATGGGGAACCTTTGATATCCTGGAATTAGATTTCCAGAAGGCATTTGATAAGGTGACAATCAAAGGTTATTAAATCTTGAGGTGGGGATAACATATTGGCATAGTTAGATGTTCGGTTGGCTGGCAGAAAAGAGAGTATTCAGAGGCATACTGGACTCAAAGAGTTAACATTGTTTCTCTCTCCATAGATGCAGCCAGACATGTTGAGTTTCTCCAGTATTTTCTGTTGCCTGATTCTTGTTAGGCAAAGAAATTGAAAGTTATCATGCAGATGGGAACGTGGAATTCTAAACACATTTAGGTTAGCTTTGATCCTATTGGAATGACAAGCAAGCTTGAGGGGCCAAATAATCTACTTTACTTCCTATTTTGTAGGTACATTTAACAACAATTAAATAGATATTTAAACCTCAGTGAAGGATCACCTTGTTTCCACGTGAAAGTTCCATGTTTAACTTGCATGACTGCAATTAGTTTCCTTTTGATCAACTTCTGCATTTGTTCAATGTCATTTCATTTGTTGGTATCTCTTCCTAAGATCATAAGATATGGGAGCAGAGTTAGGCCATTCGGCCAATCAAGCCTACTCTGCCATTCGATCGTGGCTGATAGGCTTCTCAACCCCATTCTGCTGCCTTCTCCCCATAACCCTTGATCCCCTTACCAATTAAGAACCAATCTATCCCTGTCTTAAAAACATGCAAATGACTTGGCCACACAGCCTTCTGCATCCATAAATTTCACAGATTAACCACCCCTTGGCTGAAGGAATTCCTCTTCATCTCAGTTCTAACAGGTTGTTTCTTCACTCTGAGGCTGTGCCCTCAGGTCCTAGTCTTTTCAGCTGTTGGAAATAGCTCTCTACAAACACAACACTGAGGCTTGGATAGAGTGGAAGTTTCAATAAGATCTCCCTCAACATTCTAATCCCCATTGAGTACAGACCCAGAATCCTCAACCACACCTCGTATGACAAGTCCTTCAATCACAGGATCATTCTTGTGAAGTACCTCTGGACCCCCTCCAAAGGCAGTACATCCTTCCTAAGATATGGGGCTCAGAACTGATCACAACATTCCAAAGCAGTCTGACCAGTGTCTTATACAGCTTCAGCAGTACATTTCTGCTCTTGTATTGTAGCCCTCTTGAAATAAGTGCTAACATTGCATTTGCCTTTCTAAGTGCCAAATAAATCTGTATGTTAACCTGATGTGAATTCTGAACTCTGACTCCCAAGTCCCTTTGTGCCTCAGCTTTCCAAAGCTTTTCCCCATTTAGAAAATAGTCTATACCTCTATTCTTCCTACCCAAGTGCATAACCTCACACTTTTCTATATTGTATGCCGTCTGCCACTTATTTGTCTAAGTCTTTCTCCAGTCTCTCCACTTCAACACCACCTATCCCCTCACCTAATTTTACGTCATCTGCAAACTTAGCAACAATGCACTCAGTTCTCTTGTTCAGGTCATTAATGTATAACCTGAATAGTTGTGGTCCCAACATGGACTCCACTGTAGAACTCCACTAGACATGGGCTGCCTTCCTGAAAAAGAACCCTTTGTCCATACTCTCTACCTTCTGCCAGTCAGCTGTGTCTCTAGTCATGCTAGTACTTTGCCTCAGACACCATGGTCTTATCCTATTTACCAGCTTCCTTGCCGTGTCTTGTCAAAGGCCTTCTGGAAATCCAAACAGATTAGGTCCAATAGCTCTCCTTTGTCTAACTTGCTTGTTATCTCCTCAAAAGAATTCTAACAAAATTGTCAGGCATGATCTTCCCATGAAGACCTGCTAACTCAGCTGTACTTTACCATGCATTTCCGGGTATTCTGCAATCTCGTACTTACTAATCTATTCTAAAATCTTACCAACGACCAAAGTTAGGCTAACATTCCTGGTTTCTGGCTCCCTCTCTTCTTCAACAGGGGTATAACATTAGCCATTTTCCAGGCCTTCTATATGTGCACCCAGATCACTCATGTATATGACAAACGACAGTGGGCCCAGAGTGATCCTCATGGCACACTAGTCCAATGAACAACACTCCACCATCACCCTTTGTTTACTACTTTTAAGCCAATTTTGTATTCTATTGGCTATCTCCCTGGATCCAGTGCGATCTAACCTTACTAACCAGTCTACCGTGCAGAACATTGTTAAACGTTTTGCTGAAGCCCATATAAATAATGTCTACCCCTCTGCCTCCATTAATCTTCTTTGTCACCGCTTCAAAAATCTCAACCAAGATAGTGAAACACAATTTCCCACGCACAAAACCATGCCTTTCCAAATTCATCAAATCCTGTGCCTCAGAAGCCCCTCCAACTACTTATCTACCATTGACTTAAGGCTCATTGGTCGAGAGTTCCCTGGCATCTCTTTACAGCCTGACTTCTGAGATTTGGCTGATTTATCCACCCTGAGACCCTTCAGCTTCCCCAGCTCCTTCTCCTCAGTGATGGCCACAACGTGCAGCTTTGCCCCCGCATCTTCTGAAGTTCTGGAATGCTGCAGGTGTCTTCCATTTTGAAAACTGATGCAAAGTACCTATTCAGTTCCTCTCCTATTTCTTAGTTCCCCATTACTACTTCTCCTGAAATGTTAACTCCAGTTTTTCCTTCATAGATGCTGCCAGACTTGCTGAGCTTTTCCAGCAACTTTGTTTTTGTTCCTGATTTACAGCATCAGCAGTTCTTTTGGTTTTATGGAGTCTTTACTGGTTACTCTGCTTTTACCAGTTATGATTGTTGCTGTAGAATACATCTCTTGGGTACCAAGAGCCATTCCATAATTCACATTTCAGAATACAGTCAACATCCACAGTAACCAGACAGAAGATTTAGACTCCGGTAACAGAGTACCCAAAACATGCTTTTAGCTCGCCATGATCGTTCCATTCTAATCAAGCTATTTTACAAGTTATCATAATGCTTGGCAACAAGAACTGATTATTGCAAACAATTTTTTGATACTTGAGGTCTTTGTACAATAATTTATTAGAATTAATTGGTTAGTACTGCCAGACTTTACCTTGCACACTCGCGCTATTCGTGGTACGAGAAGTTTGCTATTAAATTCGTATTCAACGGACACTTCAGTGAAGAAGAAATAAATTTTATCATCACCACCATCCAAACTATTTTCACTCTCTCTTATCACATCGGAGTGGACAAAACTTGGCTCTGCAGAAAAGAACAAACGTAACTGGAAAATTGTTCATGTACTCCATCACTAACAACCCTTAACAGAAACTAATCTCCATTGGGCTGAACTCAACAAAAATGGGCCAACTTTCTGGATGAGATTTGTACCAGCTATGTGCTTAAATACTTTAAGAATCCTTTCAATCAAAACAAAAATAATTACACACTCACTTTTTACATACAGAGCAGTTAATAGGTGACAGGAACAGAGGAGGGAAAACAGTCAGTAAAACAGCAAGGAGCTACCTTGGGATAGCTTGCCATCAACGTTCCACTGCTGGAAAGAGTTCCTGGTGGGAGTTGCAAGCAGCACAGCAAATTTACACAACTAGAGCCCTGATTAGGTACAATTTTACTTGGGCACCATATTTGGTAGGGCTGCCATCGGACTTGTGGGGGTGCCACCAACTTCACAGAGATCTTTGAAGTCTGAGGTTGACAAAAGATGCCACAGGGCAGGAAGAAACACCAATGACTCGAACAACTCTTTGGAGGTTTTCCCTGCTACCATCGTAGCCTGTCATCCTCAGGCAGTCAGAATTTTAAGTTTCTATTTATTTGCTCAAGAGCTCCTCTACCCCCACCCTCCTGCACCCTGTCCAATCAGTCTCAGCAGCACTCAATTTTGTGTTTTTTACATTCAGGCTCCTGAGCTTTCAGAGCTACTAGTCCTTTCAGTGGGTCTGCAGCATCAGAAATCCACCTGTTGACCTTAACTGGATGATGGGTCCAAAGGAAGCTAATTGCCCAACTGCAGTAAAAGTACCAAACCGTTTCGACTGGCAATCCGGCCAGATTTCAGCATCCCCAAGCTTGCGGTAAAGTTTAACTCACAGTGATATAGTCTTCCTATTCGAGTCAAGAGTGTATAATATCATAAAGGAACATGGGCAGGAGCTGGAATTTGACCTATCTAACCTGCTACACCATTCCCTAAAATCATGTTTTACATGCGACTTCACTTTCTTGCCTGTTGTCCATAACTATTAACTCTCTCGTGGTTTAAAATGGTGTCTATCTTAGCCTCAAGTAGTGTATATTCAAATATCCAACCTCCACTGCTTTCTATAAAAGAAAATTTGAAAAACAACCACCCTCCAAGAGGGAAATTCACATTATCACCACCTTAATCAGGAAATACCTCATTATTGTCTATGCTGACTAGTTCCAAGTTTCCCCCAAAATGAAAAATACCCAATTGCTACCCAAATTTTAAATTCCCTCAAGATCTTTGATGTTTTAGTAAGATCACCTAATTCTTCTAAATTTCAATGAGCGTCAGCCAACCTGCTCAATCTTTCCTCATTAGGTAAGCCCTTCATCCCAGGAATCAGCCAAGTGAACCATCTCTAAACTGCTTCAAAATTCAAGGATATTCTTCCTAAAGTGAGGAGATCAAGACTGTACACAGCACTCCAGGCACCATATGGCATATCCCGTATAGTTGAAGAAAGATTTCCATACTATTAAATCCCATCTTCACTGAACATTAAATTGCAGTTGGGGATGCGGATATACCATCAAGCTCACTACTGAAGTTTACCCAGGTAAAACCAGGAGTTTACCAATCCAGAGGTCTGATCAATTGTCAGTTTTTTTGCTTAGCTAGTCCCATACTACTGGTTACAGCATAAGTTTCTAAGATAAAACAATCTACCTATCATACAACTGAACAATGTCACATATGACAGTCAGTGTCAGTGCTGTATCAGGTGTCTTGTATCCTGACAATTGGCAGATCAAATCAAATAGCAAGTTCTTTCAACTGTTTGTAAAAAGCAGAGCACAGATTGTATTCAACCAGCCCATGCTTACAAAACCTAAAACATACGGTTTGATGCAATTCCACTATTGGTCAGCGCTTGTAAAAATCAGAGGGTGCTAATTGCTACACTAGCAGCCAATTTAAAACAATCAGTTGAATTTGCAACATGGCTCATTTATGCTTGCTGGAAGCAACATACGTTCAAACACAGGAATATGTTCTCTATAAAGTAAACAAGCATGTTCAAGCTGCATAACTTTTTCTGAATTGGCTGCGAGCTATTTCCCCATTGCATTCTTCATGGCAACACTTTGGCCAGAGTCAATGGGCCAACTAATCAGGCCTTTTCTCCTCCCAAACACAGAGAATATATGGTGGTTATTGACATGCTCCCCAAGCTGGCTTGTTTTTGTTCATGTTTTGTCACCATGTTAGGTGACATCATCAGTGGAGCCTCCGAAGAAGTGATGTTATTCTACTCCACTTGGAAAGTATGCTGTCTGGTCTGTTATGGTGAGTACTGTCGTTTCTGGTTTTGACCTGTATGGGTTTGTATATGGGATCCAATTCTACGTGTTTGTTGATTGCATTACAGGTGGAGAACCATGCCTCTATGAATTCTTGTGCATGTTTATGTTTAGCTTGGGCTACTATGGCTACTTTGTCCCACTTAAATTGATGGCCTTCATTGTCTGAACGATGGATCATCCCATTCTATCCACTTAACCCCAGATGTCCTCGATACCTTCAGGAACATAAAAATCAGCAGCAACGAGACTATGGTATCCTTTGATGTCACAGGTTTATTCACATCGATTGACATCCCACTAGCCAAAGACACAGTGGCCACATCACTAGAGGAAACAGCAACACAGACCAGCAGCTCCATCAACAAGGGCAAGAAACTTAAATTACTAGATGTCTGCCTCACCACACACTGTCTTCAATGGTCAGATATACAAACTGATCAATGGTACACCAATGGAGTCACCCATCTCAGGACTCATCACAGAAGCGTCATGCAAAAGACTAGAACACTCCACCCTCCCCCACATTCAACTTAAACCGTCGGTCCAGTGCGTAGACGATACATTTTCATTATTAAATGCAACAAATTAGAACAGACCCACAACCTCATCAACAGCGTATTCACAATGATTACAGTCACAAGGGAAGATGAAAACGGCACGGTGCCTCACAGTGCCAGTGACCCAGGTTCAATTCCACTCTTGACTGTCTGTGTAGAGTTTGCACATTCTCCCAGTGTCTGGATGGGTTTCCTCCGGTGCTCCGGTTTCCTCCCACAGTCCAAAGATGCGCAGGCTAGGTGGATTGGCCATGCTAAATTGCCCCATTGTGCCCAGGGCTCTTTAGATTAGGTATTCTAGTTATGGGAAATGCAGCGTTAGGGGGATGGACCTGGGTGGGATGCTCTTCAGAGGGGCGGTGTGGACCTGCTGGGCCAAATAGAATCCCTACAGTGTGGAAACAGGCTATGATTCTATGAAAACAACAATCAACTTCCATTTCTGGATGTTAGAGCGATTGACAAATGGGGAGTTCCAAACCTCGGTATGCAGAAAAACAACCCATACGGATCAATTCCACAGCAACTACCTCAACGTCCACAAATAAAGCTGTATTAGGACACTGTTTAGACAGGCCAGGACACATTGCAACACTCTAGAACTATGTAGGAAAGATGAAGTACACTAATACAAGATCCTTGATGTAAATGGATATCCATGTGACTTCATCCACAGATGCCTAAAAAACAGACAACTGGAATACTCCTAATACATTAGCCACACTTCCTTAGATCAGGAACATATCGGAACTGACAACAAGATTCTTAAGACTGCTAGGAATCAGGGTGGCTCACAAGCCCACAGCCACTCTCCAACAAACACTTATAAGGATTAAAGACCCAATTCCCACAACATGCAGAACGAACGTGGTTTACGAATACCATGCAACGACTGCCACAAACATCGCATTGGTAAGACAGGAAGGAAACTAGCCATCAGAATACATGAACATCAGCTAGCAGCAAAATGGCATGGCAAACTCTCCTTAATATCGGTACATTTAGACAATGAAGGCTACAATTTAACTGGGACAAAGTAGGCATAGTAACCCAAGCCAAACACAGACATGCACGGGAATTCCTAGAAGCATGGTTCTCCGCCCATACTTCAATCAACAAACATAAAGAATTGGATCCCATATACAAACCTATACAGATTAAAAGCAGAAATGACAGTACTCACCATAACAGACCGGACAGTATAAATTCCAAGTGGACCAGAATAACATTGCTTCATTGGACGCTCTACCGATGATGCCACCTAACATGGTGATGAAACATTTGAACCAAAACAAGGCAGCTCACCAAGCAAGTCAACAACTTCATCCACAACCTGAGCTACAGACCTTTGCCAAAACTTTAAAGTATATATTGGTGTGATTATTTTAAACTTGATATTCTTTCACTTGGCCTGGTGATTGCAAAACAAAAATCTCAGCCACATATCTCTTTTCCCTGCAATCTTCAAGGTTTCATGAGACAAGAGATTCTTAGGTGGCCAGAGGAAGAGTGCAGGGGAGGAAACATAGTACAAGTGAGTATGTGACAAAATATTTTATTAATTCTATTATTAGGTCAGTGGAACTTGTTTTCTTTAATTTCTATTTGGATACTCTTTTGTCTAAAAATGTGAAATCTGTTTATGCCTGGGTGTCCAGATTTCTTCAAAAATTATCAGTCCTTAACACTTGGGGTGGCACGGTGGCTCAGTGGTTAGCAATTCTGCCTCACAGCACCAGGGACCCAGGTTTGATTCCACCCTCGGGCAACTGTTGGCGTGGAGTTTACACATTTTCTCCATGTCTGTGTGGTTTTCCACAGGGTGCTCTGGTTTCCTCCAACAGTCCAATGATGCGCAGACTAGGTGGATTGGGCATGCTAAATTGCCCACACATAGAGTCCAGGGGTGTGTACGTTTGACGGATTAGCCACGGGAAATGAAGGGGTACAGGGATGGGTATGGGTGGGATGCTCTTTGGAGGGTCAGTGTGGATTTGTTGGGCCAAGTGGCCTGTTTCCACACTGCAGGGATTCTATGATAATAACGATTGTAATAATTCATATGCAGTTTGGATCATGCTTCAATGTCATGCCAAGATGTTCAACCACTTGCACTCGTGCTGGCTTTGGAATCTTCTGAAGATCAGATGGCAGGACAAAATACAAGACATTGAGCTGTTCACTTGAGCTAACTGTCAATCATCCACACCATATTGAAGAGGTCGGAACTGAGTTGAGATGGTCATGCGGCCAGAATGTCTGATACTCACTTACCAAAATGCATCTTCTATGGAGAGCTCAGGTCTGGATGTCACTCTCATGTCAGTCAAACGAAGCATTAGGACACTCAGGGTTTCATCTATGAATTTCAATATTAACTTTTGAGTCCTAGGAGTAGCTCTTCCAAGATTGCTGCATTTGGCCCAAACAAGTGAAAAAGGCAGCACAGCTCCCTTCAAAAACAATTGCACATCAAACACTGACAGAAAATTGGAGGAGGAAATTATTGCGTCTAAAAATAGGAGGCCCAGGCCAGTTAACTCTTCTGTCTCAACAGTCTCTTATCTGTCCTAATAACAGCAGAACCTTCAGGACATGGCCTTGATCATCTACAGATCCACTGGAACCCTACCAAACAACCCTGATAATGAACATGTTTATCTTTGTTTCCAGGAACAAACAAGACAAAGTGTGTCTGCTGTTTTCCTAGGAACTGCCTGCTATGACTGAATTCCAATTACAGCAGCTAAATGCCATCACACTGTTGCAATGTCAGAAATACTGAAGTCAACTTGTACAGCACAGAATCATGAACAGCAAGGAAATAAATAATAAGCTTAAAACGTTTTTGGTATTCTGAGAAAAGAACAACAATAATCAAATTGTTGTTAGCCAAGGCAGTACATCTCCTGTACTGAAGGACCTGGAAAAACAACCCAAAACAGAGACTGGAATCTTGACCTGAAATACACTTACCATTTAACCAAGGTATTGCATATTCTGTTCGCAAATGGCTCCGAAGAATAACTGTCTCACTTCCTAGGAAATTGAAGACCGTTCCAGAGTAAAGCTCGCCATCTGAAGTAGTTAAATAAAAGTGGCCCTTTATTAAAAGGCAGCTAATAGGTGCTCAATTAACAAATACAAATACTAAGTATTTAATTATCATTTACTCAATTAATTTATAGTGTTCTGCTTTTCACTTCAGTTTGTAGGACACTCTTTCAAACGTGCAACTCTCTTCATTGTATTCATATTCCTGACTGAGCTATCATGGGGGTGTACAGAGGTGTTTGGTTAAGAAGAACAATTCCTTGCTTGAGTAGGGAGGATAATTTGAAAAGATAGTAGGACTACCACCGCAAATTCCAAATGAATTTTGTTCAAATTTTTTTGCTCTCCAAATGACATGCTTCTATTTTTAGAAATATGTCAATACCATAGATTCTTTATTTGGCAATGATCAAGAAAACAAACAGATATCTTATCATGTACCTTGACAATGTGTTGCACCTCTAACATTATACAGAAACTCCCTTTCCTACAGCTTCGCAAATTCAAGCATCACACTCATCAATCTTGTAAAATTAGGCACCCGGGTAAGCAGTAGTTACAACTGAACCCAAACCAAGCTGGAAGTGGCTGTGACTACCAAACTTATCTTATATAGGAACCATACAGCCAGAAAAAAGGGAAAACTTATCCTTTTTTTAAAAATCTCCATTTGCTATCCCAACAATTAGCATAACTTTCAAAACAAGAATGCATAGTGCTGGTCTGAATGTGGCTTGCAGCCTCTTCCTCAGCAATTATTGTAAAGAAGGGGAGGTGGTGGTGTAATGGTCATGGCACTGGACGAATTATCCAGAAACCAGAGATAAGGCTCTGGAGGCACGGATTCACATTCCACTATGGCAGATGGTGGAAATTCAATTTTAAAGAAACTGGTTTTAAAAATCCAGCCTAATGGCAACCATGTAACTAATGTGGCTTCTTGTAAAAGCCCACCTGTTCCACAGACTTCCTTCTGTAAAAGGACATTAGTCATCCTAATCTGGTCTGGCCTTTATGTTGCTGACGATGCACAGTAATGAAGTTGATTCTTAACTACCCTCTTAAATGATTCTAGCAAGCCACTCAGTTCATAAGGTAATTAGAGATGGCCAAAAATTGCCAGCCCAGTTAGTGACAATCACATCCAATTAATGAATTTGCAAAATTTACATCTGTCTGGCTAGATTCAAGTTACTTAGTCATGTAAACCTATTATAACACAATATTTAAGCTTTGAACTAAATAATTTAAAAATTAAATTTTACAAGACTTTGTAACTGATTTGTAAGATTGGTTACCATTGTATACTTACCAACCATAACTGAAGTATATCTTTGAGCAGGATCAAACGGACATTTTCCTTTACCTTCTTCATTTTGGCCTTGCAGAGTGAAATTCTTAACTGACTGAATGGAAAACAAGTTGCTAAATAAGTTGTTCAGTTTATTTCAATGAAGCAAATAAGAATATTTTACCAACATTAACAAATCATACTTACAAGGTAATCACAGGTTGGTTGAAATGCAAAAGTCCCACACACATAGAGCTTTTCATTACTAAATTCATGCAAGATGCGTATGTAGTTCAGACATTCAGTCTAAAATAAATTTAAAAAAGTGTTGGAATTATGCAATGGAGGAACACATTCTTATCACAAAATCAATAGGTTGATGTGGTTCACTATTACAAGCTCTGAACTTTAACAGGGCTTTTCTTAATCTACACAATTCCATCAGGAGATTAAACAGAACCTCATAAAACCAACCTGAACAGCAAATAGACATCATTTATTCTCTTTCTCAGAGTTCTGCCAGTGTAATCTCAGTTTTAATCATAAAGAGAGTTTTATAATCAGTTTAATTCTAAATTTACCACTTTGGATTTTCCTTTAGCCGCACATTCGCTCTGTTTTCTCTGTGGGACTTTCCAGAATACCTGACAGAAAAACATTAAAAAGAAACCCAATTAACAGCTGTTGAAAAACAAGTGCTTTCCTGTAAATACAAAAGCATGAATAACACTGAAGTGGACTTAAACCCACAACCTTCAGATTCAGGGACCAGCTTTCAACGCAGTCAGTCACAGCTGATGGCTGAAAATACTTGGGCCTTAACAGTATATGGCTGTAAACTATCAATAAAGTTGAGATTCAGTATTTCAAATACAGGGAGCAAAACATTTGTAAATAAAACCATAATAAAACTGGGATATTAGGCTAGACATTGCGATTAACACTGACATAAAAGGAATTTTTAAATAGGTACTTAGTGGTAAAATATGGCTAGCATGTTCTCATTTGTGGGCATTTGAAACAAAGGTTTTAAAAGAAGTAGAAGATAATCACTGCTAAACCCAATTAAAATAAATTGAGGAAACATTTTTAATAACAGTAATCAGAATGTGAACTTACTACTATAGGTAGCAATTAAATTAATGCACTTAAAGTGGAACTTGACAAATACATGAAGAATGGACCAGACAGAAATGCTGATAGAGTTAGTTGAAGTAAAGAGGCAGGTAGTCATGTGGAGCATAAATCAGTGGCAGAGATCAGTTAGAGTAAATGGCCTGTTTTTGGATCGTAAATTATTTGTGTTATAATTAGGCAGAATCATGCGAGAAGACCACAGAAGAGACGACCAAATGCCCGAATTCTCAAATTAGACATGGAATCACCACACTGACGTGATGTGCAGTAAATCCTCATTATCCACAAATTCAAGACTCTCAAATTTGTCTATCCATGCCAAAACATAAGTAGCAACAAATTTCAACATTCACAGCAAAACTCATGTCTGCAAATTTTCACCTATTTTTAACATGTACTTTTAAATAAACCCCACCCTCATGAATTTCATCATCTGCGGCATTCTCTGAAATGGACCTGTTGCTGACATGTACATATGATCGTTATATGACAAACTAAAGGAGGGTGCAGAGAAGGAAACAGAAGACAACTATAAAAATGTTTTGGAACAGGAAGTGTGTTGGTAAATGAGCAATGCAGAATGCAATGCCTTTGTTCAAAACAAAAAGAATTAAAGAAAAGAACAACAGACAAGTTAGTTGAGGCTCCATTGTGAGAAACTGCTAAATTCATAACATGATATTATATTAATGAATGATTGCAAAAGAATGGACTAATTCATTCAACAGTCTCTCACATACGAGGATGGCTTCTTTCTGCTCTCACGGGGATTCTGTAGTGGTTGTACAGACAAATGTGGTCTCTGCAGGTTCTGTTACACTTGGGGCAGAAGGGGTGGGTGGGCATTGGTATGGCAGTATGCTTCTTACGCTGTTTACACCTGGCTTCCGCTTTTTCCCCGACAGCAAGTCTCAAGGTATTCAACACCTTCCTGATTGCTCCTCCTCTACTTTGGACAGTTTTGGGATTGCCTATTTGAGGGAATGTGACACTTTGCCGGTGAGTCCTTCAAGGTAGCGCTGAAGCGCTTCTTCTGCTCAGCTGGGGCTCATCTGCTGTTTCAGGGCAGGGAGTAAAGTGCTTGCTTGGGGAGTTGGTGTCTGTCATGCGGATGATGTGCCCAGCCCCATCGCAGTCGATCAAGAATGATCAAGACCCCTTGATTTGGGGATGTTGTCTTGGTCTAGGATGCTGGTGTTGGTGCATCTTTCTTCCAATGGATTTGCAGGATCTTGTGCATGTAGTGCTAATAGGGCTGCTGTAGCTCCTTGAGGTGTTTGCTGTTGACAATCCACATCTCAGAGCCATACAGGAGGGCAGGAACTGCCACAGCTCTGTAAACCACGATCTTGGTGTCGGATCTGATGTCATTCTTGAACACCCTTGTCCTTATGTGGCCGAATGCTGCGATAACACATTGGAGATGGTGCTGGGTCTCTTCACCCAAAGCTACTTTGGCCAACAGGACACTCCTGAAGTACTAGAAGTGGGCAATGTTCTCCAAGTTCTCTCCATGTACCTTGACGGTGGGGTGTTTGCTCCACACTGCTGGGCCAGGTCGGTGGAGGACCTTTGTCTTACGCATGTTCAGGGTGAGACCCATGCTCTCATATGCCTCCATAACAGGTGCTGACAATGGTCTGGAGTACGCCCTCTGTGACAGCACATACACAAGGTTCATCATCCACATACTGTAGCTCAATGACACCGGTTGGGATGACTTGGGTTTTGGCTTGGAAGCAACGGAGGTTGAGTAATTTCCCACTGGTTCTGTAAGTTAGCTCCACCCAAGGGCAGAGCTCGTCGGCAGGTGGCGAATCATTGCAGTAAGGTAGATAAAGAACAGTGCAGGGGTGATGATGTAGCCTTGAGCAATACTGGTCCAAATGGGGACTAGGTTGGTGATGGGTCCATTTGACATTACCACAAATTTCCATGTTGTTATGGACCAGGCACAGGATGGTGATAAGCTTTAGGTTACAACAAAATGACAAGGATACTGTGATCCTTCCCAACTGACAGTGTCAAAAGCCTTTGTAAGGTCAAAGAAGGCCATGTAGGGGTAAATTCTTTCTTCTGCATTGCTCCTGCGGCTGTCATGTGCTGACAATCATGTTCATAGTGTGGTTTCCCATAATGTTCGGGCACAATGATTCTGGGAGGATTCCTGAGCCAGAGAGAGATGGTTGAGGAGGACCTTGATGATGATTTTTCCAACAGTCAAAAGCAGGGAGATTCCCCTGTAGTTACTGCAGTCAGACCTTTTTACCCTTTTTTAGAAGCTGCTCACAACTGTGGCATCACACAGGTCACCTGGGATGCTCTCCTCATTACGTTCTCCTCTTTCAAATAAGGCAGACAAGGGCATGTAGCTGCAGCAGGAGCTGTCTGCCTTCACACTTCTGTGCCTCAGTGGAGATACTGTCTGCTCCAGCAGCCTTGTTGTTCATAAGCTGGCGGATGACCTCCTCTACTTCGTGTAGGCCTCGGGTGTTGCTGAGCTCATGGCTCTGTCATGTGCTATGGGATACGTTTAAGGACACTTGGGTCAATTACACAGTCCTTGTTGAGGTGATCTCTAAGTGCTGCCCCCAGTATTGTTTGATGGCTTCTTTGTCTTTGATAAGAGTCACTCCATCCTTGACCAGCTTTGGATGTTCGTTCCGTAGGTGGGCCAGACAGCACGGAAGAAACCCTGCATGCCATGGTTGTCAGACATTCGTTGGGCCTTCAGTGCTTTCTCCACCAATCACCTGTTCTTTATGTTCCCGGTTTGTTGTTGGACTTCGGCCTTCAGTTTCCTGCAGGCCTGCCTTTTCTCTTGAGTGCAGTTATTGCTTTACATGGAGAAATGCTGTGCACTTCCATTTGATCAGTTCTTGGAATGCCTGAGCATTTTCATCAGACCAGTCTTGGTGTTTCCCGGCTGAGTGACCAGCCGAGTTTTTGCGGGCATTTATGATGGTGGTCTTGAGGGTGGACCAGAGGTTGTTGGGATCTAGTGACTGGAAGTTGCCAAGGGTCACTAGGTTTGTGGAGAGGGATTGGTTGTATGAGGCTATACTTTCCAGGTGTTGACAACGCGTCAACACTGAACTTCTTGCAGCACCATTCTGTTATCTCCACTGTGACAGGGCTATATTTATGTTTACGTATATTTATCCTGGCTCAGACTAGGTGACGGTCAAACTAGCTGTTGTTGGTTCCTGTCATGGCACAGGTGATTTTAATGATTTTTCCCAATCCCTTGCTCGGACAGCGATGTAGTCAAGGAGGTACCAGTGTTTGGAACGCGGGTGCTGCCATGTTGTCTTGCATTTGTCCCTTTGGCCGAAGTGTGTAGGTGATGAGGAAGTTGTGTTTCCAGCATTTGGTCATGAGAAGGATGCCACTGGAGTTTTGCTTCTCTGCTCCCTCTTTCCCAGAGTACATTGCCCCGAAGGTTTGCACTTTCACTGACTCTCGCATTGAAGTCGCTGAGAATAGTTTGTTCACTGCAGGGACCCATGACAGACATTGTTCAAGGCTGGGGGAGAACACGTCCTTGCCCTCAGCTGCTGCATATGCACTGAAAACTGACATACTGGTTCTGAGTAAGGGTAAGACAGAGTGTCATGAAGCAATCATTTATTCCACAGCAGGAAGGAGGTGGGGGGGTGTTTGGGTTTTATGTAGGTAAATAAAGATTGCAGAATGTAATACCTTTGTTCAAAGGAAAGGCAATTAAAGCAAGGAACATCAGATTAGTTAGCTGGGGCTCCAATGTGAGGAAACTACTAAATTAATAACGTGAAATTACATTAATGAATGATTGCAAAAGAATGGGCTAATTAGACTGTATGGATTTGTAAAAGACCATGCTGGGCTAACAACTGATATTTTACAGTCAGAAAGTAAATAAACTTGTAAATAACTGCAGAAAGGTTCAACAAAAAAAACACGAGAGCACTTGTGCAGAAAACACAAAGATACTCGAGAGAGTAGGAACCACTAATGCTGGAGAATCTGAAATAACAAGGTGTAGAGCTGGATGAACACAGCAGGCCAAGCAGCATCAGAGGAGCATAAAAGCTGATGTTTTGGGTCTAGACCCCCTTTCTGAAGAAGGGTCTAGGCCCAAAACGTAAGCTTTCCTACTCCTCTGATGCTGCTTGGCCTGAGTTCATCCAGCTCTATACCTTGTTATCACAGAAAGCTAGCACACAGATAGTCAGGAAGGTGAAATGGAATGTTGGCCCTTATTTCAAGGCTGGGCTGTAAGAGTAGGGAGGTCTTACTGCGACTGAACAAAGTGCTGGTGCGACCACATCTGGAGTACTGTAAAGCAGGCAGTTTCCATTCCTTTATATAAGGAATAACATAATTTCTTTGGAGGCAAGTCAGAGAAGATTCGCTAGGATGATCCCAAGTATACAGGGATTGAACTGAGTAAAGGCTAAACAGGTTGGAACTCTACTCATTGGAGTATGGAAGAATGAGAGGTGACCTCACTGAAACTATGGCATGGTAGCTCAGTGGTTAGCACTGCTGCCCCACAGTTCTAGGGACTGGGTTTGATTCCAGCCTCTATATGGAGTTTGCACATTCTCCCTGTGTCTGCATGGGTTTCCTCTGGGTGCTCTGGTTTTCTCCCACAGTCCAGAGATGTGTTGGCTAGCTGGATTAGCCATGGGGAATGCAGGGCTACATGGACAGGGTATAGGGTGGGATGGTATTCAGAGGGTCAGTGCAGACTTGATGGGCTGACTGGTCTGCTTCCACATGAAAGCTATTGGATTCTTAAGGGTCTTGACAGGGTAAATGCTTACAGGATGTCTCCCTTCATGGGAGATTGAGGGCCGCAGCGAGTAGTCTCTGAATAAAAGAATGCCAATTTAAGATTGATATGAGGAGGAATTTCTTCTCTCAGAGGGTTGAAAGTCTTTGAAACCTCTTGTGACATAGAGCTATGGGGCAGAGTTCTTGTTACATCTAAGGCTGAGATGAATAGATTCTTGATTAGAAGGGGAATCAGGCATTACTGGGAAAATGCAGGAAAGTGGATGTGAGGAATATTGGACCAGCTATGATCCTACTGAATGGCAGAGCAGGCTTGAGGGGCCACAAGGTCTGCTTCTATTCTGATTTCCTCTGGTCTAATGCTGTCTGGCCTGCTGAGTATTTGCATTTTATTTCAGATTTCCAACATCTGCAGTATTTTGTTTCTGGACTTTTTGTTTTAGATATTTGTTCAGGTGCCACATTAAGAGACTTACGATGAAAAACAAGGCATACAGCGTTTAAGAAAATTGGTGCCATATGGCTGGAAGGCTAGTTGGAGGTAAAAAGCAAAAGAATTAGGCTAAGCGCATGTATTTTAGATCTTGCAGACTGTGAATAGTAGTATATCCTAGGGCTCTATACTGAGAATTCAGTTGTTTTCCATTCATATCATTCACGTGGTTCTAAGTAAACGAGGAAAATTAAAGTTCCTGGGAAGAAATTACGAATTTTGGCAAAAATGATAACGAATGCAGAGCTTGGAGTATATTTTTAACCAAAGAGCAAAGTGGGATAATAGAAGAGAGATGCAGTTCAATAGGTAGGAATGTGCAGTCACATTTGCGGGAAAGCACCATGCTCAAACAGTTATTTTCAGTGACAACGGAAGACCAAGAAATCTAGTGCTGGGCCAGTACACGTCTTCAAAATAGGTAGAAAAATCATATGAGTAACCACCAACAATCATTTGAATAGAATTGTTCCTTGAGAAGTTTTTGTAAAATTGACGATAATTGACAGAGCTCACTGAATGGCATACTTGAACACTACACAGTTGCACAAACATATATATATGTTATTACATTCAGAAAATAACAGAAACATTGGGACAAGGATAGAGGACAAAATAGTGATAAGTACAAATGATTAATAGATAAACATGGCTTTTCGGAGCACCGCTTAAAACTATTTCAAAAATATTACCTCATGTTTTTTACACGAAATATCTGTCATGTTCACAGCAAAGACAGCTTCCTGGGCACCAATATATAGCACACCTCGATCTTCACTCAGCAACAACGTTGAATAGTTTGACACTCCACTTGCAGAAAATGTGATCAAAGGCAATTCTGTAAATGATAATTAAGGTTATTAGCACTCTTTAAAAGACATTTCAAAATTAATACCTAATGCAATGTTTGAATCCAGTGGAAGACTGAGTGCTGCTTTGGATAATTAAATTATCCTTTTTGCATCTGTGGCCCAGAATGATTAATGACAAATCTATTCCTTTTACCATCTGTACATAAAGTAAGTTTGATGAGCCTCAACCTGGTCCTAGTTCAGCACAAGTTGATGATCACTGTTCCTTAAAAGAGCATACAAGAATATTTACAGTTAGGAAACAAAGGCCTTTAAACACATCTAGACTATATTTCATGCAAATTATTAAAACTAAAGTTAACTGAGATTTGATTAAAAGAAAAAAGTTAGAAACTGGAGTTTAATGAGCAGTTGATTTGACAAATGATAATATCAGCTTGGTGTTTTGATGATTCTGGTATCCGTTATTATTCAAATCACACAATCAAACAATTTATCAGGATACAATAAAGGGGAAGGTGACATCCCAGTGGCATTAGCATTGAACTGTTATTTTAGAGACCCAGGTAATGTTCTGGGGGGCATGGATTCAAATCCTGACATAGTAGATGGTGGCCAAGTCCTCAGTTGATTCTTGATCCACAATCACATGCTGACTCTTAGCTGCCCTCTGGGTAATTAGGGATAGGCAATAGTGACATCCTCAGCACACAGTAATAAAAAAACCCCACAGTCTTTGGCATTTCTGAGAATAAGTTCTTGATGTGCCACAATGTTGAATGCCAAATTAATTAGAACATAGAACATAGCGCAGAACAGGCCCTTCGGCCCTCGATGTTGTGCCGACCTGTGAACTAATCTAAGCCCCTCCCCCTACACTATCCCATCATTATCCATATGCTTGTCCAAGGACTGTTTAAATGCCCCTAATGTGGCTGAGTTCACTACACTGGCAGGCAGGGCGTTCCACGCCCTTACCACTCTCTGAGTAAAGAACCTGCCTCTGACATCTGTCTTAAATCTATCACCCCTCAATTAGTACCTACGTCCCCTTGTACCAGCTGAAGTCATCATCCTTGGAAAAAGGCTCTCACTGTCCACCCTACCCAATCCTCTGATCATCTTGTATGTCTCTATTAAATCCCCTCTTAGCCTCCTTCTCTCCAATGAGAACAGACCCAAGTCCCTCAGACTTTCTTCATAGGGCCTGCACTCCAGACCAGGCAACATCCTGGTAAAATCTCTTCTGCACCTTTTCCAATGCTTCCACATCCTTCCTGTAATGGGGCGACCAGAACTGCATGCAATATTCCAAATGAAGCCGCAATAGCGTTTCGTTCAGTTGCAGCATGACATCACGGCTCCAGAACTCAATCCTTTTACCAATAAAACCTAACACGCTGTAAGCCTTCTCAACAGCACTATCAACCTGGGTGGCAACTTTCAGGGATCTATGTACATGGACACCAAGATCCCTCTGCACATCCACCCTACCAAGAATCTTTCCAATGACCCGGTATTCTGCCTTCCTATTATTCCTCCCAAAGTGAATCACCTCACATTTATCAGTATTAAACTCCATTTGCCACCTTTCGGCCCAATTCTGCAGTTTATCCAAGTCTCCCTGCAACCTGCAACATCCTTGCACACTGTCCACCACTCCAACAACTTTAGTGTCAACTGCAAACTTACTAACGCATCCACCTATGCCTGTGTCCAAGTCATTTACAAAAATGACAAACAGTAGTGGTCCCAAATCAGATCCTTGAGGCACACCACTAGCGACCTGACTCCAGGCTGAATATTTTCCATCAACCACCACTCGTTGCCTTTTTATAGAAAGCCAGTTTCTAATCCAAACTGCTAAACCTCCCTCAATCCCATGCCTCTGTATTTTCTTCAATAGCCTACCATGTGGAACCTTATCAAAGGCTTTACTGAAGTCCATGTACACCACGTCAACTGCCGTTCCCTCATCCACATGCTTGGTCACCTTCTCAAAAAACTCAAAGAGGTTTGAGAGATACGACCTGCCCTTGACGAATCCATGCTGACTATCTCCAATCAAATTGTTGCTTGCTAGATGATTATAAATCCTCTCTTATAATCCTTTCCAAAACTTTTCCTACAACAGACGTAAGGCTCACAGGTCTATAATTAACTGGGTCATCTCTACTGCCCTTCGTGAACAAGGGCACTACGTTTGCAATCCTTCAGTCCTCTGGTACTAAACCTGTAGACAATGAGGACTGAAAGATCAAGGCCAAAGGCTCCACCACCCCGTCCCTAGTGTCCCAGACAATCCTCGGAAAAATCCCATCTGGCCCAGGGGATAAATCTACCTTCACACCTTCTAGAATTGATAACACCTCCTCCTTACTAACCTCAATCCTTTCAATTCTAGTAGCCCGTAACTCTGTCATCTCCTCTACAATATTCTCCTGTTCCTCAGTGAGAACAGTTGAGAAATAATCATTTAGCACCTCTCCAATCTCCACAGGGTCCACACACAACTTCCCACTTCTGTCTTTGACTGGCCCTATTCCTACCCTAGTCATCCTCTTATTCTTCACATATCTATAGAAAGCTTTAGGGTTCTCCTTTATTCTACCCAGGTTTATTCTACCCTGCCACCCAAGTTGATAGTGCTGTTGAGAAGGCTTACAGTGTGTTAGGTTTTATTGGTAAAGGGATTGAATTCCGGAGCCGTGATGTCCTGCTATTCAATGTCTGCTCATGTCCCCTCCTTGTTCTTCTTAACTCTCTCTTTAAATCCTTCCTAGCTAATCTGTAACTCTCCATCGCCTCATCTGAGCCATCTTGTCTCATTGTCACATAAGCCTCCCTCTTCCGCTTAACAAGAGATACAACTTCTTTAGTAAACCACGGTTCCCTTACCTTATCGCTTCCTCCATGCCTGACAGGGACATACCTATCAAGGACATGCAATATCTGTTCCTTAAACCAGCTCCACATTTCGACTGACCCCATCCCCTGCATTTTGTTAACCCATTCTATGCCTCCTAAGTCTTGCATAATCGCATTACAATTGCCCTTCCCCCATCTATATCTCTTGCCCTGTGGCATGTTCCTATCCCTTTCCATTGCTAAAGTAAACATAACCGAATTATGGTCACTCTCTCCAAAGTGCTCACCTACCATTAAATCAAACACCTGGCCTGGTTCATTACCAAGTACCAGATCCAATGTGGCCTCCCCTCTTGTCGGCCCGTCGACATACTGAGTCAGGAAACCCTCCTGCACACATTGGACAAAAACTGATCCATCCGACGTACTAGAGTTATAACATTTCCAGTCAATGTTAGGCAAGTTAAAGTCTCCCATAACGACCACCCAGTTCCTTTCACTCCTGCCCAGAATAGTTTTGCCGATCCTCCCCTCCACATCCCTAGAACTTTGTGGGGCCTATAAAAAAACTCCCAGCAGTGTTACCTCTCCTTTGCTGTTTCTGATCTCAGCCCATACCACATCAGTAGACGAGTCCTCATCAAAAGTTCTTTCAGCCACGCTTACACTGTCCTTGACTAACAAAACCACACCTCCCCCTCTTTTACCACCTTCCCTGACTTTAATGCAAGATCTAAACCCTGGAACCTGCAACATCCATTCCTGACCCTGCTCTATCCATGTCTCCGAAACGGCCACAACATCGAAATCCCAGGTACCTATCCAAGCTGCAAGCTCACCTACCTTATTCCGGACATTCCTGACGTTAAAGTAGACACACTTCAATCCACCTTGCTGTCTGCCAGCACATTCCTGTGACAGTGAGGTCCTGTTCACGTCCTCCCTATGCTCATCCTCCTGTGTACTAGAACTACACCTCGGTTTCTCATCCCCCTTCTGAGCTAGTTTAAATCCACCCGAATAGCACTGGCAAATTTCCCACCCAGGATATTAGTGACCCTCTGGTTCAAGTGGAGACCATCCTGTTTGTAGAGGTCCCACCTTCCCCACAATGAGCCCCAATTATCCATGTACCTGAAGTCCTCCCTCCCGCACCATCCCTGCAGCCACGTGTTCAGGTGAAATCTCTCCCTGTTCTTTGCCTCACCATCACGTGGCATGGGTAACAAACCAGAGATAACCACACTGTTTGTTCTAGTTCTCAGCTTCCACTCTAGCTCCCTGAAATCCTGCCTGACATCTCTATCCCTCTTTCTACCTATGTTGTTGGTGCCTATGTGGACCACGGCTGGTCACCCTCTCCCTTCAGGACCCCAAAGACATGATCCAAGACATCACGGACCCTGGCACCTGGGAGGCAACACACCAACCGTGAGTCTCTTTCGTTCCCGGCAAACCTTCTATCAGTCCCTCTAGCTATTGAGTCCCCAATGACTATCACTCTCTTCCTATCCCCCCTTCCCTTCTGTGCAAGTGGGACAGACTCTGTGCCAGAGACCTGCAACCTAGTGCCTGTTCCTGGTAAGAACCCCCCCCCAACCCCAACAGTATCCAAAACAATATACTCGTTTTTCAGGGGAATGACTGCAGGGGATCCCTGCACTGACTGCTTTTCCCCCCTTCTAACAGTTACCCAGCTTTCTTCATGCTTAGGAGTAACTACTTCCCTGTAACTCTTGTCTATCACTGACTCTGCCTCCCGAATGATCTGAAGTTCATCCAGCTCCCGCTCCGGTTCCCTAACGCGGTCTTGGAGAAGCAAGAGTTGAGTGCACTTCCTGCAGACGTATTTGGATGGGGCACTAATGGCGTCCCTCACCTCATACATCATGCAGGAGGAACATTCCTCTACCTGCACTGCCATCCCTCCTAATCCCCTAATCAGAAAGTTTAAAAAAAAAGAGAAGCTTACCTGATTTGGCCCTGGTGTATAAGGTTAGAGGAGGTGGACGGGTGGGAGGCCCTACAAGGGTAGGGTCTCGGGTTTAGACAACGATAACTTATATAGCTGAGGGATGAAAAAAAGTCCCTCCCTTCCCAGAAACCTTTGCTCCGAGTTGCTGCTGCTGCAACGAGAAATGGAAGGCTCCGTCGCTTGAGGTAAGCTTTTAAAGTTTTAAAAATCACCAACTCACCTGCTTCCCGACAGGGAGCTTATTCTTACATCCAAGAAATTAAAAATATCACACCCACAGAATTTCACGTTCTGGCTTATTCTTTGTGCAGTTCAGAAGTGTTTAGCAAAATTAAATAACAGTTTAAAATTGTAATTAAATTAAATTGCCTCAGACAAAGATACTAGCTACTCTCAACTTTTATTATTTTCTTCAATTTTGAAAGAGGAAAGGTACTGGCTCAGCAACAGAGATGTAGCCACCTCTGTTTAAGTTATGAATACAGCTAATGTAATCTTTTATTTATAGATGTCAAGTAATTAAAATCATATGTGTTATATTCTCCGATACTAAACACTTTCTTGATAATCTCCAATTCATTAGATCACAGCCTAAATGACAGCTCTCTCACCATACTCAATCACACTGCACATACAAACAGCTCTTTACACATAACTGCACCCATACAATGACTGAGCTTCACTGCATTGCATGTATATACCCTCCTCATTTTATAGCACTGCACTTAAAAAAGTGCCAAGCTTGACTGAAATTCTCTGCAGGTGAATGGATCACATACCATGAAAACATGTAATCTGCTAATTACTTCAAGCCCAACAATTACTCAATGATGTGAACATGGTGTTGACATCATATCACCTGTCTCTGCCTCCCTAACCTGTTCTTCCTCTCACCCATGCCTTCCTCCCACCCCAGGCCGCACCTCCATCTCCCACCTACTAACTTCTTCCCACCTCCTTGACCTGTCCGTCTTCCCTGGACTGACCTATCCCCTCCCTATCTCGCCACCTATACTCTCCTCTCCACCTATCTTCTTTTCTCTCCATCTTCGGTCTGCCTCCCCCTCTCTCCCTATTTATTCCAGAACCCTCACCCCATCCCCCTCTCTGATGAAGGGTCCAGGCCCGAAACGTCAGCTTTTGTGGTCCTGAGATGCTGCTGGGCCTGCTGTGTTCATCCAGCCTCACATTTTATTACCTTGGATTCTCCAGCATCTGCAGTTCCCATTATCATTGACATCATATCCTACAGTGATTCAAACATCTCAAGGGAAGAGAGATGGAAGGAGACAGAAAATTGTATGTGACATCACTCTTTATAATGGGGAGCTCATTCTTTAGCAATGGTACTTAGAACATTCTAATTTCTGAAAGCTAACGCATTTCAGTTGAATTTGCTCTTTTAGAAATGCAATGGATGCTGGAGATTTTTGAGAAAGAAAAGCATTTTTGGACCTTCAGTTCAGACCTATTTAAAGTTGTAAACTAAAAAAGGAAAAAGCTTTTACACTGTTCAATCCCTCAAACCTCTTCCGTAGTTCAAGCAGATCATGACTGATCTGTATCTCAGTTACTTGTCTCAGTACCATTGCCCTTTGTGAACTTTCCCAACGTTAAAGTAGACCACTGGGGGCAACAGTAAGGTTATGCTTCTTTGATTTTATTCACCAAAGGAACAGTTTCTCTCTATTTAACTCTTGAATATTTCAACCACTCAGATTGCATTCAGATACTAAAATCAAAAGGAACATGTCTACTGTACGCAAATCTTTCCCCTAATTTAACATTTTGACCCATATATCATTATAATTAATCAATATTACAGGGTCAATGTATGCTTGATGTCGAACTACAACAGAATTTTACATTCTGCTCATTACAATACTTGGTGATAAGGCACAACTTTTTATTAGTCTTCTAAAATTACTTTTGTAGATATCCACCAGCTCTTAGTGATTTTTGCAATGCCAAATTTTTCTACTTCTCTGGAGCGCTGAGTTTTTGGCAATTTATAAAATATCCTGACTGATCTCTCTAGGGTTGACCATGAATCATCATAATGAAATAAAGATCTGCAGATGCTTGAGATCCGAAATAAACTAAAACAAAAATAGCTGAAGAAACTCAACAGTTCTGGCAGCATCTGTAAAGAGAAAATGCAGCTAACGTTTTAAGTGCAGTGACCCTTCTTCAGAACTGGCAGCAGTTACAAAAAGATAGTATTTAAATGGATGACATGGGGTGGGGTGGAAATAGTGAGAGAACAGGTGGAGAAAGAGTCCATTGAGGGGAGAAAAAGGGTAGACTAAAAAAAGGACTGTTGATGGAGGGCAGAGAAGCTAGGCAAGTAGTAATGAGACAATAAATAGTTGAAAATGGGATGGCAGCATTGAAAGTATCCCATTTCATAAGAATCAAGGAAAGGGGTAGTCACGCACTAAAAATAGTTAAGCTCGATTTTGCATTCCGAAGATGCAACGTGCCCAAATCATCTCCTCTTAGGCAGTCATTCTGGTTTGAGAATTATTTACAATCACTCCAGTACAGCGGATCCAAAGATGACTAAACTATCTAATATTGGGTTCACAAATTCTGCAACAGGCAGGCATTTGATATTTGTTGAAAGGATGGGTGGGCTGTTTAGGATTTCACACTCCTTCCACTGTTTGTGCTGTCTCCAACTGAACCGGTTGGAGACACAAAAGCTTTCACAAGGTGGAGTGGAGTGTCACTAAGACAGTTAGCTCATGTTTTTTTTAAATGGCAAAACCAACTCCATAAAGTCAGTGACATTGTGGTAACCAATTTTGCAGTCTCCCTTTGTCCATTCAAACCTATCTTGCTGAACTGACTGCACCGTGTTTCAGAGTCAACCCTGACTTTGTAATCAAGCCTTGTCAACAGCTGTTGTCTGGCATACTGACCTCTACATTGCACAGGCCGAGTGCCAGCTCTCAGATACCTTCTATTATCTCCAACTGAACCGGTTGTACATGACCCACCATCAAACATCAGGCTATCGTAACAGTGAAGGACACTAATTTCATCATATCTGGGGATCACCCCCGACTGCCTCCATTCTCACAGACCCCACCCTTGTACTACCCACTTCCAAAAATCCACAAATCGGGCTACCTGGACAGGCACATTGTTTCCAGCTATTCCTGCCCCATGGAACTTTACTCTTCCTACACTGACTTGATTTTTTTCTCCCTTTGTTCAGTCCCTTCCAACTTACCTCTAATGCTTTACATCACGTTTAGAATTTCCAGTTCTAGGGATTCAGCTGCAACATCTTCATCATGGACATGCAATCCTTTTACGCATCCACGCCACACCCCCAACCCTCTTGGTGGGGGGGAAAAAAGGCCTAAACTGTCCCTAAACTGTCCGTCCACCAACTGGCTGAGCTCATCCTCACTGTGAACATCTCCTTACTCTGGTACATCGAGGACATCATCAGAGCTGCTTCCTTCTCTCATCAAGAATTGGGGGAATTTTATGAACTTTGCTTTCAATTTCCATCCGGCTCTCATTTTCAGCTGGTCTGTCTCTGACTCCTCACTCCTCTTCCTCAACATCGGTTTCCATTTCTGAGGATTAGCTGACACTGATATCAATGTCAAATTCATCAATTTCCAGAGTTACCTGGACTATACATTCCCACATCCTGCTTCCTGTAACGACACTATTCCATTCTCCCAGTTCCTCTGGCTCCATCACATTCGTTCTGATGATGCCAACTTTGACAAGGGGGAGCTCCAAAAGATCCTCAGCTAAGGATTACCCACCTCCAAACTGACAAGGCTCTTAGCTGTATTTGACTCAACTCTTGCACTTTTAATCTCACCCTTCCCTTCCCTCCCTTAACAGTGACAGAACAGTTCCCAGGGTCCTACCATTAACTATATAAGTCCTGCCTTGCTTTGTCGTACCAAAATGCAACATCTCGCATTTATCTAAATTAAGTTCTATCTGCTACTTCTCGGTCCATTGGCCCAACCAATCAAGATTTCATTGTGCTCTTAGATAAATCTCCATCACCATTCACTATACCACCAATTGTGGTATCACCTGCAAACTTACTAACCATGCTTCCTATATTCTCATCCAAATCATCTATATAAAAGGATAACACTGGATCCTTGTGGAACAACACTAGTCACAGGCCTCCAGTCTGAACAACAAACCTCTACTACCAATCTCTGTCTCCTACCATCATGCCAATTTTTCTTCTAGTTGCCTAGCTCTCCCTGGATCCCATGTGATCTAACCTTATTAATCAATCAGTCTACTGAGCGGAACTTTATTGAAGGCCTTACTAAAATATATGTAGATGTCTGCCGTCACCTACCTTTGTTGTCACCTCTACAAAAAACTCAATCAAGTTTGAGAGGCAAATGCAAGACTTTTCAAGTGCATGTATTGTCGTTTATACCGATGATTTGGATGAGAATATAGGAAGCATGGTTAATAAGTTTGCAGGTGATACCAAAATTGGTGGTATAGTGAACAGTGAAGGAGATTTATCTCAGAATCCACTGGAACAACTTATCCATCACTGATCTCAAGTTCACTGGTCTATAGATCCTTGGCTTTTCCTTGAAGGCTTTCTTAAACAATAGCACAATTAGATCACCAGTCTTCCGGTACTTCGCCCTATCTCTGCTAGGGGGGCCTTCAATTTTTTTCATAGACCCACAATATCCTGGGATACACTGGATCAGGTCCCAGGGATTTATCTACCTTACAGCCTATATTTATATGCCTTTTAGAAGCATCTAGCATCTCCTCTGCTGTAATGTGGATATTTTACAAGACATCACTAATTTATTTCCCCTATCTTTTCCACGGTAAATAATGATGTGAAATATTTGTTTAGTATCTCATCCATTTCCTGTGGCTCAACTCATAGATAGCCTGATTGATCGGTAAGGGGCTGTATTTTCTCCCTAGTTACTCTTTTGCGCTCAAGTTGTAGAATGTCTACAAAATATCTAACGTATTGTAGGTTAAGGAGAATCTATCAGCCGAAGCATGTCCCATTTTTACCCTCCTGATTTCCTTCGTATGTGTACTCCTCAAGGAATTCACTTGATCCCAGCTGTCGACACCGGATTCATGCATCCTCCTTTTTCTTGACTAGAGTCTCAATATCTCTAGTCATCCAGTGTTCCCTACTCTTAATGTAGAATAGAATCATAGCCTGCTTCCACACCATAGGGATGCTATTTGGCCCATCAAGTCCACAGCGATCCTCTGAAAGGCATCGCCCACCCACCAACCTTGTAACCCTGCATTTCCCATGGCTAATACACCTAGCCCTACATATCCCTGGCACTATGGGCAATTTAGCACAGCCAATCCACCTAACCTGCACATCTTTGGACAGGGACGGGGAACGGGAGCATCTGGAAAAAACCCACCCATACACAGGGAGAACATGCAAACTCACGCAGACAGTCGCCCGAGGCCAAAATCGAACCTGGGTCCATGGCACTGTGTGTGGCAGTACTACCCACTCAGCCGCCCATTCAGTCTTTCCCTTCACATTAGCAGGAGCATACTATCTCTGAACTCTCAATACCTCAATTTTGAAAGCCTCCCACTTGTCAGTCGTCCCTTTAACTGTGAACAGCCTCCCCCAGTCAACTTTTGAAATGTCCTGTTTAATACCATCAAACTTGGCCTCGCCGCAATTTAGAACATTGTCTTACAAGGCCCATCCTTTTCCAGAACTACTTTAAATCTAATAGAATTATGGTCACTGGTCCCAAGTATCTCCCCACTAACACCTCAATCTCTTGCCCTGCCTTATATTCCAAGAGAAAGTGGAGTTTTGCTCCTTCTCGAACAGGTACCTACCAATGAAAGAAAATTCTTTTGAACATGCCTCAGCTTGTCCTCATCCAAGCTCAACACTATAGTAGTCTATGTTTGGAAAGTTAAAATCCCCTACTTTTATAATCCTATTATTCTTAGAGGTATCTGTGATCTCCTCACACATTTGCTCCTCAATTTCCTACTGACTACTGGGAGACCTATAGTATGCCATCAAGGTGATCATTTCCTTATTTCTCAGTGCAATCCATGTAACTTTGCTGTACTATCCCCAGGAATATCTTTTCAAAGGAGAGGTATGATTCTTCGTTATCAAAAACACCACTGCCCCCAACCCCCCGCCTTGCTTCCCTTTCTATCCTTCCTATAAGATCTAATATGACATAACATTGAGCTGCCAGTCCTGCCCCTCTCTCAGCCATGTTTCTGTTATAGCTATGATATTCCAGTTCCATTTTCCCATCCATGTCCTGAGTTCATTTGACTTACCTTACGTTGAAATAAATGCTGATTAATTAACCAGTCTTGCCTCGTTCACTTCCGCGTTCTTGTCTGCCTTGTTGATTTAACTTGCTGTCTTTAAATTCTGTTTCAGCCTCAACCTTCATTCTTTTCTCACTGCTGCATGAGAGTCCTCTCCCCCTTGCCAGACTAGTTTAAGGCCTCCTGAGTAGCATTAGCAAATTTCCTCACCAAGGTGTTTGTCCCTCCCCAGTTCAGGTCCCTCTTGTACAGGTCACTTTTGCTCCAGATGAGATCCCAATGATCCAAAAATCACCTGCTCCCTGCACCAGTTCCTCAGCCACACATTTATCTGCCATATCCGCCTATTCCTACTCTCACTAGCTCATTGCGCCAGGACTAACCCAGTGATTACGAAGCCCTGAGGCCCCGCTTTTTAACCATCTGCCTAACTTCGTCTATTCATTCCAGACAGATGAAATGCAGCCTGGGCAGCAGATTTGTGAAACACGTTCACTGTCCACAGATATGACACTGAGCTTCAATAACTTGCCACACAATACACCACCAAGTTTACAAAGTGTGGAGCTGGATGAACACAGCAGGCCAAGCAGCATCTCAGGAGCGCAAAAGCTGACGTTTCGGGCCTAGATCCTTCAGAGGATGATTTTGTGCTCCTGAGATGCTGCTAGGCCTGCTGTGTTCATTTAGCTCCACATTTTGTTATCTTGGATTCTCCAGCATCTGCAGTTCCCATTATCACTCAGACACCACCAAATTCGTAGGTCAACATTTCTTTTGCGGGCCTGCTCGAGTGCTTTAGTGAGTCTCAGTGCAAGCAAGATGAATTGCACTTCATTTTCCACTCGGGGGATGCTACAGACTTCAGAACACAAAATTGAATTTTAGTGCCTGAACACCTTCTTTGATGTTTCTTTACTCACTCTCAGACCTTCTCATCACTTGGGCTTCTTTCAGCACAACAAACTCATTTTCACCTACTACACTCACTATCAGCTCTTCTCCTTTCCAGGCTTACCATTATCTGTCCCTTTGTCTATCCCTTTCTCTCCCTCTGGGCCCCATCTCCATACTCTCTCTCCCTCACCCCAACCCCACTCACTGTCTTCAGCATAAATACCATCTTTACCTAGCTGCTACTAGTTCTGATGAAGGGTCACTGGACGCAAAATGTCGCCCTTGCTTTCTAACCACAGATGCTGCCAGACCTGCTCAGCTTCTTCACCAATTTCTGTTTTTGTTTCAGATTTCTAGAATACACTTTTCATCATTTTATTTAACCCATGGAGTTAGTGGTCATCCTCAGATTTGGCTTTTTCTTAAGTTTCAAAAATATACTTCATTAATAAAAGAAAAAAAATGGTGTTTGACTGCATTCAAACAAACCAAAGACATCTCTTAAACATAAAAGACTATATTTAAATACATTTGAGGCAATGGGAGTGTTCAACAACTGAACAGGATCTATGTAACTTCTGCAAAAAAGTTTTTGTCCTTTTCTTAAGGACACTACATGCTGACCACTTCCTGGTGGACTTGTGGTCAAAAGGTATTTTTTCTTTGCAAATTTCTCCATGAAAAACAAGTGATACAGAACAGTCAAACTACTTGCAGACTTCCACGGCAACAAGGGCAGTCCCAACCTTCGCAACACTAGGGACAGGTAGAACCTCAGTACATTGGCAGATTTGGTGTCTGCTAGGCTCTACAAGACTCAACACACAGCTTGATACAGCCGCACACAAGAGGTGATCATCTTGAGATTTAGCTGTCTGGCAGAAGGTGCACCTATCATCTAGATCATTGAGCTGACCTTCTGCCCACCGTGTCTCACTCAGAGCAGTACTATCTATGTCATGGCGCTGAGTTCCTGGGTTATGACAGTGGTGTGATGTTCAGATCTATGAGTTGCAGTTGTCCACATGAGTTCAGATTTCCATATGCAATGGACACATCGTAAGACAAGGACACACATGCGTAGACACACACGCACACACACGATCCCCTACTTCCCTGCCCCACCTCCATTTATTTTGAGAGCATGCGACTGGCTTGCTTGAGAGTTGAAGCTGACAGCATCTCCCATATTGATAAGCACCTTTATTTCAAAGCCAACTTCTGCTACAATTTCATGGGCCAGCCTTTTCTCCCCTCAATTATTGTCATCTCTGCACCACTTTTATTCATTGTTGGTCTAGTCCTTTCTGGCTACTTCTCTGCTGTGGTCTTGTCACCTTTTGCACAATTTTTTTTATTATTGTATAGCAAAAAATCTTGCATTTGTATTTGTGGCAATTTCTAACTTATTTCACACAAAAATTCTAAACAAAATGCAGATCACAGCGGATACTGACAGACTACCAGACAGTGGAGTTGCTATTTTGAAAGTGACTCTATGAAGCTCAGCTTTAAACATTATTTGCTCCACACATTATCATTCAGGTCAGAGTCACAGTCATACAGAGCCTTCTGTTCAACTAGTCCATGCTGGGCATAATCCCAAACTAATTTATCCAAAGGCCTTCCCAATCTATTTGAACTCTCTCTGTACAACTCTGAGGTAGTATTCCTTTAATTCTGACCTCTTAAACTCTAACTCTTAATTGCCAAATTTAATTGATTCAATATTAGACATTTAACGTAGCTATGTAATTGCAAATTTCTGCTGTTTAAATTTCACTTTAAAAATCTCTGCTAGAAAAATGTCTAAATATGTTAAGCAGTGCAGTGACTAAAACTACTATTGAGATTCTCTGTAACTGTTCAAATAACAATAGATGCAGATGACAGTTTAAACATTTCATAAATTAAAACAAATTCATGAAGTTAGTTAATATTTAATTTAATTTTACAACTGTTTCCAAAGGTGTGAACATACAAGATATTGGATTTCTTGCTATCAAGATACATACACATGGTGAGCCCACTAAATTTGCAGCAAGGCTTTTCGAAGGAGCATCAAATATAGAAAGAAAGATGATAGTACAGAGATGCTGTAAATTAAAATGTTGCCTTGAACAATACAGTAAATGGGATGCAGGTTCATTTCTCTCATGTGCAAAGATGCAGAAATCAATTGAAACAAGTCAGGCTCTTGCAATTGTGAGAACAGCAACATGCATCATACGTGCGGTAAGCTCTAATGGAAGGCAGGTAGTCATTATAAATCCTCACTGTGGCATGATTCGGTTTGCAGTGTTCCAAATACAATCCCTCACAATCAGAGAATTGTTGTAATACAGAATGCCATGTGGCCATCAGTCCTGCACCAGCTCTCCAAGCGGACAGTTCACCAGTCATTCCTTCATCATAGAATCACAGAATCCCTATGGTGTGGAAGCAGGCCATCCAGCCCATCAAGTCCACAACGCCTCTCTGAAGAGCATCCTTACCCTACCCATGTAACCCTTCATTTCCCATGACTAATCTACCTAGCCTGCATATCTTTGTTCTGTGGGAGGAAACTGGAGCGCCTGGAAGAAGCCCATGCAGACACGGGAGAACATGCACACTCAACACAGACAGTTACCCAAGGCCGAAACTGAACTGGATCCCTGGCACTGTGAAGCAGCAGTGCTAACCACTGAGTCCCAATGCTGCCTCTAAAACCTTTCTCCCTAAAGCCCATTCTTCCTTTGCTGAAAATAATTTGAATCCCTGTGAATGTCTTAATTGAATCTATCTCCACTACTGTCTAAGACCTTGAAGTCCCAAGCTTAACCACTCGCTACATAAAACAGTTTGTTTTTGAGCATTGCAACAGAAAAGTGATGAAGATTAAATTCATGGAATGCAAGCACAGAATTCATAATTCCATCACTTTGACTGCAAATCTTCAGATATTTGGAAAAACGGTCTATCTAGGCCAACAATGTTGGAAATTACTTGCTGACTACTATAGGTATGCTGATCTGCACAACAAGTGGAAGTGACGAACTGCATTTATCTTTGCACTGGCAAAGAACAAGAATAAATCTGGAAGCATGAGGACGATGAGCCAAATACCTAGCTGTGCTGTAACTCTTTCGATGTTTTCATGTTTAAAAAATAAACATCTCATGAAAAATGTGATCACTGGTACACAAGGGAACCTCAGGATACACAAAAATAGAAGAACTGTGGTGGGAATTTGACAGAAGGGAGTAGCTCTTATTTAAACTGCATTGACTATGGGGGCATTGTCAGGGCTATGAAGGGGCACATTTATTCCAAGACAAACAAGTCTCAACAGTGATTACAGTGGCACTAACCAGCTGTGTATCTTGAGTAGAGACTTACAACAGAAAAACATTTAGTTATTTAGATTGGCCACACCAGCAAATTCCACCTAAACAAGAGAAAATTGAAGTTGTAACTACTTTACTTTCAAAAGTAACAATTTGACAATTCGGTTAATATAAGAAATACCAGTCTCCACGGAGAACAACATTAATTGTGACTTAAAAAAAAATCACCCCCCAAACAGATTCTTGTACCAAGCATAGTTTTTTGTCTTTTGTTCTTATTTGATTGAAATACTGAGTTTTGTATGTGCTATTTCTGCCACAGCTGTGTTTCTTTTAACAAAGTAAATGGCTGCTTTCAATTTGTTGCCAAGCAGCACTTACAGGCGTGTTCACAGAAAAACACATTGGCATTATGCAAAATGTCTTGAGGTCGAAGGACAGGACAAGGGAAAGTTCAAGCTAAACTGATAGTCCAAACCTAGTCTGGTAAAATTGTCCAAGAATTAGCAACACAGACGTACTTTTTTCCCTTCTGCGTTTTGTGCACTCTATAATTCAAAGCAAGAAACATGTTTAGTTAAAAAAAGCACCATGATCATAAACTCTCCACTACAAATGTAGAGCAGTATACTTTTATTCCTTGCATGTATTCTTGCAGGTTAATCTTAAAAAGGTTATTTTGTCCACTACTAAAAAGTAATGCCAATATTGAAAAATTTTCTGGCTGTCGTCAATGCTATAGTAGGAGCTTATCGCGAACAAAATGACAGCTGTGTTTCCTACATTTGAAATGTCATTGACGTAACACCCTTTGAAATATTCAACAGATACTATATAAACAATATTATATAGTAATGAAATTCTTTTAATATTGTTTCAGCAAATAATTTAATGTTAGATTCTTCAGTAGTCTGGATCACATCTTTTCTTATATTTACTATTAAAACTGACTGCCCTAATGGAACATAAAGGACACAACAACAACTTATACTTTCACAGCACCTTTAAGATAATTTAACACACCAATTTCCGGTTGTGGAATGTCTGGATAGCACAAGGACTGGGAGAGGCATGAACCTCATTGCATTTTAAAAACCTTCTTTGCTGTACACTTGATGTACCACAACCTACAAATTATGTATCAAAAACTGGAAAACACATGCAGACTGGTTAACTTTTCTTCACTAGCATAATGAACCAATAGCTTGTGTCCAGTTTTCCAAGGGCTCCTTGAAGCCACACGCGGTTGAATGCAGCATTGATGTCAAAGGCATCTCACCTCACCTTTGGCATTCTGCTCTGTTGTGCATGTTTGGATCAAGGCTGTAATGAGGTCAGGAGCTGGGTGTCACTGAGCAGGTTGTTGCTGAGCAGGTGCTGCTTGACAGCACTGTTGATGACACCATCCATCATAATCTTTTTCACCAAGTCATTACTGCATGAATAGTCATATAGTTGATACATGATTTCCCTTTTATAAAACTATGGTTGATTGTACTGTGATTTTCTAAATGTTCTAGTACGACCACTTCAATAATCAATTCTGGCCGTTCTCCCATGATTTAATATCTCTATGCTACTTGGCATCAAATTTTATTTGCTAGTATTCCTGTCATTGCTGTAAGGTTACTATGTTACAATGCTTATACCCCTGCATAAAGTTATTCTCCAAGTTACTTAATTCAACATTTTTTTTGAGGCAGGTTATTTTTCAATTAAAGTTATTTATAGTTTTAGTCTCCCGAATCATTAATGTTGAAGAAAAAAATGAATTAATAGATAACCTGAATTTATAAAGTCGGCTGCACCATTTTAATTACAACATCTCAAGGAAGTAGGAGGTCTTGATGATGCTTCTTTTATCGGTTAACATCTTGAAACAGCAGCTTAGTTTTCTTACCATGAAAGCAAACATCACTCGGTTCCAATGAACTCAGTTGACCAACAAACACATCGCTACTGGAAATAGTGAGCCTGCCAAGAATTCCCTCTGTGACAACGCACAAACCTATCTCATTACGCTCAATGTGCAATCATGTCACATCTATGCTCCAGGGTCTTCTCACATTTAAATGCTATCTAGAATTCCTAGAGTTGAGATATAAATGTATTCACAAAGACATGTGAAGTAAATGCAGGGTAGGGATTCTTCATCTAGTATGGGGTCAACAAAAAAAAATTTTATCCACATGACAATGTTAAATTGTGAGATTAAGATATGGTCAATTTGAAGATGAAACAACTTCATTTCATACCAGATACGACTAAGTTAGTAACAGATGGGAATAACAAGAAAAACTAAAGATTAAAGCAAAATACATTTAAAAGACACTAAAACCTTAGTAGTTTACAAAATCAAAACTCCAAGAAACGTGTTGAAAATATTGCTAATGAATTAAATGAAAAATTGTGGTTTAAAAGGAATTAATTGTTCTCACATTTCTTTGGGCTCCTTTCAATGGCATAAAAGTGGTCTTGTAAACAATAAATGCTGCAAACTACAGGTTTTGTACTGCAACTTTCATCTCCTGCAAACTAAATTTTATGATATTCAAGAATGTTCTAACATTTCATTTGCAACCAGGGCTCTAGCCCCCAAAGATATGCTACTAAACACAGAGGGATTATATACAAATTGATTATGCACAAATCTAAAGAAAATTAACATATCATGGCATTTAATGCAAAATGAGTGTAAGGCATGCAAGTCAGAACGACTGCCGCAGATTCAGATCAGAAAATCTATTATACCAACAGCAACTGGTGTCTCTACGGATCCATACTGTCAGTCAGTGGACTTGTAGGGTCACAGACAACCATTCCTTTCAGCAGTGCTGGTAAGTACAAGTGATGTGTTTCTGTCTATCCAGGGAGATCACCAATATGAAAATCACTAGGAATTAGCGTAAAGGCAAGACAACCAGCTACACACAGGAAACACATGGAGACTAACACAAACAAGGCAATTCAGATAGCATGAGTTAAGACAGTTTAATAAAACAACTCAAAGTAATGACAAGTCAAAATTAAATGCTTAAAGGGATTGTGGGAAAAAAAATTACTGACTATAAAACTGAACGCCTTAAGCAGTCATTTACACAGCACAGGTTAATCAAAATATGTAAAAATTTCCTTTCAACATTTCAAATTGAGCTCCATTTTATTGCAATTCTTTAGAATTCCTGAGTACAGCTCACAAATAAATGAACAGATAACACACCAGGATATCATGATGAACATTAAAAAAGTTAAAACCATATTAAACTGTCAAATTATTCCAAAAAATTCAGCTTTTCAAAAAAAATATATTTCTTCTGTGATTAAAGAAAACAAAGTTTGGAAGCACTGAGCTCCATCAATAAATTGTGGGAGACACTGAAGTGCAACGATGAATGATGGAATTATACAATTAAAATGACATTTCTAGTTTATGCTAGATTTAAAACTAAAATACTGGCACAAGCAATAATTCAACACTTCTTACAGCACAGAAAGAGACTTTTCAGCCCATCGTGTCATCAAATATCGATCTATTTTAATCCCATTTTCCAGAACTTGACCCTTAGCATTGTATGCTATGGTATTTAAAGTGCCTCTCCAAATAATTCTTAAAAGTCTTGAGTGTTTCACACTTCTAGGCAGTGTGTTTTGGACACCCGCTAACCCCAGGTGAAAAAAAGTATAAAAAGAAAATCACTTCTAAACCCTCTGCTCCTTATCGTAAAACTCTGCCTCCTGGTCTCTGACCCCTCTACAAAGCAGAAAAAGATTTCTCCCTATGCCTATGCCCTTCAGAACTTTGCATACTTCAATCAGATCACACCTCAGCCTTCTCTGCTCTAAAGAAAACAAGCCCAGCCTATTTGGTCCCTTTTCATAAGCAAATCACTCCAGCCCAGGCAACATCCTGGTGAAATTTTGTCTGCACCCTCTCAAGTCTATACGCTTTCTTCCTGTAATGTGATGACCAAAACTCCACACAGTACTCCACTATAGAGTGAACAAACATGTATATAAAACTGCATCATGATCTCATTGCTTTTGTTTTCAATACCTCTGATAATAACAGCAGGTGTTGCATTTGCCTTCTCAACTACTTTATCCATATGTCCCATTGCAATAAATAATCTATGGACAGACGCACTAAGGTCCCTCTGATCCTCTACTTAAATAGGGTCCTGCTATTTAATGCATTGTTTGTCCTTCCAAAATGCATCACCTTAGACTTTTTAGGATTAAATTCCATTTGCCACGGTTCAGTTCATCTGACCAACCTGTCTATGTTGTATCACAGTCTTAAGGTTTTCCTACCTACAATTTACCACACCACGATTTTCATGACATCTGTGAACTTATTGATCATACTTCCCTCCTTCATGGCGTAGACTCACAGTCATACAGCACAGAAACAGACCCTTTGGACCAACTAGTCCATGCTGACCAAAGTCCCAACTAAACTAGTCCCACCTGCCAGTTCTTGGCCCATATTCCTCCAAACTTTTCTTATCCATGTACTTACCTAAATATCTTTTAAACATTCTAACTGTACTTGCATTTACCACTTTCTTTGGAAGTTCATTCCACACACAAGCCACTCTCTGAAAAAATGTCCCTCATGTCTTTTTTACACCTTTCTCATCTCACCTTAAGAATATGTCCTCCAGTCCTGAAATCCCTCACCCTAGGGAAAAGACACCTGTCATCTACCTTACCAATGCAGCTCATGATTTTATAACCTTCTATAACTTCATCCCTCAATTTGCTATGCTCAAGTGAAAAAAGTCCCAGCCTATCCAGTCTTTCCTTACAACTCATGCTCTCCAGTCCCTGCAACATCCTGGTAAAACCTTTTCTAAACCCTCTCCAATTTAGTAATATCATTTTTATAACAGGGCAACCAGAACTGGGCACGGTACTCCAGAAGACATCTCACCAATGTCCTGTACAACTTCAGCATAACGTCCCAACTCCTATACTCAAAGGTCTGAGCAATGAAGACAAGCGTGCTAAATGCCATAACCATCCTATCCATACGTGAGGCAAACTTCAAAATGTTATGTACCGGAACCCCTGCGTCTCTCTGTTCAACAACATTACCCAAGGGCACACTTTTAATTGTGTAAGCCCTGCCCTTGTTTGTTTTACCAAAATTTAATACCTTGCATTTATCCAAATTAAACTCCATCTGTTACTCCTCAGCAAACTGGCTCAATTGATCAAGGCCTCTTTAGACAATAGACAATAGGTGCAGGAGTAGGCCATTCGGCCCTTTGAGCCAGCACCACCATTCATTGTGATCATGGCTGATCATCCACAATCAGTATCCTATTCCTGCCTTATCCCCATAACCCTTGATTCCTCTATCTTTAAGAGCTCTATCTCTTTCTTAAAAGCATCCAGAGAGTTGGCCTCCACTGCCTTCTGGGGCAGAGCATTCCATATACCCACCACTCTCTGGGTGAAGAAGTTTCTCCTCAACTCTATTCTAAATGGCCTACCCCTTATTTTTAAACTGTGTCCTCTGGTTCTGGACTCACCCATCAGCGGAAACATGCTTCCTGTCTCCAGAGTGTCCCAATCCCTTAATAATCTTATATGCCTCAATCAGATCCCCTCTCATCCTTCTAAACTCAAGTGTATACAAGCCCAGTCGCTCCAATCTTTCAACTTTTGACAGTCCCGCCATTCTGGGAATTGACCTTGTGAACCTACGCTGCACTCCCCCAATAGCGAGAATGTCCTTCCTCAAATTTGGAGACCAAAACTGCACACAATACTCCAGATGTGGTCTCACCAGGGCCCTGTACAGCTGCAGAAGGGCCTCTTTGCTCTTATACTCAATTCCTCTTGTTATGAAGGCCAGCATGCTATTAGCTTTCTTCACTTAGCTGTACCTGCATGCTTGCTTTCATTGACTAATGTACAAGAACACCTAGATCTCGTTGTGCTTCCCCTTTACCTAGCTTGACTCCATTGAGATAGTAATCTGCCTTCCTGATCTTGCCACCAAAGTCTATAACCGCACATTTATCCACATTAAACTGCATCTACCATGCATCTGTCCACTCACCTAGCCTGTCCAAGTCACCCTGTATTCTCATAACATCCTCCTCACATTTCACACTGCCACCCAACTTTGTGTCATCGGCAAATTTGCTAATATTACTTTTAATGTCTTCGTCTATATCATTAATATATATTGTAAACAGCTGCGGTCCCAGCACCGAACCTTGTGATACCCCACTGGTCACTGCCTGCCATTCCGAAAGGGACCCGTTTATCACTACTCTTTGCTTCCTGTCAGCTAGCCAATTTTCAATCCAACTCAGTATTTTGCCCCCAATACCATGTGCCCTAATTTTGTTCACCAATCTCCTATGCGGGACTTTATCAAAGGCTTTCTGAAAGTCCAGGTACACTACATCCACTGGTTCTCCCTTATCCATCTTCATAGATACATCTTCAAAAAATTACAGAAGATTAATCAAGCACGATTTCCCCTTCATAAATCCATGCTGACTCTGACCTATTGTTACTGCTATCCAAATGAGTCGTAATTTCATCTTTTATAATTGACTCCAGCATCTTTCCCACCACTGACCTCAGGCTAACCGGTCTATAATTTCCTGTTTTCTCTCTCCCTCCTTTCTTGAAAAGTGGGACAACATTTGCCACCCTCCAATCCACAGGAACTAATCCAGAATCTATAGAACCTTGGAAAATAATTACCAATGCATCCATAATTTCTAGAGCCACCTCCTTAAGTACCCTGGGATGCAGACCATCAGGTCCCGGGGACTTATCGGCCTTCAGTCCTAACAGTCTATCCAACACCATTTCCTACCTAATATAAATACCCTTCAGTTCGTCCATTACCATAGGTCCTTCAGCCACTATTGTATCTGGGAGATTGCTTGTGTCTTCCCTAGTGGAGACAGCTCCAAAGTACCTATTCAACTCTTCTGCCATTTCCTTGTTCCCCATAATAAATTCACCCGTTTCTGACTTCAAGGGCCCAATTTTAGTCTTAACCTTTTTTTTCTTTTCAATACCTACAAAGCTTTTACTATCCTCCTTTATATTTTTGGCCAGTTTGCCTTCATAGCTCATTTTTTTCCTCTGTGTATTGCCTTTTTAGTTATCTGCTGTTGCTCTTTAAAAGCTTCCCAGTCCTCCGGCTTCACGCTCATCTTTGCTATGTTATACTTCTTCTCTTTTATCTTTATACAGCCCTTAACTTCCCTCGTCAGCCACGGCCGGCCCTGCCTCCCCTTAGGAGCTTTCTTCCTCTTTGGAATGAACTGATCCTGCACCTTCTGCATTATATCCAGAAATACCTGCCATTGTTGTGCCACTGTCATTCCTGCTAAGGTATTGTACCATTGAACTTTGGCCAGCTCCTCCCTCACAGCTCCATAGTTCCCTTTATTCAACTGCAATACTGACACTTCCGATTCTCCGTTCTCCCTCTCAAACTGCAGATTAAAACTTATCATATTATGGTCACTACCTCCTAATGGCTCCTTAGCTTTGAGGTCCCTGATCAAATCTGGTTCATTGCACAACACCAGATCCATAACTGCCTCCTCCCTGGTAGGCTCCAGTACAAGCTGTTCTAAGAATCCATCTCGGAGGCACTCCACAAACTCCCTTTCTTGGGGTCCAGTACCGTCCTGATTCTCCCAGTCTACCCGCATGTTGAAATCTCCCAATAACAACTGTAGTGATACCTTTGCGACAGGGCAATTTCAACTCTTGATTCAACTTGTACCCTACCTCCTGACTACTGTTTGGGGGCCCGTAGATAACTTCCATTAGGGTCTTTCTACCCTTAGAATTTCTCAGCTCTATCCATACTGACTCAACATCTCCTGACTCTATGTCTTCCCTCGCAAGGGACTGAATATCATTCCTCACCAACAGGGCCACCCCACCCCCTCTGCCCACTAGTCTGTCCTTCGATAACATTCTTCACTATCCATTATACCACCAACTTAGTGTCATCTGCAAACTTACTGACCATGCCTTCTACATTCTTACATAACTGATTGAGCCACCACTGATCCCTGTGGAACACGGCCAATCAGAGGCCTCCAGTCTGTAAAACAACCCTCCATCATTGCTCTCTGTCTCTTACCGTTAAGCCAATTTTGGATGTAATTGGCATGCTCACCCAGAATTCCATGAGATCTAACTTTACTAAATTAGACTACAAAGCAGAACCTTGTCAAAGGCTTAACTGAAGTCCGAGTAAACAATGTCTACCACCCAGCCCTCAATCTTCTTGGTAACTTCCTCAGAAAAATATTTCACTCAACTTGAAACATTAACTCTGATTTCTCTCCACAGATGCTGCCAGAAGAATTGAGACAGAATTTGATAAAAATGTATAAAATTCTAGCAAGTGTTTTGATGCGGCTTTCAGGGATGAAGTCTAGAACCAGGGGCTACAGTCTCACAATACAGGGTAGACTGGATTTGGGTCTGTGATATTTATTCATTCACAAGATGTGGATGCTACTCGCCAGGCCAGTATTTCTTGCCTACCTCTATTTATTAAGAGTTAACACACTGCTGTGGGTCTGGAATCATGTGAGTGCTAGACCAGGTAAGGGTGGTAGATTTTCTTCCCTAAAGGACATTAGAGAACCAGTTTCCAAACTATCAGCAATAGTTTCACAGTCATGATTAGTCTCCTAAAACCAGTTTTTTTTTATTTAATTCAAATTCCAACAACTGTCATGATAGGATTTGATCATGGGTCTCCAGAACATTTTCTGGTTTTCTGGACTAATAGGCCTAGTGGTATTTTCACTCGACCATCACCTTGGCAGGAAGTGGAGATGAGGAAATATTTCTTCCATCAGGTTAGTCAACCTGTGGGATTTGCGACCACAGAAGAGGGTGGAGGCCAGGTTACTGTATATATTCAAGAGGGGATAGATAATGTTTTACATATTGAAAGGCATCAAACAGTATGGAGTGAAAGTAGGAATATGGTGTTATGATAGAGGATCAAATAAAATCATACTGAATAGCGTAGCAGGCTCAAGGAAACAAACAGTCTATTGAGTCTCAGAGATAATGGGAACTGCAGATGCTGGATAATAAAATGTGAGGCTGGATGAACACAGCAGGCCAAGCAGCATCTCAGGAGCACAAAAGCTGACGTTTTGGGCCTAGACCCTTCATCAGAGAGGGGGATGGGGTGAGGGTTCTGGAATAAATAGGGAGAGAGGGGGAGGCGGACCGAAAATGGAGAGTCTATTGAGTCTGTAGTGATCATCCAACAAGTATCCCAACCAGACCCACCACTGCCACCCTAAACCAATCCCTGGAACCCTGAATTCACCTTGGTCAAATCCACTTGGCCTGCACGTTCCTGGACACTATGGTTAGCTTAACCATCCACCTAATCCGCTTGTAATCTTTGGGTTGTGGGAGGAAACCAGCGTACCTGGTGGAAATCGATGCAGAAACGGAGGGAATGTGCAAGCTCAACACAGACAGTCACCCAAGGCTAAAATTGATCCCAAGTCTCTCATGCTGGGAGGCAGCAGTGCTAACCACTGAGCCACCACGCTGCCCCAAAGCCTTATTCCCAGTTTCCATGTTTGGACAAAATGTAATACAACACCATACAGTACAGGATCAGGCTCTTTGGCCCACCAAGCCTGCGCCAATTCCATTTAGATCAGCTATTTGTTGCCCATGCATGGTTTCTATCTATGTGTGCCTTCCAAGATACACCTTAAATGTTACTAACGTGCCTGCTTCCACACCTCCATTGACAGTGAATTCCAGGCACTCACCATCCTCTGTGTGGAAAATTTTCCCTATAATTTTCTCCTAAAATGTGCCCTCTTGTAATTGAGCTTTCTACCCTGGGAAAGAGTATCAGGCTATCACTCCATCGCTGCCTCTCAAACTTTGTAGACCTCTGTCAGGTTGCCCCTTACCCTTTATCTTTCCAGTGAAAACAATCCGAGTTTATCCAAACTCTTCTCATAACTGAAACCCTCCAGCCCAGGCAACATCCTGGTAAATCTTCTCTGAACACTTTCCAAAGCATCCATGCCCCTCTGGTAGTGTGGTAAGCAGAACTTAAGCAATATACCAAATGTGGCCTAACTAAAGTTTTGCGCAGCTATAACATAACTTGGTAACATTGTGGAGCTGGAGGTATACAGCAAGCCAGGCAGCATCAGAGGAGCAGGAAAATTGATGTTTTGGGCTGGGACCCTTCTTTTGATATTTTGGGTTGGGACGCTTCTTCAGCCTTCCTGATCCTCTGACGCTGTCTGGCCTGCTGTGTTCCCCCAGCTCCACACTGTGTTATCTTTGACTCCAGCATCAGCAGTTTTTACTATCTCTGAGTAACATAACTTGCCAATGTTTATATTCAATGTCCAGGCCGATGAAAGGAAGCATGCTGTATGTCCTTTTGACCACCTTATCAACATCTGTTCCCACTTTTAGGGATCTGTGGATCTGTACAGCCAGATGATAATACAGCCTGTATGATAATATTCTGAAGGGGTCTGCCATTTTTTGGATAATTCACGCCTGAATTTTATCTTCTAAAATGCATCACCTCGTATTTATCTGGATTATACTCCATCTGCCATTTCTCTGGCCAAATCTGCAATTCATTTTTATCCTGCTATATCCTTTGACAATCCCATCCCCCATTCTGTAGCTCAATACATTTTGATGTCGTCCACAAACTCACTAATCAGACACCAACATTTTCCTCCAGATCATTTGTACAATTTACAAACAACAACAAAAAGGTCTCATCATTGATTGCTGTGAACACCACTACTTACTGATCTCCATTTGGAAGAAAACCGTTCTACCACTACTCTTGATGGTCAAGCCAGTTCTGTATCCATCTAACCAGCTCACTCCCAGATTCCTGTAGACTTACTTTTTGTACCAGCCTTCAATGAGATATCTTATCTGATGCCTCATCAAAGTCCTTGTAGAAAACATGCACTAAATCATTCTTATCACCGTCTCAAAAAATTCAAATTGGTGAGGTATGACATTCCCTGTATAAGCCCATGCTGCCTATTGCTATCAAGTTCATTCTCTAATGAGAGACTTAAGCACACAGACTGCACAAAGGTCCACTGCAGCACAATCTTTACGAACAAGTGAAAACAGAGCATTTATATTGGATTAACACCACATCTTGGTTAAGGAATCCTTTGTCTTGCTCTCTCTCTGTACCAGTCCTCTCACTCTGCCCCCAGCCTAACAAAAATACTCCTTACTCCACAGAATCTACAGGGACAATTGCGTTTCCTTCTTACAACCCTCTCTCATGGCTGGCACATGGTGCTAGAGGTCCCAAAAAGGTTATTGGGGATAGGTAGGAATCAGCCATGATTAATTTAGAAGAGGGGCCAAATGGCTTACTCTTGGTTCACATATCTGTAACTTTGCAGCATGGAATAGTTACAGTGGAAGATGCTCTAGTCCAGTATGATTAGAATCAGTTCTTCAAATTGACCTGAAATGCTAAAGGTTGTCAAACGGTAAGTGGCAGGGTGAACCACAGAAAAGTTTCCAACCTGTTATACTGAACAAAATGTCTAGAGGGGAAAAGCCTTTGGCTAGTCTTACTGTGAGAGCGAACTAGCTTTAATACCAACACAAACTAATGGGAAGAATATCTCCACATCAATGCTACAGTGAAGAAAGGACACGAACACCACTACTTCCTCAGAAGGGTCAGGAAATTCAGCATGCCCACAATGACTCTTACCAATTTTTATAGATGCACCAAAGAAAGCATAAAATCCAGGTGCATCACAGATTGGTATGGTAACTGCTCTGTCCAAGACCACAAGAAATTATAGAGTTGGGAGTGCAGCCCAATCCATCACAAAATCCAGCCTTCCTCCTTTTAACTCCGTCGACAATTCCCGCTGCTTTGGAAAAGCGGCCAACGTAGTCAAAGACCCATCACAGTGCAGTTACGTTCTCTTCCACCGGGCAGAAGACCAAAAGTTTGAAAACACGTACCAACAGATTTAAGAACTGCTTATTTCTCACTATTGTCAAACTTTATGAAGGGACTGCTCATTTGGAGTTGATTTTTTTCTGCAGCTGTAACACTACATCCTGCATTCTATGACCCTGATGTGCTTACGTATAGTTAACATTCAGTACAATACTTTTCACTGTATCTCAGTACATGTGACAATAATTAATCAAGTCAAAACTGTTAACTACATGGTTTTTGTTTGGGAGACTTCAAGTCAGTTCGAATAAACATTTTAGGGACGGTTTTCTGCTGGCCATCAATGACACCTAGTTGGATATTTTAAATAACTATTCTTGAGTAGCAGGTGGGTGTCACTGGCAAGGCTGGCATTTATTGCCCATGCAAGTTTCCCTTGAACAGAATGATTTTCTATGCCATTTCCAAGGTCAATCAAGAGTGAACCATTGCTCAGAGTCTGGAGTCACATGTAGGCCAGACCAGTCAGGAACGGCCAATTTCCTTTCCCATGAAGCGAATCACATGTTTTTTACAATGGATTCCAGTTGACATTAGCTAATTTTTACTTCTAGACTACTAGTTTCTGCATTACTAGTCCAGTGACATTGCATTTGTCTCTATGGCAGAGGTGCAATGTGGAACTGGCGGGACACAGCAGGCCAGGCAGCATCAGAAGAGTAGGAAGGTTGACATTTCAAGTGAAACCCTTCTTCAGAAATAGGGAGGGGGAAGGGAACTGGGAAATAAATAGAAAGGAGGGATGCGGCTTGGGAAAGTAGGTGGGATGGTGATAGGTGAGTGCAGGTAGTGGGTGGTGGGGACTGGTTAGTGGGATGGGTGGGGCGGATAGTTGGGAGAGAAGATGGGCTCTCTATCTATTTCTGGGCTCGCTTCCCCAGCCCCACTTCTGAAGAAGGGTCCTGATCAGAAACGTCAACTTTCCCACTCCTCTGATGTTGCCTGGCCTGCTGTGTTCCTCCTGCTCCACACTGCGATTGTCTCAGACTCCAGCATCTGCAGTTCCTACTAGCTCTGCCAAAGAGACAGGCTATAGAAAGGCTATTGAGGGAAATGGAAAAATAAATGTTGTACAGATGTGACAGGTAATCTTCTGAGGTTGGAGCTGAGGTACATTGTCAGGCCAGGGAACAATGGTCAGCTTGTGGATGATTATATTTGATTTAGTAGTATTTGATACCAACTCTGGGTGCCTGAAAAAGGAAGAACATCATTTCCCAGCACTAATTTCCAGCACTGTCCTTAGCTCAGATTAGAGTAAGATTTAAGAATTGACAGATTACGTTCATTCCACTTTGAAGGAGGATGTAAACAAAGGCAAGGATGGGAAGAAAAATCCTTTAGCTCATCGAAGTTCATCCCCTCTCATAGTCCTAATAATGTCAGCCAGTCTTTAACTGTTCTTTATGACAATGTTTGGCTCCAACACATAGTAAATGATTCCACATCTCCAAAATCAATTTTTTTAAAAATATACCTTTAAAAATAGTAACTGCAAGGTTACAGAACTGGCAACTTATTGTGGTAAGTTCAAGACAGCACATGAACTTTTAACTAAGTCCATCTACCTCACCAATATTCTCACTTACTAAAAAAGAAAGATACTGACAGGAGGTGGAAAGGAAACTTAAATATATGAAAATAAAAGGGAACATGAACAAATTTTTTAAAAAATGTAATGGAAAATTGTCAATAAATATCCAGGCGATTGAAAGATTTTACCTTTCTAAAATAAATCACACAAATTTTACAGAGTGACTCCAGACGTCCAATGCCGTTTTTTAAAACAAAACTTTTCTTAGCATTACATAATTTCTGGGCACTAATGAATTCAAACTAACTTTACACGTCTCTTTTAAGAGAACGTGAGATTATAAATCTTACCTCCATATTGCCACAACATCCTTGGAATAACAGGGCCTGACCACGCAGCCGAAAGGAGGTAAAGAACCAGGCACAATATTACAGATGGCATATTCAACCTTCTCATCATGTGGAAGTTTTAGATTTGTCAAAAGATGGAAATATCCGAGAACTCAGAAACAAATGTGCATAGTTAGTCAGTCATTTCAAGCATGGAGAAAAAATGTGATGATCCAAATGGTTGAAAACATAGGTACGCATTAAATGAGCTTGTCACAACCAACGTCACACTTGCATGTCTTGCAAATCTTCCTGAAACTTTGGTGAAGTGTGGCTCCAAAATGCAGGCCTGTGGGTTGGGCATAGCAAGGGGAGAAAAGAGAAATTTAAAAATAAAAGTAATGCACAAATACTTAATTTTAAAAAAATACTGTTAAGCTGTTGAAATTATTTATAACAATTATTGGTCACACATTCATGAAATAAGATAATTATTTCCCTCTTCTCACCAACCTTTGTTCTTTCTTCCTCAAATGACTTCACTTCTTCCTGGGGTAAAGGTCCTCAGCCAGCAGTTGTCTGCTAGTAAAGGCGTGTTGACTGCAGGTGTGCCAGATCACAGCTATGCTTGATCCAGTCTTCACCCTGATGTCTCTACGAGTACTGGATAATGATCAATATCAGAACTTTGGCTTCCTTCTCTAAACCAGACATGTACAGACACCACTAAAAACACACCAACTGAGAACAGCTACCAGAAATTGGACCTTGAGCCTCCCTAGTTATTCACTGATTAAAATTGCTTTGCTATCATTATAAGAATGTCATCTTGTAAAACCTTCTTACTGACCATGCAATCTTTTCTCAACAGTAACCATTGTAATAAGACATATAGTAATCAAACTGCGAATGTTACCCGTGCAGTGCACATACAACTCCTTAAGAGTATGGTTAACTATATCAGTCAGTACAAAAGTGATTAAAATGAAGAGAACATTTAGCTTAAGGAATTCTTAAGTCACTATTCCAGGCACACATGTCTACTTTGACATCTCCAAAGAAATCAACTTCTAACCGTCACTACCTGAATCATAATCTCAAAAGGTCTCATGTTTCACTTAAATAGGAAATAATTATATTGGGCCAATAAAACAAAATTTCATGTAGGTTACATTTCAGATCTCCAAAGCTGCATTAAATTTCCCAGAACTGGATTCCAGCTTTCCAAATCAGCCCAGAAACCTACTTCCTGCATATTGTTTTAAAAAAAACTGACTGAAACATGCAGTTTCAGGAATTAATGTGCACTTTAAAAATGCATGCTACCACCCCTACAATATGTTGTTAGCGGTGCTATTTGAAATAAAAACTGAATTGAAAGAAAACCAAGAGCAAAAGCCGAAAGCAGGATGCTGGAGATCGAGAGATAGTGGGAACTGCTGATGCTGGAGTCTGAGATAACGAGGTGTAGAGCTGGATGAACACAGCAGGCCAGGCATCAGAGGAGCAGGAAAGCTGACGTTTTGGGTCTGGACCCTTCTTCAGAAATGGGGGAGGGAAAGAGGGCTCTGAAATAGATAGAGAGAGGGGGAGGCGATGATGGAAGGTAGATAAACGAGCAGATAGGTGGAGAAAAGACAGATAGGTCACCTCCAGGTCTCTCCATCTATCTGCTCCTCTATCCACCTTCTACCACCACCTCCCCCTCTCTATTTATTTCAGAGCCCTCTTCCCCTCCCCCATTTCTGAAGAAGGGTCCAGACCTGAAACATCAGCTTTCCAGCTCCTCCGATGCTGCCTGGCCTGCTGCGTTCATCCAGCTCTACACCTTGTTATGCTGCAGACTGAGGCTGGCTAACAGACAATGCTACAACCCAAAGCAACAGTCAAAATAATTCTATTTTAAAAATTACGTTGTGTCAAGTTATACAATTCAACATTTCAATACAACTAAATCAGAGGCAGTTCATGACTGTCTGATTTTGCTTTTAAAATCTTGGACATTTGTTAAAATTCTAAATGTATAATTTCTATTTTTAATTGGATCATCTTCTGATCGTGATCAGCAAGAATATTTTCAGCTGATCCTCTGAACAATTGAAATGGACTAAAGTATATCTTAGCCAACTGCAGCCAACCTTCTGTCAACCTAAGCAGATCAATCATATTGCCTTTAATTTTGGCATTCTGCATTTATCATTTATTAACCCGCATACTTTCTTTTAGATGCAAACACTTCTGCACTTTTGTCCTTCAGAGCTCAATTTACACACCACAAGTATTACAGATGCTATTTACTTAAAGCAACAGAAATCTGTTACCAGTTTTTGAAAAATCTGTTAGAGTGGAAAACCAAGTCTTTTGCCTTCTTTTAGAAAAGTTTCTACTAGTCTTTGATTGTACTTGTCTGTATTTCACCTTATCTGTAGATTCTGTTTATTTTTTTAAAAATGATTGCAATGGCACCAGAAGAATGCAAGGTAGCTATCAAAATATAAATGAAATCCTGTGAGAGAATTTGTTGCAACGTTGGAAAATATTGCAAAATCAGTTCTGCAAACAGGACAAATTTAAAGTAATTCAACAATTGTCTTATCTGGAAGTGCCTAATATTCTTCTGGCTCTGGTTTTGAACTTAATACAATCAGTGTTTATCCATACTAAAAAAAAGTAATTTTGGAACAAGTTAGAACAAGGCATTGAGTCAAAGGTGCAAACCAAATCTATAATCTTGATTCATTGAAATAGATTTATAGGGTAACAGAACAAAAAGTCAATACAATTTAAGCACAATAGCAGAGTTGACGAAGCAGTGCAAAAAGACATTTTCTCACCTTTTTTTCATATTCTTGTATAAACAAATTTACAGTTTCAAGTAGCAGCAAAGTGAACATATAAATTAAATAATTAACTCAGCACTAATGCAGAACAAACCAACAACCGAGTACCTAGCTCACAGTAAATAGCTTCAAAATGCATGCCGTCAGTAACCCTTGGAACCAGCTTCAACGGATATGGTTGGCTCAATGATGTGTTACTCCAAAACAGCACAGGAAATGTCTTGCACACTGTAGGCAGTGTTAGATACTTGCTCATAGTGTAAAGGATTAATTGTTTTTCTATTTAATTTCAATATCAATTCGCCAATGTTCGAGAAGGGGGTTATTGTTAAAAATTCAAGGTCAATTTTGCAGATCTGTAGCATGGTGGTGTAAAGGGGTCAGTAATCGGCATCTCTCTGTTGCAACTGTCAATCATATGTTCATAAATCAGTTTGAGCTCTCAATTTCATCCAGTCACCTAAAAGTGAAAATAATACTGTAGCGGAGCTGGTGAAAGAAAAAGGTTGTGAAACTAAAGAAACACATGAAAATGCTGTGGCTTTGCAAGACCATAGACATAACAGACAAACCGAAAAGGAAAATTACAGTTTAAAATAACCCAGCTCTTAAAATTCAACATTCAATACACAATTAATGAATAGTACTCCAGATGTTTTCAAAATAAAGATCCAGTTTAAATTTCCACTCCAGTTACACATGTGCTAACTATACCATAGCACTTTGATAAAATAAATGCTTTCATTAAGCAAAGAAATGTGTGAACTGACACCACCTCCACCTGTAGATACACAATGCTTCAAAAGTGAATACAACAAGATTGCTAGAGTTGTGTGTGGAACTGCATTGGCATTTCCTGCTATAGGACTTTACACATTTTAAATAGGCTTTCTTAAAAATTAATAAAGCAGTTCAAAGCACTTAACAAGACATTGTCAAACAAAAATCAACACAGACACATAAGGAGACATTAGGGCAGATGATCAAAAGGTCTGGGCCCAAAACATCAGCTTTCCTGCTCCTCTGATGCTGCTTGACCTGCTGAATTCAACTAGCTCTACACCTAGTTATCTCTAGTTGAAAAAGTAGGCTTTAACAAGCATCTTAAAAAATGAGGAGATAGGAGCTGATGAGGTGCAAAGGCAAAGCCAAAGAAGTCCAGAGTTTAAGGTCTCGGCTGGAAGAGGCAGATTGGCCAACGCTGCAGCGATAATAATGGGTAAGAAAAATATGCCAGAGTGAAAGAATGTAAGTATCTTGGAGGGTTACAAGGAGATTACATGTAAGGAGGGATAAGTTTACAGAGTTATTCCACAACAGGGGCAAAGCTTTGGGAGGCAGCAACAGGTTCAACGAATTGAGAAGAAAGGAACATTGAGATCACATGGTAGTTTATAAAATAATTTGAGTGTTTTTTTTAAAACAAAAGGGGGTTTTAACAACAAAATTGAAGGACAGGTACAGAACCTGAAACAAGGGAAATTCTAATCATATCAGCAACATTGGGGCCAAGAAAGTAAATTCAATTATTAAAATGACAGAGAAAGCAAGCAGTCAACCTTGTGAACATGAGCACAATGGGGGAAGACAGGAGAGGTAAAAGAAAGATGCAAGCTCACAGCACAGGTATTGGGATCTTAGGTGAAAATTGGCCTGGTGAATTACAGAAAGGGAGGAACTCAGAGGAAGCAGTTGAACAGATGGTCTCAATCTTAGCAATAACTATGAACATGCTTCAATCAATTTTTCAAGCACTTTCGCATCAGCGTGAGATGACTCAAGGCTATTAAATGATGAGCATTTTCCTAAAATACACTGGGAAATGGCTAGTGAGCATCTATAAAGTACCTATTCTCAACTCGAAAGTAAAATAACATAGTTCAGCACCAATTCCAGGACCATCATAGTTTGTAACCTATTCCTATTTCTTCCTACCACAAGGTTAGCCATTGCATGGAAATCATAACGCTTAGAAGCAAAATCTTACGCAATCAGATGCTTAAAGCTCTGCAATCCATACAGGTCTCTGGCACCTTGTATACTGTTAAGCATTCGATCAATCTCTAATAGATCTAATTTACACTGCTCTTCTTATGAAAATCTTTCCAACCAGATATTACATTGCCGCCTATGATTTCATTTATTGGTGCGTCAGACTTGATGGGCTGAATGGTCTACTTCTGATTCTACATCTTATGGTCTTATGGAAAAATTCTATTAATTACTGATTTGTTCTTTTATTCAACCAATCTGGTATCCACGTTATCCCGGTTCCTTTTCCCCCCATGAGCTCCAGCTTTGTTTACACGTCCTTGCATAGCACATCTTTAAATTGGCTTTTGGAAGTCCACATAGACTACCTCAACAGCATTGCCCCTTTCTTCTATTATATCAAAGAATTAGGTTAGTTAAATACGATTTGCCTGTTACAAGTCCATCATGGCTTACATTCATTAACCATTAATGGTATTACCATTGCTGAATCCCCACGATCAACATCTATTGATCAGCAACTGATCTGGACCAACCATTTAAACATTATGGCTATTAACAGCTGGTCAGAAACTAGGAATTCTGCAAAGAGTAACTCACCTCCAACTCTTCAAAACTTGTCCACCACCTACAAGGCACAAGTCAGGAGTGTCATGGAATACTCCCCTCTAGACTGAGTGGCTACAGCTTTAACAAATTGAAGACTCGGCTCGAGCAACACTCAACAGCATCTAGGACAAAACAGCTGATTGATTGGCGCCAAACAGAGGACCATAAACATTCGCTCCCTCCACCACGGATGCACAGAGACAACTGTGTGCCAACTACAAGCTGCAGAAATTCACCAAGTTTCACTTCACAGGATAAAGGTAGCTGGGTGACCGTCAGGAGAGGGAAAGGGAACAGGCAGACAGTGCAGGGATCTCCTGTGGCCATTCCCCATATATATACACACCACTTTGGATACTGTTTGTGGGGGGGGGGGGTAGCTAACAAAAGAAAGTCATAGCGGCCAGGGATCTGGCACTGACCCTGGCTCTGTGGCTTGAAAGGAAATAGGAGACAGTAGGAAAGCGATAGTGAGAGGGAATTCAATCATTAGGGAAACAGACAGGACACTCTGTGGTCATGAGCGAGACTCCCAGATGGTACGTTGCCTCCTGCCAGGATCAGTGATGTCTCAGATCAAGTCTACAAGATTCTTAAGAGAGAGGATGAGCAGCCAGGAGTCGTGGTACACATTGGTACCAGTGACATAACCAGGAAAAGGGATGAGGACCTGAAAAGTAAATGTAGGGAGTTAAGTTGGCAGCTAAAAGGCAGGACGAGTACAGTAGTAATCTTAGGATTACTACCAGTGCCATGGGCTACTGAGGCTAGGAATAGAGAGCGAATGCAGCTGAACACTTGGCTGCAGAGCTGATGCAGGACAGAGGGCTTCAGACTTGTGGGTCGTTGGGATACTTTCCAGGGAAGGTGGGACCTGTACAAGGATGAGGGGTTGCACTTGAACTGGACAGGCACCAATATCCTGGGTGGGAGGTTTGCTGGAGCTCTTCGTGAGGGTTTAAACTAGTTTGGCAGGGGGATGGGAACTGGAGCCTGGTCGGATGATCGGGTAGCTGGTGTATAGCCAGATACAGCATGCAGAGAGTCGATGAGGACGGATAGAGAGTTAATAGGGAAAAGATGCAGTCAATGTGACAGGTTTGTGTGTCTATTTTAATGCAAGAAGTGTCAAGTATAAGGGTGATAAACTTACAATATGGATCAGTACTTGAAGTCAAAATGTTGTGGGCATTATGGAGACTTGGATAACACAGGGACAGGAATGGTTGTTGGGTGTTCTGGGGTTTAGATGTTTCAAATAGGGAGGGAGCTAAAAGAGGTGGGGGAATGGCATTGCTAACCAGGGATGGTATCACAGCTGCAGAAAGGGAGGTCATCGAGGAGGATTTGTCTACTGACTTAGTATGGGTGGAAGTCAGAAACAGGAAAGGAGTAGTCACTTTATTGGGAGTTTTCTATAGACCACTAGCAATAGCAACAGAGACATTGAGGAACAGATTGGGAGGCAGATTTTGGAAAGTTGCAGAATAGGGTTGTTGTCATGGGTGACTTCAACTTCCCTAATATAGACTGGAACTTCCTCAGTGCAAATAGTTTGGATGGAGTAGATTTGGTTAGGTGTGTCCAGGAAGGATTCCTGACTCAATATGTAGATAGGCTGAGTAGAGGGAAGGCCATATTGGATTTGGTGCTTGGCAATGAACCAGGCCAGATGTCAGATCTCTGGGTGAAAGTGCATTTTGGTGATAGAGATCACAACTCCCTGGCCTTTACTATAGCCTTGGAGAAGGGTAGGAGCAGATGGTATGGGTAAGTATTTAATTGTGGGAGGGAGAATTACAATACTATTGGGCAGGAACTGTGGAGCATAAATTAGAAGCAGATGTTCTCAGGGAAATGCAGGTTGTTTAGGGAGCACTTGCTCAGAGTACAGGATAGATGTGTCCCAGAGAGGCAAGGATAGGATGGTAACGTGAAGGAACCTTGGATGACAAGACATGTGGAACACCTAGTCAAGAGCAAAGAAGAAGCTTAAGGTTGAGGAAGCAAGGATTGGACAGGGTCTATAGGTCTACAAGGCGCCAGGAAGGAACTGAAGAATGGATTTAGGAGAGCTCGAAGGGGGCATGAAAAAGCCTTGGCGGGTAGGATTAAAGGAAAACCCCAAGGCGTTCTATACTTAGGTAAGGAACAACAGGATGGCCAGAATATGGGTAGAGCTGATCAGGGATAGTGGAGGGAACTTGTGCCTGGAGTAGAAAGAGGTAGGGGAGGTCCTTAAATGAATACTTTGCTGCAGTATTCACTAGTGAGAGGGATCTTGTCGTTTGTGAGGACAGCATGAAATAGGCAGATATACTTGAACAGGCTAATGTTAGAAAGGAGGATGTGCTAGAAATTTTGAAAAACATGAGGACAGATAAGTTTCCTGGGCCAGACAGGATATACCAAAGTTGCTACAGGAAGCGAGGGAATAGATTGCTGCCCCTCGGGCAATGATTTTTGAATCCTCATTGTCCAATGGAGTAGTACCAGATGACTGTAGAGATAGAAAATGTTATTTGGTGTACAACTGGATGAACACACCAGGCCACACAACATGAGAGGAGCAGGAAAGCTGACGTTTTGGGTCTAGACCCTTCTTCAGAAATGGGGGAGGAGAAGGGGATACTGAAATAAATAGGGAGAAAGGGGGATGCAGATAGAAGTTGGATAAAGGAGAAGATAGGTGGAGAGAAGACAGGCAGGTCAAGGAGGTGGGGTTGGAACCAATAAAGGTGAATGTAGGTGGGGAGTTGGGGTGGGGGGGGGGGGGGTGGAGGGAGGATCGGTTGGTCCAGGGAGGACGGAATAGGTCATGGAGGCGGGATGAGGCTAATAGGTAGGAGATGGGGGTGGGAGAATTGGATAGGTGGGCGGACAGGTTAGGAGGCGGTTACGAGAGGGGATGCGGTTGAGAGGAAGGGAGATTTTGAAGCTTGTAAAGTCCACATTGATACCATTGGGCTACAGGGTTCCCACGAGAAATATGAGATGCTGTTCCTGCAACCTTTGGATGGCATTGTTGTGGCACTGCGGAAGGCCCAGGATGGACATGTCATCCAAGGAGTGGGAGTGGGAGGGGGAGGGGGAGGGGGAGTTGAAACGGTTCGCGACTGGGAGGTGCAGTTGTTTGTTGTGAACCCAGTGTAGGTGTTCCACACTTTGTTGAAGAGGGGTCTAGACCCGAAACGTCAGCTTTCCTGCTCCTCTGATGCTGATTGGCCTGCTGCGTTCATATAGCTCTACACCTTGTTATCTCAGATTCTCCAGCAACGGCAGTTCCTACTGTGGAAAATGTTATTCCCTTGTTCAAGAAAGGGAATAGGGATAACCCCGGGAATTACAGGCCAGACAGTCTTACTTCTGTGTTAGGCAAATTATTGGAGAGGATTCTGACAGACTGTATTTAGGATTATTTGGAAAAGCATAGTTTGATTAGAGATAGTCAGCATGGCTTTGACAGGGGCAGGTCATGCCTCACAAGCCTTACTGAATTCTTTGAAGATGTGACAAAACACATTGATGAAGGCGGAACAGTGGATATGGTGTATATGGATTTTCGCAAAGTGATTGGGAAGGTTCCCCATTGCAGGCTCATTCAGAAAGTAAGGAGGCATGGCATTCAGGGAAATTTGGATGTCTGGATACAAAACCGGCTATCCAATAGAACTCAGAGGGTCATTGTAGATGCAAAGTATTTAGCTTGGAGCTCGGTGACCAGTGGTGTTCCAAAGGGATCTGTTTTGGTATCTCTGCTCTTTGTGATCTATATATATGACTCGGATGAGGAAGTGGAAGGGTGGGTTAGTAAGTTTGCCGACGACATGAAGGTTGGTGGTGTTGTGGACAGCATGGAGGGCTGTTGTAGGTTCCAACTGGGCATTGACAGGATGTAGAGCTGGGCAAAGAAGTGGCAGATTGAATTCAACCCAGAAAAGTGTGAAGTGATTCATTTTGGAAGATCGAATTTGAATGCAGAATACAGGGTTAATGGCAGGATTCTTGGCAATGTGGAGGAATGGAGGGATCTTGGAGTCCACGTCCATAGATCCCTCAAAGTTGCCACCAAGACTGACAGGGTTATTAAGGAGGAGTATGGTGTGTCGGCTTTCATTGGCAGGGGTATTGAGTTTAAGAGCCATGAGGTTATGCTGCAGCTCTACAAAACTCTGGTTAGATGACACTTGGGATATTGTGTTCCGTTCTGGTCACCTCATTATAGGAAGGATATGGAAGCTTTAGAGAGGATACAGAGGGGATTTATCAGGATGCTGCCTGGACTGGAGGGCAGGTCTTGAGGAAAGGTTGAGGGAGCTGGGGCTTCTCTCACTGGAGCAAAGAAGGATGAGAGGTGACTTGATAGGGGAGTATAGCAGCAGCACCACCATCTGCAAATATCGCACCCACACCCCAGACAACTCATCATTCAGGCTTGGAAACATATTGCCATTACTGCAATGTCACTGGGTCAAAATCCTGGAACTTCCACCCTAATGGCACTGTGGTTATACCTATGGACTGCAGCAGTTCACCATCTTCTCAAGGGCAACTAGGAGTGGGCAAGTAAATGTCCATTCCATCATTGACACCCACCTTCCAAGAATGAAGAAAAAAATCCCAATTAACTATCAATGTTACCCTAAACCATCATTTTTCGTAGCTTCCTAAACTGACTGGCCTGCAATTCCTGGAGTGATCTTTCTAGCATTTTGGAAACAAAGATGTGACATTTACAATTCTTCAATCACCTGTTAGCACAAGAGTCTAAAAGAAGATTGCACTCAACACACTATTTTTATAAAATGGCTGTGCTGTTGGTTATCGTATTATGAGGAGGTATTGCCCTGAAGCAAGGGCTTGTAAACAGGCACATTTTATTCCAAATATAACCAAGGTTTTATGCCACTCAATAATATAGAACATAGAACACTACAGCGCAGGATAGGCCCTTTGGCCCTCGATGTTGCGCTGACCTGTGAAACCAAACTGAAGCCCATCTAACCTACACTATTCCATTATTATCCACGTTTCCATTTAAATGCCCTTAAACTTGGCAAGTCTACTACTGTTGCAGGCACGACATTCCATGTCCTTACTACTCTGAGTAAAAAACCTACCTCTGACATCTGTCCGATATCTACCACCCCTCAATTTAAAGCTATGTCCCCTCATGCTAGCCATCTCTATCCAAGGAAAAAGGCTCTCGCTGTCCACCCTATCTAATCCTCTGATCATCTTGTATGTCTCTATTAGGTCACCTCTTAACCTCCTTCTCTCTAACAAAAACAGCCTCAAGTCCCTCAGCCTTTCCTCATAAGTCCCTCCATACTAACCCTACCCTAACCCTATCACAGGCAATATCCTGGTAAATCTCCTCTACACCCTTTCCAATGCTTCCACATCTTTCCTATAATGCGGCGACCAGAACTGTATGCAATGAGTTTTGTACAGCTGCAACATGACTTCATGGCTCCAAAACTCAATCCTTCTACCAATAAAACCTAACACACTGTACACCTTCTTAACAACCCTATCAACCTGGGTGGCAATTTTCAGAGATCTGTGTACATTGTACTAATTGAAGAGATCCTGTGTAACTGTCACAGGAATGTTACATGCTGCATATTCTGTAAATGTATTACTTCCCTGCAGTGTCATGGGGAAATTCGCCTCTCTGCAAACATGAAACACTTGAAAACAAAATGCTGGAAATAGATGGAACAGCCTGGGAAGTGTGACACACACATTGCTCAAGCTCTAAATTCAAACACCCAAGTACAAGCCAGATACAATGACAGTAATGAAGAAATGACCACATTTCTACTGAGAAAACAGAAGTATGCAACACGGTTGTTAAAAAGGGATGATTCAATTTGATTAAATTCACAGAATACTTTGGAAGCTTTGACACTTTTAAATTGGCTTTCCCCTGTGACAAAAAAGAGATAATTGAGTAATGTATTTGAGTAGTTTAAAAATTTCCTGTAGCAGTCCAACTATAATATCAAATTAAATGTAAGAAATGTAGCTTCCTTCTTTAACTGGCGCAGACATTTTGACGAGAAGTAGACTATTTGGCTCTTCAAGCTGCTGTACCATTTGATCATGAAATGTGAGGCTGGATGAACACAGCAGGCCAAGCAGCATCTCAGGAGCACAAAAGCTGACGTTTCGGGCCTAGACCCTTCATCAGAGAGGGGGATGGGGAGAGGGAACTGGAATAAATAGGGAGAGAGGGGGAGGCGGACCGAAGATGGAGAGTAAAGAAGATAGGTGGAGAGAGTGTAGGTGGGGAGGTAGGGAGGGGATAGGTCAGTCCAGGGAAGACGGACAGGTCAAGGAGGTGGGATGAGGTTAGTAGGTAGCTGGGGGTGCGGCTTGGGGTGGGAGGAAGGGATGGGTGAGAGGAAGAACCGGTTAGGGAGGCAGAGACAGGTTGGACTGGTTTTGGGATGCAGTGGGTGGGGGGGGGCGAAGAGCTGGGCTGGTTGTGTGGTGCAGTGCGGGGAGGGGATGAACTGGGCTGGTTTAGGGCTGCAGTAGGGGAAGGGGAGATTTTGAAACTGGTGAAGTCCACATTGATACCATATGGCTGCAGGGTTCACCAGTTTCAAAATCTCCCCTTCCCCTACTGCATCCCTAAACCAGCCCAGTTCATCCCCTCCCCCCACTGCACCACACAACCAGCCCAGCTCTTCCCCCCCCCCCCACCCACTGCATCCCAAAACCAGTCCAACCTGTCTCTGCCTCCCTAACCGGTTCTTCCTCTCACCCATCCCTTCCTCCCACCTCAAGCCGCACCCCCAGCTACCTACTAACCTCATCCCACCTCCTTGACCTGTCCGTCTTCCCTGGACTGACCTATCCCCTCCCTACCTCCCCACCTACACTCTCTCCACCTATCTTCTTTACTCTCCATCTTTGGTCCGCCTCCCCCTCTCTCCCTATTTATTCCAGTTCCCTCCCCCCATCCCCCTCTCTGATGAAGGGTCTAGGCCCGAAACGTCAGCTTTTGTGCTCCTGAGATGCTGCTTGGCCTGCTGTGTTCATCCAGCCTCACATTTCATTATCTTGGAATCTCCAGCATCTGCAGTTCCCATTATCTCTGGTACCATTTGATCATGCTTATTTTGAGTTATAAACTTCACATTCCCAGCTAATTGTTCACAATGACTTTTGATTTCATTGCCCAAGAGAAAAACCTACCTCAGAGTTAAAAATGTTCAATGACCCCGTCTCTATCGCCTTCTAAGATACACAAGTTCGAAAGATGTCTTTTCATCTATGTCCTAAAAGGATGATCACTAATTTTTAAACACTGATTCCTATTTCTCGATTCAATGAAAAGAAGAACTTTGTTTCCACTTCAATCTTGTCAATGCTGCCTTCGATATTTGAAACCAGTCATGCTTCACTCCTCTCATTTCCACTGGAAGGAAACAGGGTCTGTCCAACCTTTTCTCATAAAACAACACATTCATTTCATCTTTTAATCTAGTAAACAAACAAACAAGTCTTCAAACTGTTGTCAACATGTTTATATCCTTCATTAGAGGACATGGCCAAAATTGTAGACAGTACTCCAGTTGTGATCCCACCAGCTCCCTGCAGAGCTGAAGCATAACGCTCGACATCCATACTCAATTCCTGTCATCATAACGGAAAAAGATAGCATTCTAATGGCCTTAATTATTTGCTGCAACTGCACATAAACCTTTTGCAACTCATGCATTAGGACACATTGTTCTGCAGCTCTGAATTCTGAAGTTGCTTCGTATTTAAGAAATACTCTTATTTTTCCTCATTCTGCTCCATCTGCCAGATTTTTGGATTTAACCAATCTACAATTTCTCCATCTGCAGATTCCTCTCTTCTATATGCCCTAAAATCTACTCAAAAACCCTGCAAACCTTGCTTAAGTTCACAGAGGAGAGCATCTGAAGTTTGTTACATAATTGCAAGGGTTGAAGCTCCTGCACCACATTATTCTCTGACCTCTTACTTGTTTCACTTGTGGTTATATCCTTCCTAAAGTCAGAATCAGACTGCTCAATCCTGAGGGATGTGACCACCTTCTGGAGCAACATGTCCAGCTATCTCTCTCCCCCGTCCCTAATGTGTCACAATGTACTCAACCTCATCTCTAATTCAACAGCCCTGAGCTGGAGCTCCTGTAGTTTTAGATTTACAATAGATGATTTATTTCTGGGGTCACAAGCACCCACTTTCTGAAATTGTAACATAATACTTGTCTCCCATTGCCTGTGTTTCTGTTCATTAAATGTAATTTACTAATTTAATCAGTTGTGTAAAAATAATTACTTTTATTAATCATAAATTACCATATCTAATAATTACAACTGAAAATTATACAGTCAGTTCTCAGGTTGCACCAGAACGCATTTGCAAGTTGATTTGCGTGCAAAGTGGAACATAACCGGATAATAAAAAGTACTTGTTATCAATACAGTAAATGTTCTTATGTCAGATGTTACAAATTACACTCTTATATGGGATTGCATTTGAAAGCTGAATGTCTGTAAAAGTTAAGTAATCTCAACATGAATAATTTCACTTGGCACTAAGTGCACAGTCAGGATGTTTAACTGCATCCTGCATCCAACTCCCGCAAATCAAAGCTAATGCACAATATTTCACATCTTAAACTTATTGAAACATGTTGCTTCACTAAGCTAGGTGCAAAAACTGTTAGGCATTGTGTTTTCCAATACTGATAGTCTCAACAAAAGAACACTCCAGTACAAAAACAGACCTTTCAGCCTACCAAGATTACAGCAACACATGCCTTTCTAAACAAAAAGCCTTTTACCTCTAAGCATCCATATCCCTCTATTCCCTGCCTACTTATGCATCTGTCAAGACACCCCTTAAACATTGCTATTATATCCACCTCCATCACCTCCTCTGGCAGCATACTGCAAGCACTTAACCACTCTCTGTCTGCGTAAAAAATAAACTTGCTTCTCCCGCCTGTTTCCCCTAGTAACTGACATTTTAATCCAAGGAAAAAGACTCCAATTATCCATTCCATCTATGCCTCTCAATTTTGTAAACTTCTCTTAGATCACTCTTCATCCTTCCATGTTCAAGTGGAAACAAACCAAGTTTGTCCAATCTCTCCTCAAAGCTAATACCCTCTAAATCAGGCAGCATGCCGTTTCTGGGTGGAGTTAGTGGAACCGAAAAAGATGTCTCCCTCACAGCGTTTGTGACAAAAGAATTGCATCGTTCCTTGGTGGCCTTTCAACAGAAGAATATTCAGAGATTTCACGAGTGGTAAGAATGTATCTTCTTTTACTTTATCTCACTTTTTCCAACAATTGGAAAATAGATTTTGGAAATAACGTCGAGCTGATGAAGTGTGAAAAGAATAATAATTCCAAGCAGTGGTGGGAGTTGGTCAGTGAGGTGGGAGAGAAGGCGGACAGGTCATGGAGGCGGGGATGAGTGGAGGAACTAGTCTTGGGATGAGGCTGACGGGTGGGGTGATTTTGAGGGTGGCCAAGTCCACATTGAGGCTATTGAGTTGGAAGCTCCCGAGGCGGAATATGAGGTGCTGCTCCTCCAGTTTCTGGGCGGTTTGGTTGTGACACTGGAAGAGGCCCAGGATGGACATGTCATTCAGGGAGTGGGAGGGGGAGTTGAAGTGATGCAATGATTTGGATATGAAAATAGAAGGTGTGGTTAGTAAGTTTCCCAATGATTGAAGGTGTAGTAGCCAGCCAAGAAGGTCACCTCAGAATACAATGGGACATTGACAAGGGCCAATAAACTGAGGAATGGCAGATGGTGTTGAGGTTAGACAAATGTGAGGTGCTACATTTTGGAAAGGCAAATCAGGGCAGCACGTATACACTGAAGGTTGTGGGGAGTGTTCATTAATAAAGAGACGCTGGAGTGCAGTTTCGTAGTTCCATCAAAGTACAGCCACCGGTAGAAAGGATATGAAGGAGACATTTGGTGTGCTCGCCTTTATCGGTCAGTGCATTGAGTATAGGAGTTGGGAGATCACTTAGCAGCCATGTAGGACGTTGGTTCGGCTGCTTTTGGAATACTGCAATCGATTTTGGTCTCCTTGCGAGAGGAAGGATGTCGGCGCAACATTGAGGGCCGAAGGGCCTGTTCTGCGCTGTATTGTTGTATGTATGTATGTATGTAAACCTTTCCTGTATCCTCTCCAAAGCCTCCACGTCTGTCTTCCAGTGTGGTGACCAGGACTGCATGCGACATTCCAAAGGTGGTCTAAATAAAGTTCCATCCAGCTGCAACTGGACTTGCCTATTTTTATACTCTATGCCCTGACCAATGAAGGCAAGCATTTCACACACATTCTCAACCACTTAACTATTTGTGTTGCCAATTTCAGGGATCTGTGGACCTGCGTGCCTACATCTTCTTGTATATTGATGTTATTAAGGATTCTGCTAGTTACTGTATACTTCCCTCCTGCATTAGATCTTGCAAAATGCATTGCCTCACATCTATCCAGATTAACCTCCATCTGTCATTTCTCCAAGTCTCTATCCTATCTGCATCCTGCTGTATCCTCTGGCAATCTTCCTCACTATCCGTAGTTCCCACAATTTTTGAGTCATCTGCAAATTATTAATCATTCTCCTCCAAATCGATCATATATAAGAAACAGGAGTCCCAGCACTGATCCCTGTGGAACACCACTGATCACAAATCTCCAGTTGGATAATCACATTTCCAATGCTATTTTCTATGTTCATTGACTAAGCCAGTTCTGCATAAATCTCACCACTTATTCCATGTGAATTCAACTTTGTATCAGCCTGCCATATTTAACTTGCTACCATCTATCTAAACAGTATCCACCCCCCTATTCTCAATCTTTGTGTTTTTTGAGGAAATTACAATCAAGTTTGTTGGACACAACGTTCCCTGCACACAGCCATGCTACTTATCTCTAATAAGTCCACATTTTTCCAAATGGGATTACATTTTATCCGAAGAAACTTCTCTAATAATTTCTCTACTATTGATGTAAGGCTCACCGGCCTGTAATTTCCTGGATTATCTCCTTTGCTCTTCTTAAAGGAACAACATTGGCTATTCTCCATTCCTCTGGGGCCTCTCCTGCAATGAAAGAGGATATAAAAGACTCACGTAAGGCTTCAGCAATTTCTTCACCCTCCTCCCTTGGCATTCCGGAATAGATTCCATCAGATCCTGGGGGCTTGTCTATCTTATTGTTTTCTAAAATCACCCTGCAATTTTTCTTTTTTTAATATAACTGACAACATACACCTCCCAAGACTCTCATTCTACCACGTCCTTCTGCTTTGTGAATACTGATGCAAAAAGCATTTATTCAGGATGTCACCCACTTCCATCAGTTCCACACAAATCCCCTCCTTTATCCTTGAGTAGACCTACCATTCCCCTATACACTCTCAAGCTTCCTACATAGAAAGCAATTTTCAATTTTTGTTAATCCTGTTTGCCAAAGACGTTTCATGACCCCTTTTAGCCCTCCAAATCCTTGTTGGGAGTTCTTTCCTGCTTTCTTTGGATCCTGCAAAGACTCTGTCTTTCATTTCCTAAACCTTACGTGCATTTTTTTAAAAAAAAGAGACAGTAAGACCTACAGATGCTGGAGTCAGAGATAATACAGTGCAGAGCTGGAAGAACACAGCAAGCCAGGCAGCATCAGAGGAGCAGGAGAGCTAATGTTTCAGGTCAGGACCCTACTTCAGAAATGAGGGAGGGGTAAGGGAGTTCAGTAATAAATATAGGAGAGGAGTGGTGGGGATTGGTCAGTGGGATGGATAGGGCACACAGTTGGGAGAGAAGATGGACTCTCTATTTCTAAGCTCCCTTCCCCATCCCCATTTCTGAAGAAGGGTCCTGACCAGAAACATCAGCTTTCCTGCTCCTCTGATGCTGCCTGGCCTGCTGTGTTCATCCAGCTCTACACTGTGAGATCTATGGGCTTTTTAAAACATTTTGACTAAGCTTTCAATTCCTTGTCATCCCAGGTTCTCAAATCTTGCCATCCTCATTTCTTAATTTTCATAGGAACATGCTGGTCCTGAACTCTGATCAACTGGCTGTTAAAAGATTCCCACATGACAGGTGTAGATTTACCCTGAAACAGCTACCTCATGTCTACATTGCCTGGTTCCTGCCAGTATTGTCATAATTAGATTTCTTCCAGTTTAGTACATTCACCCAAGGACTACTTTTATCCTTATCCATGAGTAATTTAAAATATACAGAATTTTGGTCACTATTCCCAAAATATACCTCTACCGAAACTTCAATCACCTGGCTGGCTCACTCTCCAATACCAGGTTTGTATGATCCTTTCCCAAGTTGGACTATTTCCTAAGCTGTCCGTCCCCACCACCAAAGATATTCTTCCCTCCCCACCCTTATCTGCTTTCCGGAGGGACCACTCTCTCCGTGACTCCCTTGTCCACTCCACACTCCCCTCCACAGATCCAGTACATTTCCCTGCAACCGCAGTAAGTGCTACACCTGCCCATACACCTCCCGCCTCACCCTCATTCCAGGCCCCAAGACTACTTTCCACATCAAGCAGATGTTCACCAGCACATCTATTAACGTGGTACACTGCATCTGCTGTTCCCGTTGTGGCCTCCTCCACATCGGGGAAACCAAATGGAGGCTTGGGGACTGCATTGCGGAACACCTACACTCCAGGCAGAGTTGTAACATTAAGTACTCCAAGGGCTGTCTGTATTCCAGGGTTAACTCACTTAAAAGCAAGCTATACATATAACACCCAGTTATGCTTCACTGTGAAACAATAAAACAAACCTTTAATTATGTAATTTTACATTTACACATTGCGGTCAAGTACTTAGTTCTGCATGCAACACAAATCAGATTATTTTCCAATAGGTCACCTACTAAACTCAGCAGTACCTGTGTTTTCTAATTACTGCACTGTATACCAGTCCCTTTGACCATGTGTACTCAGGTAATGTTAGTGCTCCATTCAAATTGTCTTGACACCACACATTGTTCCCATATGGCACGTACTTTACCTTTCAGAACTAATTATTTCAAATATATAAGCTACAAAGGGGGTCTCTGTGGTGCTGTGGTAGTGTTCCTAGATCTGGGCCAACAGCCCAGGTTTAAGGTCCACTTGCTTCAGGTGTGACATAATACATTTGAACAGATAAATATTAAAGAAGACTGCTAAAAGATCTATAAACTACACAGCCCTACATGGAGATAAAGAATGTCTTCAAAATGGTTTCAACACTGCAGTGAAGCAGAAAACAAGGAATTCAATTGGTTAGCTGAAAAATCATTAAAAAAAAGTCATTGCAAAGTACAGAATGTGACTGCAGTGTAATTTGTTTGATACAGTAAGACATGCAAAGGTTAATTGTGTTCATTATTTGGGGGTCAGATACTTTCCACAACTGAGAGTAGACCATCTCTTAGTTAATGTATCAAGACAAATTTTAAACTGGCCAAAACTTATGACTTAGTATAGGAATAAAACATGCATAGATATGAAATTCTGGGTCATAATTCATACCTTTTAGAAGATAACTTTAGCTTCAGGAATATCAAACAAGTGTTACGGTATAAGAAGTGGTCATTCAGGCCATCATGTCTAGACCGGCTCTCCAAGTCAGCATGCCAATTTCTTGCTTTCTCCCCAATATCCCCGCATGCTATTTCTAACTAAATAATCATCTAAGGCCCTCTCGAATGTCTCAGTTGAATCCCTGTATCCAACACATTTAGAAGGAAATGTATCCCAGACCACAACTATTCATTGTGAGAACATTTCTCATCCCGCATGTTCCTTTTTGAAAAAACTCTAAATCTTTGCCCTCGTTTATTTTCCATTTATAGCAGGAACTGTTTCGCCCCTACTTAGCCCCCTGTCCAGCCCATTCATGATTTTAAAAACTTTGATCGGATTTGTTTGCCTTCTTCTCTCAACAAAGTCCAAAATTGTTCAATTTATTCTCATAACTTAAGGTTCTCATCCCTGGAACCATTCATATATACACAATTTGTTCACAGCGTTTCTAAAATGCACTGACTTACATAACACTCCAGCTGAAGTCTAACAAGTGGCTCATACAAGTTTAATATCACCTTCTTGCTTCTGTACTGTGTGCCCTTATTAATAAACTAAGAACACAGCACATTTTAACTGCTCTCTCCATGTGTCCTGTCACTTTCAAATGATCTGTACACATCTACAGCTTGATCCCTCTACTCCTGCACCCACTTTAGACTTGTGCACCCAATTTTATATTATCTTTCAATGTTCTTCTTACCAAAATGCATTGCCTCACATTGAACCTTATCTGCCAACTATCTGCCCACTCTCCCAACCTGACAACATCCTTTTGGATTTCCACACTGTCCTCCTCACAGTTTATAATGCTTCTGTGTCATCTGCCAACATTGAAACAATCTCTGCACACCGAGATCTAGATCCCGAATATATATCAGGATAGTGCACGCGTAACAATAGCAATCCCTGGGGGAACTCCACTACAAACCTTCCTACAATCTGAAAAGAAAATCTATTTTACCTTATTAAATTAACTTTCATTCAGCCAATTTTGCATCCATGATGGGACTGTCCCATTTATGCAACGGCCTATAACTTTTCTCAAATCTGACGTGTGACACTGTACCAAATGGGGCGGCACAGTGGCTCAGTGGTTAGCACTGTAGCCTCACAGCACCAGCGACCCAGGTTCGATTCCAGCCTTCGGCAACTGTCTGGAGTTTGCACGTTCTCCCCGTGCCTGCATGGGTTTTCTCCGGATGCTCCGGTTTCCTCCCACAGTCCAAAGATGTGCAGGCTAGGGGGATTGGCCATGCTAAATTGCCTGTAGTGTTCAGGGGTGTGTGGGTTGTAGGAGAATGAGTCTGGGTGAGATGCTTGAAGGGGCGGTGTGGACTTGTTGGGCCAAAGGGCCTGTTTCCACACTGTAGGGAATCTAATCTAATCTAAATGCCTAAAACACCACATTAACAGCGCTAACTCATCAGGCCTCTGTTACCTGCTCAAAAAACTCCAAAAAATTAGTTAAGCACAGAACTTTCTAATCAATCCAATCATATGCACATGACAAGTAATTCAATCCAGAATAATAGTTTCTCTAAGTTCCCCTACCAATGAAGTTAAATTGACTTGACTGCAATTCCTGCTTTTATCAGTATGTTTCCTTGAACTTCTAGGTTGGAGGTTAAAATGTGGATATTTGATCAACAAACTGACAACATGTTAGATATAAACACAAATCAAACAAGCCTAAGATTACTGTGTTTAAGCAGTATCTGATGTCCATTTTAAGAACTGATTGTGGAAAATGAAATGAGAATCCTCTTGTGGGCTTCTGTGGATCCAGAAATATGGAACCTTCAAGGTTCATTAATTTCTTTAATGACCAACGCAGAAGTATGCTATAAACTTCTCGAAGTTCCTTTTGAGATGTTAATGGGATAACATCCCTTTAACTTTTATGCTCTGTATCTTCTTGCACAGGAATACGTGGAAACTGCCTTAAACATCCTGCCCGAATAGGATTGGGTGGGAAACGTTTGTAAAGGTGTGAGACTTCTGTAATTCTGTAAAGGTATGAAACTTCTGTTTCTACTGAAGTGGCCAGGTCAGTGACCTTAGTTCAAGCCAGACACTTTGGTGGCTTGAAATCGCATCCTGTCATTATCAGTCACTTCGTGAACAATCAGTGCTCTATCCTGTTCTATTTATGTTCCAAATGTAGTAATTTTTTTAATGTATCAGCCAATGCATAGAGTATAAAAAATGGGGACTGTCCGCTGTTCGGGGATAATCGCTTATGGAACTCAGCACTCTGTGCCAGGTTGAGTACAGTGATACTCCGCAGCTCATACTTGCTTAATAATAAAGGATTGTGTTTTTGTAGCCAGGTCAGTGTCTTGCTATTGCATCAAGTCTGTGAGGGTCTCCAAAAAATAAACTATACACTTGGCGCTGCGAGCAGCGTTCCAACATTTGTGGAGGTCCTACGTGGAGGACTGAATAACTGATTGTTCAGGTGTCGGCGGTGTGAGACGGACAGGCCCACAAGGTATGATTCACCTTGGTCTCTCTCAGTAACCTACCACCCGTGCGACCACTCATCCCTACATGGCTCTGTACTGATGGAACCCTGAGACGACTCACGAACTGGTGCACAGATAAATCCTAATGCCTGGAGGTTAGAGTACCCAGGGCTGTGATGAACAAATCCCGGGAGGTTAGAGACCCCGGTGGCTGGGGTTCGAGTCCCCAGGTAAGGGTTGGGAATTTGGAGGTTAGTGTCCTCCCAACTACAAGTATCAGGAATTTGGAGGTTAGCGTCCTTCAATACCGGGGTTCAAGTCCCTGGAACATAGGTAAAGGATAACTACAGTGTTTGTCTCAACCACCCTGCCTTAGACCGATTGTTAAGAGGGGAGATCCCCACACAAAGGTCAGGGCCCTGAAGTGGGTGTGGAGACCAAGGACACTGGAATAGTAAGCTGAAATAAGAGGTAAAAGTGTTAAAATGGGACAGACGTTGGATAAGTCGGGTGTCGGAACCCCTCTGCATCGGTTATGTTGAGATGACCTCGAAAATGAAGTATGGTTCAGACGTCTGTCAGCATGCCTAAACAAAAAAATTGGGAAATGAGAATTGGCCATTTGGCGAACGTGGGATGTGATCTATGTATTAAAACCGAGGAGGCAAAATGGACACTTAATGTGGGAAGCAAATGGAAAGGGTTCATGTAATCCGGGAGAAAAAAAGCTGAGGAGCTGACTGAGAAATCAAAACTGGCCAGTTGGGTGGATAATGCACGTAGGAGAGGGATTAGCGCCTGTGATAATGAGGGAAAACCAAAAACTTGGGATGTTTTAAAACTGCAGTGTGAGGATCGTGAAATGAATGAACAGGAAAAGGTTAAACAAGAATAGCTGGAAAGGGAAAGGTAAAACAGAGAACGGGGTTTAGAGCGGCAGGCTGAGTTGACGGGAAAAAAAATCAGAGGTACCTCCTGACATATCTGGCTTGCCAACATTGTTCCAAAGCAATGACACAGACGAGCAAGACGAGGACGACTGGGAAAGGCACCCCTCTACCCTACTGGGACCGCTACCCCCTCCACAACTCTACCCTTCTTTGGCCAACCTATACCTACAGGCATCCCACCACGACCATAAGCCCCAGCAATTGCCTGTATCCTTACCATCACCACCATACGCTGTCCAAGCCCAAACCAAACCTCCTGCCATAGAATCTCCAGGCCTTTCAGTAACCAGCCCACACTATTCTCTTGCTGAACCCGCTGCTTGTCCTTCTGCCAGGCATCTGACTCAGGGACCATTCACAGACCCTATCTCCTAAAAACTGAACAGACAAACAAGAAACGGGATATGGAACAGGCTGCTAATGGGCCAAAGCAGGCAGGGCATGATTCTTTTAAGACTCACAGGGGGGAGCCCGAAAAAACATAAGCCCCAAGTGCAGTTTTCTCGGCCCTCTAGTGCCTGTCTAGTGTTCCCTAGTGACTCTAAGTGGTGAAGAGTATGGCACTACCGATTCACAGGCGGAGCGTAACGAATCTGAGGACAGTGTTTGGGAGGGACCCTCGGATAACTGTCCCCTAAAGAACGACCCCCGAAAACAAATCATCGACAATTTCCTAATCACACGGTCCCTCGCCCAAACGCACCACAGGGGGGTCAAAATACTATGCAGGTCTACACCCCTTGGAAGCCGCAAGAGATGTGTTTAATTATGTCAAGGGCCCCGATTGAAAGACTAATCCTAACAACTTCATAGATAACATCCTGAGCACTATTCAAATGCACCAAGACACCCCCCAAGTCCTCTTTAGCCTGTGCTGTATGGCTCTTACCCCTAGTGAATGCACTAGGTGGAAAGGCCACCTAGGAAACCCAGCTCCCCAAGACTAGGATGCTTTTACAGGTCTCGTGGCCAAAGGTCTTCGGGTACAAACCATTAAAGATGCACTTGAGCAAACCTTACAGCAGCTGGTAAATGGTACCAAAGTGTTAGAGTGCAAACCCAAACCCAGGGAGGATGGCCCTGATTTCTGGGACCGTTTCTGCTCCACCTATGCCACCTGTACTGGTGATACTGTCTACATTACAGGGAATCCCTAACCACAGTTCAATGCTCTTTTGCTGCAGTGCTTACATGAGACTGTGGCGATGGTTATTCGTACTAATAACATGGAAAGGCCAGAAAATACATGTCCCCAGATGAGAAGTGATTTGACTTATTACTGGAACACTGCTAAGGAATCCTAACTGACCAGGATCAAGTATGGCATGGTGCAGCAACCCCCACGTCAACCCAGGTCCAAAAACCCAGCATCTCTAGCATCAGACTTTGATTTAGTGAGGGCATATCAAATGGAACCCCAGTACTATGTTCCTGGCCAGGTCAACAATTACGGTAATGGTTATGCCACCCATCCACATGGTCCTACTGCTCCTCAATATGGAGTGCCATATGCATCCCCTCCCTCATTCCATAGACCCAGTGCCCCTCTGCCGTGAGGCGGAACACCCCGCTCTGCCCAGGGATGTTTTAACTGTGGCAGTTGGGATCACTGGAGAAGAGACTGTCCACAGAATCAACCTCAAGGGAGACCCCAAGGAAGAAGGCAACCTTTTTCCACTCGTAATCCTTCATCAGCCTGACTACCTTCGCCCCATAATTTGCCCATCTTAACTAGAGATCCGGAGGATGAACCGATTGTTAATCTAACTGTGCAAGACGTAGCAATTCCCTTTATGACTGATACTGGGGCCACAGCATCTACGCTGGATGCTTCATGTGTACAGCAATATGGGTTTAAGCTCTCACCCGCCTCAGTAAGCCTTAGCAGGCATTCTGGGCAAGAAGACACTTAGTCTTTAACAGAACTGTTGACAGTCCAATTTGGCCCTCACACCTGTGTTATTCAATTTGCCCAGACCCTCAATTTGGGAGATAATTTTGTGGGCAGAGACTTGTTGTGCCTTCTTCAAATTGAAATTCTGTGTCTCAATGAGGGCATTAGCATAAAAAGTGACCCGATTAAGCGACAGTTTTGGGTTCATCGATCGCCGCAATGGTGGACAATTGACTTATCTCCTTGAGATTTCACCCCTCCTGTACAGATCACTAGCCCTCATGTTACCTTATGCTATGACCCTAAAGGTGCTCTCTGTGAATTGGGTGCTATTTACACCCCCTATCTAGGATCAAGTTTATCTGTTACTATAATAGGGTTTATTGAGGGAAAGGAAGGATCAGCGTTTCTAGTGGCGGGGCCATCCACCTATGGCACCAATCGGGTCTCGTATCCCCTCACCTCATACTGACTGTGAATACTGGCTATAGGGCTAAGTCCTTGGGATTTCTGGCGCACCACTTGACCCAACAGTCATATACCGAAGTGAAGGGTTCTTCACAGCAGTTGGCTGATGGTCTCATTACATATTATTGTGATCTTTTTATTGTCATTGGGCCATTACGTCACCACCACCCTCATCATAGCCCCTCAGAGGAGCCTTCTTCAGGCCTGTGTTCTTCTTCCACACGAGGTAGGATGTACTCCGGTCACCCCCAAGAAAATACATGTCATCCAGGAGCACCCTTACCCTCAATACCACATTACCCCCTCAAACTTGAGGCAGTGGAAGGAATAACCTCCCTGATCAATTCATTCCTCCAACAAGGTATATTGGTCTCTTGACAATCGCCTTGCAATACTCCTATTCTACCCGTTCCTGGCCGCCAGGAATGGAGACTAGTCCAGGACCTCAGACAAATAAATAAGGTAGTCCAACCCTTACATCCAATTATCCCTAATCCTGCCACTATCTTTAGTAACATCCCCTCGGATGCGTGTGTCTTCACCATTGTGGACTTGCAACATGCATCTTTTGCTATTCCCTTGGTTAAGGGGTCTCAGTATCTGTTTGCCTTTACCTTTAAAGACCAGTAGTAAAGCTCGACTCATCTCCCCCAAGGGTTTGTTCACTTTCCTACCCTATTTTCCCAGGTATTGCACCGTCAGCTCCAAGATCTCCAACTTTTGGATGGATCCACGGTTATCCAATACATTGATGATTTGCTTTTAGCAAGTTCGTCAGAATCCACTAATGTTGCAGATACTAACCAGCTTTTGAACTCTCTCCACTCTTGGGGATATGTTGTGCCCGCTGCAATGGTTAAGCGTACCCAACGGCAGGTACTGTTCCTAGGAATTCTGCTCAGTGCCTCAGAACGAACGCTCATCCCTGAGCGCATTGCCCCTGTTCTTATGACCCCCTCACCCACCACCCCTAAACAAATGAGGGCCTTTTTAGGGTTGGTTAATTATTGCTGACCATGGATCCTTAGTGTAACTTTACTTACTAAACTACTGGCCCCTTTGGCTTCTTGTAAAGCCCCAAAAACCTTCAACCTCTCTAATGAACAAAAGTCAGCCTTTACAGACTTAAAAGCCGTCCTTGCTGCCGCCCCAGCTTTGGGAAGACCTTTATATGACAGGGCTTTCCAGCTATATGTTAATGTTCTAGATGGGTGCGCTACTGGAGTCTTGACAGAGACTTAAGGCGATCAAAAATGACCAGTTGCCTACTACTCTATCCGCCTGGACTCTGTAGCTCAGGGATTATCCTCTTGTTTTCAGATCCTTCCTGCGATTTATTCTTTAGTCACTGCGGCCTCTAATATTACTCTCCACCAGCCTCCTTCCATGTATACCTCACATACCATTGTAGCCCTCCTCACCTCCCACCACACTCCTTACCCAGGCATGTTTAAGCTACTACAAAGTAGCACTCCTTAACGATACCCTCTTGACATTCTCTTTCTGCTCCACTATTAACCCAGCCACGTTTTTGAGTGGCCCCCAAGATGGGTTCTTAGAACTTCCACATGACTGCTTATTAAGGAACCAATTTCTAACCTCTCCCCACCCGGACCTTACTGACGTCCCACTCCCTTCTCCGGACCTTATCTTGTTTGTTGACAGCAGTTCCTCCATATCCCCCTTGGTTACCCCTTTCTCTGGAAACGCGACTGTCGATGCCGCCTCCACGTTAGAATCGGCAGCGTTTGCGCTCCCCCTGCGCGCACCCCCCCCCCCCCCGCCACCGCTGGTGTCTGCTCAGAAAGCAGAACTTTTTGCCTTCACCCATGTTTGCATTCTAGCCTCAGGGAAGTCAGCGAATATTTACACTTACTCTCAGTAGGTCTTTGGCATCTCCCATGGGTTTGGCCAACTGTGGTCTCAACATGGGTTTTTAACGTCCTCAGGTACGCCCATCTGGAATCCCTTGTATGTCAAAAACATTCAGGCAATCCTCCTCCCTAGACAATTGGCTATTATCAAATGCACTGCCCATGCCTCTGATGACTCTGTAGTTACTCAGGGCAACGCTTGGCTGATCACCCTGCCAAACAGGCTGCCCCAGATCAAACTTTTATTGTGCCCTCTATGAGCAAGCAGGCAATAAATCGCTCGCCTTCTTTGAACACGACAGGCATGCCAGACATTGTCACTGTTCAGCGCTGGTAGTGGGACGCCCCTGCCTCTGAAAAGGACATCTGAAAAGGACGTCTGCGTGGGTTTCTTCCGGGTGCTCTGGTTTCCTCCCACAGTCCAAAGATCTGCAGGTGAGGTAAATTGGCCAAGCTTAATTGCCCATAGTGTTCAAGGAGGTGCAGATTAGGTGGGTTATAGGGGGATGGGTCTGGTTGGGATGCTCTGAGGCTCGGTGTGGACTTGTTGGGTTGAAGGGCCTGTTTCTATACTGTAGGGATTCTACGATCTCTGATCCTCTATTATGAAGGTTTCTGCGTCCTTCTCAGAGAAGGTCTCTTAGAGACAGTGAGTTCCAGAATCTCACCAACCTCTAGGTGAAGAATCATTTCCCCACATTTTCTCTGGTTTCCTACAGCCTCTTCCATCAGGCAGAAGACACAGAAGCAGAAGCTTGAACACATGCATTAGCAGGTTACAGAACAGTTTCTTCCCTGCCATTGTTAGGCTGATGAATGCTCTCTTTAGCCTCAAATAATTTTGATCTTGCCAATGTTGAACCTGCCTAGTGCATGTCTTGTGTGGTGTAACCTGTTTGCCTTACTCTAAGTTGTTCTTTCACCCTATGATCTCTATGTGTTTGGTTACTACGACCTGCCTGGACCACTCTGAAACAAAGCGTTTCATGGTACACGTGACAAAAAATAAATCAACTCAAAAGCGAAACATACCAAATCTTCTGCCCCTTACATTAAGTCTATGCCTCCTGGTCACTGAGCCCTCTATCAAGGCACAAATTATCTTCCTGTCTACCTGATCTATGTTTCTCTTTGATCTAACTGATCTATGTTCCTCAATTTTATACAAAACAACCATATCTCCACTTAGTCTCTTCTGCTATAAAGGAAACCAAACTCAGTTTGTCCAATCTCTCTTCAGAATAGTATAGCACTCGCACCATCCTGTTAAGTCTCTTCTGCATCCTCTCCAGTGCTATCATATCCCTTCTAAAATATGGATTCCAGAAGTGCACACAGTATGTCCTCCCCAACTTTTTATATAGTTCCTGTATAATCTCCCTGCTCTTAAACTCTCTGCCTTGGCTAATAAAGGCAAGTATAACATTTGCCTTCTTAACCACATTATCCACCTATCCTGATACCCTGAAGGAATCAGCGTGCATACAAATCAAAGTCCCACTAATCTGCAGTGTTATCCAGGATCCTACTGTTCATCATTTCCTCCCTTGTCTTGTTTGTCCTGCCCAAGTGCATTGTCTCACACCTATTCATATGGAATTCTATTTACCACTGATCAGTCCATCTGACCAGCCTATCTATACCCTCTCATAGCCCAAGGGCGTCTTCATTATTCACCACCCCACCAGTCCTGAAAAAGGGTAATACCTGAAATGTTGACTACTCCTTTCCTCCAGATGCTGCCTGGCTTGTTGGTTTCTTCCAGCCTCTTGTTTGTCTATGTGGATTGCAGCACCTGCAATTTTTTTGTCTCCACCCCTTATCTACACACCTGGTTACCTCTTCGAAAATTTCAAATTAAGTTGGTCAGATACAACCTCCCATAAACAAGATCATGCTGACTGTTCCTATTCAAGCCATGCCTCTTCAAATTCAGATTATTTCTGTCCCTTGGAATTACTTTCAATAGTTTCCCCACAACTGAGGTTGGACTGACTGGCCTGAAGTTTCCTAGTTTATCTCTTGTTCCCTTCTTGAATAACAGTACCACATTGATTCTCTGGCCACAAGAGAGATGCCACGATTTGCAGGTCAACCAGAGTACTGTGTGCAGTTCTGGTTGCCCTCTTTTATAGGAAAGGTATATTATTAAATTGGGAGGGCTGAGATGGAATTTACCAGGATTTTGCCAGGAATGGATAGTTTGAGATATAAAAATAGACTGTAAAGCTGGGATTATATTTTTGCTGGACCATAGGATGTTGAAGGATTCTTTTTTATAGAGGTTTGTAAAATCATGAGGGGTATGGATATGGTGAGTTACAAAGAACTTTTCCTGAAGTTGGGGGAATTCAAAATTGGGGACCTGTTTTAAAGGTGAGATGAGAAAGATTATTAAAAAATGACAACTCTGGTTAAGTGTGTGGAATTAATTGCCAGAGGAAGTGATGGATGCAGATACAGTTACAACATTTAGAAGTCATTTGGACAGGTACATGAATAAGAAATATTTGGAGGGACATCAGCCAAACGCAGGCAGGTGGGACTAGTTTAGTTTGGGAGCATGGTCAATGTGGACTAGTTGGACCAAAGGGTCTGCTTCCATGCTTTATGACTCTCTGACTCTATAAAGCTGTACAGCATGAAACAGACCCTTTGGTCCAACTGATCCACTCCAATCAGACATTCAAAATTAATTTGATCCCACTTGTCAGCATATCCATCTAAACCCATCAAATTCATGTACCCATCCAGATGTCTTTTAAGGGCTGTAATTGTACCAGGCTCCGCCACTTCCTCTGGCAGCTCATTCCAGACATGCACCACCCTTGTGCAAAAGGTTGTTATTTTAGTCCCTTTTAAATCTTTCCCCTCTCACCTTAAATCTATGCCCTCTAGTGTTGGACTCCCTACTCTTGGGGAAAAGGAGGAATTGAATTTCTTTCTCCCAAGCACCCCTGCTATTTCCTCCCTTGCTTCACTCAACAACCTGGGATACACTTCATCTGGCGTTGGAGATTTATCTATACTTACGCCTGTTAGGCCACTCAAAACTGCCTCTCTATCTGTGTTAATTTCTTCAAGTATATCACAGTCCTCCAGCCTGACTTCAACCCATATATCATCCTTCTCAAGTCAGTACCAACCCAAAGTATTCAGTTAGAACCTAATTACAACCTCTGGCTCCGTGCACATTTACTATAGTGGTCCTGAATGGATCCTACTCCTTCCCTTGTTATCCTTTTACCTTGAATGTACCTGCAAGGCAACTTAGAATTTTCCTTTATTTTACCAGCCAGTATCCTTTCATATCCCCTTTTAGTTCTCCTCATCCTCTTCTTAAGCTCACGCTTGCACATTCTACTCTCATTTGAAGTTCTGAACCCTTGGTATTTGCCATGAACTTCTCTTAATGCAATGCTTGATATCCAAGGTTCACAGGATTTCATGGTCCTCCCTTTTTCCTTTCTTAGAACTTATTTATGAGGGTTTCTTCGACCTTAGAACTTTCCTTTCTTAGCCCCATATTTACCATATTTCTTGCCTGAATATATCCCACCTTCAGAGACAGATTTACCTGAAAGTATCTGCTCCCGGACCATTCTGGCCAAATCACATCTGAGCTTAACAAAGTCAGCCTTCCCCAAGTTGAGAATCTTGATTTCAGGCCGATTCTTGCCCTTCTCCAAAACGCTAGTAGGTTCATGATTGGTATGATCGCTTCCTGAAAAATGTTCCCCTACTAATCCTTCAACCATTTACCTAGCTTCATTACCTAAAATCAAGTCCCCTCTCTTGTTCGTCCTTCTTTGTATTGGTTTAAAATGCTGTCCTGGATGCATTTTAAGAATTCTGCTCCCTCCAAAACTTTCGCACAGTAACTACCTAGTTAATATTTGGGCAAGTTGAAATCCCCTATCGTGAGCTTATTACTTTTACACTTCCTCAAAATGTGCCTACATATTTGCTCCTTTATTTCTGTCAGGCAGCCTACAGTACAGTTGTATGGGGCTTGAAATGTTAACTCAGTTGCTCTCTCCACAGATGTTGCCAGACTTGCCAATTTTCTCCAGTACTTTGTTTTCATTTAGGACATTTTTCACATTTTTCATTTAGGACATCCATCATGGAAACAAACCAGCTATCACTTACCTGATCGCTGAAGAAAGTTCTAATTAAGTGCAAGTTGTAGTTTTTCAAAAAAATGTTTTCTTTTCTAGCCAGCTTCTGGAGTCACCAATAACTATCAGTAATTGTGGCTTTAAGTTGATTACTGAACTCTAAATCCAGAGATGAAGAGCAGAATTGCAGACCATGACCCCAGAGGGGTCACTGCACAGTTTCTGGAGAACAGCTGACTGGATTACCCAGAGAGTTACTGGAATTTTTCTTTGGCCTGTAGACAATTTCAATCTCAAGCAAAGTGAAAGGAAGTCAAAGTTAGAATGAGCTATATTAGAGTCATCCAAGTGAATTGATATTTTAGATAGGAAACTAAGCCATAGCTAAAAATATGCCTAAACAATCTGTGAAACCAAACATCTTCTAAAAGGTGACTTATTTATGAGAGTTTCTTCGAACTTAGAAATATAGTATCTATATATAGGACTGTGCTTCTATTTTTGGCATTGTGAGAAGTATACAAGCCACTGTCTGAACAAGCAAGAAGTCTTGCCTATTTGTTCTTTGATGTCTGATAGCAGCTGCTTGGGAGAAGTGAATGTGAATCTCTCATTTCCAGCAACATTTCTCAGCTCAAATTGAACAGGACTTTTCCTACCCTTTACACATTACACAGTCCAAAAGTTCCCAAATTTCAACATATATCAATGAATTACTTTATTTTACTGTGAAACTAATAACCATTTCTTTATGCTAATGTATTTGGACACCAAGCCACATCAGGAGACACTAAACCAGCAATCAACTGTCTAGTCAAAGAGGTAGATTTTAAGGAGAGTCTTAAATGAGGTAGAAGTAGGCAGGTTGAGAGATTTTGAGGAGGAATTCCAGGAAGAAAACAGTTTGATCAATTGACATGGAAAGCATCAATTAGAGATTGGCACAGGAGAACAAAACCATCATTTTCTTTTCTCATGTTCAAATAAAGCTTTCACTATTGCAGGCAGTTCACATTCAACATGTAGAAATTAAAACAAAACTGTAATTAATTGACATTTCACAAATTAGGTTGACTAGAATAAAGCTTCGATAATTCTATTTCTTGGTCTAGTTCTTTTTTGGAATAAACAGACCTGAACTCTTAACGGTGAAGAAATTTATGTTAAGCCAGCAAAAAAAAAAGAGATAGTGTCCTTGCTCAAAATATGCAAGTTCTTGATCGTTCCTTTCAGTGAGTGGGGAAAATACTTAATCAAAGTCTGAATTGGAGTACATTTCTCTGACAAAAAACACAAGTTTAAAAGACACTTAAGTACATGAATAGGAAAGGTTTGGAAGGATATGGGCCAGGAGCAGGCAAGTCGGACTAGTTCAATTTGGAATTACATTCAGCATGAACTGGTTGGACCAAAGGGTCTGTTTCTGTGCTGTATGACTCTATGGCTTAATGTTAAAATCTTAACAAAAGTAATGAATGAGAGTGTAATGGATAAATTCAATCATAGTTTTGTGATGAGACAATTCCTTGGACAAAGAAACTTTAATAAATGTGAACCAAATTGTTGACAAAGAATCTTCATAAGGGCTTTCAAATAATTCAACTGCCTAACTTTAAAAAAATTCTTTTAATTGATTGTTGCATTTATAATTCTTTAGCGGGTTCACTCTACCCACTTCTAACTCAAACACTGGCTACTTTTTTTTCTACTATGCTACTGTTTATCAGTTGGACGAGAACAAAGTGAGACATCAAAATAACAGAGGAAGTAAACTTGACAGTTATAAAAAGAGATATCTGATACATGCAACTCATGTTTATCCCACTAAGTTCCCAAAATGGACCTGTTTGTCTATTACTGAAGCAAACAATAAATAACTCAAAGTTCCAAATGACTCCTGAACTAATGCTGCCTACAGAAAACAGCTTGACTAATTGTATGAGTTAATTTGACATTCATTTCATTAAACTATACTTGGCTATGGAAACATTCTTTTCCTCTCAGTAAGAGGTGTTTCTGAAATAAAATGAAACAAGTATAATAGGAAAATGAGCAGTGCCACGTCCAATTTACAATGAACTTTTAGTCAATAAAACAGACAATTTAAACTGCCACTAGAAATAGTGCGACCTTTGGAACTTTTAGCTCCAGACAGGACAGAGTCTCAACAAAACACCTAATTAAACATGGAACCTCAGTGGCCTAGGGGGATTCACACCTTTTTTAAAAGTAATAATCAAAATAATTATAATGTTCTAGCCGTATCTAATTTTCCTGTTTCACGGTGGAAAAAAGAAACACCAAACCTCAATCTGAGTTACACAAATCAATCCCAACCAACCATTCATTGTATTTTGACATTCTTCCTTGTGCGTGGATACTTTAGTCAAAGTGAAAGTTTGTAAAGAGGAGGATTTCAGTTTTCCATCCAAACTAGGCTGGATGCATCCAAGGGTGTCAAATGACAATGCAGGATGTGTCATTAGCTCACCACTATTTTCTGCATAAAACAATGTTAAACCTGTACAAGTCATATGGTGAGGAAGCCGTTTTATTGTCCAAATATTCAGCAAGACTGAGTTCCATCAGACAGCCACTGACTAAGCAAGTAGTCTAAGTAGAAGAAATAAATAAAACTGCTTAAGAAATTGAACAGAACTGGCAGCATCTGTGGATGGAATACAAAGTTAAAATGCTTCAGAATCTTCTTCAGAATAGTGTGAAGAAGAACTTCTGATGAGTCAATGGATAAGAAATGTTAATTCTGCTTTCCCTCCACAGATGTTGCCAGACCTGCACAGGTCTGTTTTTTGTTTTAGATTTCCAGCATCAACAATTCTTTTGTTTTGGATTAACATGAGCAAACAAGGAATAAACAGCAATATCTTGAAGTGACAGAAGGATTGCCATAAATCTGTTCCATATTTAAGTTCACCTCAACCAACCTCCCGGAAATTCAACCAGACCACCTCGCAGCTTACTGGGAAATTCTGTTTTACAAACTTTCACTTCAAATAAAGGATCAACACATCTAGAAAACTATAGGTATTTCATAAAAGAGACTGTGACAACAATAAATTGTGTTTGTATTATTCTATCATCTTCGTCTCTGTCTAAATCATTCGTAAGTGACAGTGTCAGAGAAGAGTACATGAGACTTTGTGTAAAACATATGGGCTAAATGCGTGATGGCAAATTAGCTGTGTAATTAAAAAAAAGCTTGCTGCTGGAATTATTCAACTGAGTCAAGTCACTGATGGTAAGATAATATAAACATTGCCCCAGGCAATAAAGAAACAAATTGATTTGAAAATTTTCTAGATCAACTGAAATGGCTTCGATTACCCTGATTTTAATTTTACTTTTTCATAAGTAAGCAACATGTCGTTTCAGTTCAAAAAAAGTGAACATTTGCAAATGAAAACCACCTTGGCTCATTTAGGCTACCAGCTGCCATAAACTTGCAGAAATTCTAACAGATACCAACTTAATAATTGCACCAGATGAGTACAGAGTCATTTATTAAGTTCTCCAGTGTAAAATAGTTCAAATATGAAAATTGACCATTTGACTGATGAACAAATGTGCCTACAGCACTAGCAAGACAACCAACTATCTTAGTTTTGTAGGGCAGGGGATTCAAAGAAACTGAAGGGTGAAAATTGCAGATTGCATTGGAACATTTTTGAGAGGTATTTCATTGCATTTCCAACACAAATCAGTTTGCAGAATTGCAAATTGTTGATTTGTTTTGCACAGACCATGTAGCCCTTTAAAGGCAATAAGAAATGGGAACTTACCATTGAACCTACTCTGGCATTCAATGAGATCAAGGCTGATTTGAACATTCTCAACTTCACTTTTCTGCCTTTTCCCCAGAACCCTTGATTTCCTTACTGATTTTAAAAATCCTGTCTGCCTCAACCTTGAATATACTTAAATGACCCAACTTCTGCAACTTTCTATGGGAAAGAATTCCAGAGATTCAATTCCCTCATCTTTAAATGAGCGATCCCTTATTCTAAGATAATGCTCTATAGTCCTAGATTCTCCCAAAAGCAGAAATCAGCCTGTGACAACTCTGTCAAGCTTAAGAATCTTCACATCTCGAAAGGTTGCCTCTCATTCTTCATAATTCCAACAAATACAGACCCAACCTACTTGACTTCCCCTCATAAGACAATTCCTCCATACCTGGTGTCAGCCCAGCAAACATTCTCTGGACTACCTCCAAAGCCAGTATATCTTTCCTTAGATAAAAGGACCCAAAAGTATTCACAGTATATGTGGTCATACTAGTGCCTTGTACAGCTTTAGTGAAACCTCCATACTTGTGCACTCCATTCCTATTGAAATAAAGGCATGTGGAGATGTTGGAGTTGGACTGGAGTGGACAAGGTCAGAAATCATAGGACACCAGGTTACAGCGGCATGGTGGTTAGCATTGCTGCCTCACAGTGCCAGAGACCCAGTTTCGATTCCAGCCTCGGGTCTGCGTGGAATTTGCACATTTCTCCCCGTGTCTGTGTGGGTTTCCTCCGGATGCTCCAGTTTCCTTCCACAGTTGAAAGATGTGCAGGTTAGATTGATTGGCCATGTTAAATTGTCCATAGTCTTCAGGGAGGTGTAAATTAGGTGGGTTGTGGGGGTGGGGGGGGGGGGGGGGAATGGGTCTGGGTGGGATGCTCTGACATTTGGTGTGGACGTGTTGAGCCGAGGGGCCTGTTTCCACATTGTAGGGATTCCATTATTCTATTCTACGATAGGCCAACAGGTTCATTTGGAAACACAAACAGGTCCACCAGGTATATTGGTCTTTAGCCCATTAGCTTCCCTAGCAATATATTATTCTATTTAATTGATCGATTTATTGTCACATGTACCAGAGTGATAATGGGAACTGCAGATGCTGGAGAATCCAAGATAACAAAGTGTGAAGCTGGATGAACACAGCAGGCCAAGCAGCATCTTAGGAGCACAAAAGCTGATGTTTCAGGCCTAGACCCTTCATCAGAGAGGGGGATGGGGACAGGGTTCTGGAGTAAATAGGGAGAGAGGGGGAGGCGGACCGAAGATGGAGGGGAAAGAAGATAGGTGGAAAGGAGAGTATAGGTGGGGAGGTAGGGAGGGGATAGGTCAGTCCAGGGAAGACGGACAGGTCAAGGAGGCGGGATGAGGTTAGTAGGTAGGAAATGGAGGTGCGGCTTGAGGTGGGAGGAAGGGATGGGTGAGAGGAAGAACAGGTTAGGGAAGTGGAGACAGGCTGGGCTGGTTCAATGTGGACTTCACAAGCTTCAAAATCTCCCGTTCCCCCACTGCATCCCAAAACCAGCCCAGTTCTTCCCCTCCCCCCACTGCATCACAAAACCAGCCCAGCTCATCCCCTCCCCCCACTGCATCACAAAAGCAGCCCAGCCTGTCTCCGCCTCCCTAGCCTGTTCTTCCTCTCACCCATCCCTTCCTCCCACTTCAAGCCGCACCTCCATTTCCGACCTACTACCCTCATCCCACCTCCTTGACCTGTCCATCTTCCCTATCCCCTCGCTACCTCCCCACCTATACTCTCCTCTCCACCCATCTTCTTTTCTCTCCATCTTCGGTCCGCCTCCCCCTCTCTCCCTATTTATTCCAGTTCCCTCTCCCCAAACCCTCTCTGAAGAAGGGTCTAGGCCCGAAACGTCAGCTTTTGTCCTCCTGAGATGCTGCTTGGCCTGCTGTGTCCATCCAGCTTCACACTTTGTTACCAGAGTGAAAAGCTTTGTTTATGAGCAGTACAGACAGATTGTAGAAAAGTAAAGGATGTACAGATCAAAAGGTTGTAGAAAACTTAGAAGCACACAGGCTATGTTGCACAGGGCATGTGCTAGGCAAGAACTATATTAGAAAGATCAGCATTAGTTGGGGCTAGACGGTGCATTCAATCAGTCTAATAACTGTTACTATTTGGGAAGAAGCTGTTCCTGACCCTGCTGGTGCATTATTCAAGCTTTACACAGCAATGAGCTGTGTAAATGGAGTCCATAGATGCAAGGTTGGCTTCCATAATGGTCTGGGCTGTGCACATAACCTTCTGTAGCTTCTTACAGTCCTGGGCAGAGCAGTCACCATACCAGGCTATTATGCACCCGGACAGTATACTATCAATGGTACATCTATAGAGGTTAGTGAGGGTTTCTTCGGTCATACCCAATTTCCTGAACCACCTGAGGCAGACAGGCATTGCTGTACCGTTTTAACCGTCGCATGTACATGGGAAGTCCAAGAGAGGTTGTCGGTGATCATCACTCCAAGGAACTTGATGATCTCCACCCTCTCAACCTCAGTTCCGTCCATGTAGCTGGGGAGGGGGATGTTCTCCTTCTTTCTGTAGGAAATGATCAGTTCTTCAGTTTTTCCAACGTCGAGAGTGTGCGAGAGAGCCCGAGATTTTTCTCATTGCACCATGTCACCCTTCTGTTTCATGACTCGTTGTTGTTAGATATCTGTCCTACTACAGTTGTATCATCAGCAAACTTGTAGATAGCATTCATTCGGAATTTGGCAACATAGCTGCAGGCACACAGCAAGAAGAGTGGGTGGAGGGTGCAACCCTTGGGGAGCTCCAGTATTGAGTGTTATTGTGGAGGAGGTACAGTTACCTGCCTTCACTGACTGTGGCCTGTGGATCAGAAGCTGAGGGATAATGGTGTTGAATGTGGAGCTGTAGACAACAAGGAGTCTGACATAGGTGTCCTTGATGTCCAGGTATTCCAGGGAGGAGTGCAGGGCTGGGGATGTGACATCCTCTGTGGGCATGTTATGTCAGTGGGCAAATTGTAGGGGCTTGGGCGGGCTGGGAGATTGGAATTGATGTGGGCCATGACCAGCCTCTTGAAGCACTTCATGATTATTGAGGTCAGAGCCACTGGCTGGCAGTCATTGAAGCAAGTTGCAAATGCTTTCTTCGGTATGAGAACGATGGTGGTCTTCTTCATGCAGGTGGGGACTTTGGCTCGTAGTAGAGAAACAGGTTGAAGAGATCAGTGAATACTCCCACCAGTTGGTCTGCACAGGATTGGAGTACTCGACAAGGGACACCCTCTGGGCCCACTGTTTTCCTTAGGTCAGCTCCCAGGAAACTGATCTGGTGTCTCTAGTGGTGATAGTGGGCACAAGTGCCTTCAGGGCTGTCACTGGCATTCTGCTCAAACCGAGCATAGAAAGTATTTAGCACATCAGCAGAAGATAACATATCCCTCCCTATCTTGCTCTGCTTCATTTTGTATCCTATAATGTTGCTTAGGCCTTGCCATAGACAGCAACAATCCGTGTGGTAGGTTTAGACCTCAAACTTGGCCTGGTACTGCCTCTTTGCATCCCTGATGGCTTTGTGGAGGTCATATCAGGATCTCCTGTATAGGTCTGGGTCATCCAACTTGAATGCCAGAAGTCTGGTTTTCAGCAAAGAGTGGATTTTCTGGTTCATCCAAGGTTTATGGTTGGGGAACACACGCTGCCTTCTTTGGTGCACAGTCCTCCACACATTTGCTAAGGAAGTCCATGACAGTAGTGGCATACTAGTCTAGCCTTGCTGAAATCTTGAACACAGTCCAGTCTGTCAATTCCAAGCGGTCCAGGAGACGGTCTTCCACAGAGTCAGACATTGTACTTCCTTTTGTGAAGCATCCTCCTGTTTCAGCCTCTGCTTGTAAGCTGGGAGGAGGACACAGTGCTGTGATCTCATTTTCCAAAGTGTAGGCGGGGGATGGAGTGGTAGGTATCTTTGCTGGTTGTGTAGCAGTGGTCCAGATTATTTGGTCCTCCAGTAGGACAGGTGATCTGTTGGTGGTGCTTTGGCAGCACTCTCCAGGTTGGCTTGGTTGAAGTCATCTGCCACAAAGAATAGGGCCTCGGGGAATTTCATCAAGTGTTTATGGCAGTGTAAATGACCTCTAGTGCACTCTTCACATCCGCATGGGATTGCTTCCTTTTGTCCTTTGAATATTTAATAATTTTGGAGTGATCTTAAGTGTTTTCTACTATGAAATTGTTCTAAATCAAGAACAGACAGGCAGTCTAAGCACCTGATATCTCCTGTAATAAAGCCAGTCCCTCTATCTCAGTAGCCCAGTTCCCTCATGTCCTTGAATACTTTCAGAACAAAGCATACAGCAATATTCTGACAGTGAATGATTTTACACCAGTCAGAGTTATTTTTCTGTCAATATTTTCACATTCATCAGAAAGGCAGTTACAGGACGACTGATATAAAGTTTCTAGTCAAGTCTTTATAAATTGAAACGTAGGCAGATCCCTTGACATGGCACTTTTATTTCAGCTTCTGAATTTTTCTGCAAAGTCTTGGCACAAAGCCTGCATGCAAATGTATATCAAATCTGTATTGGTCCAGCCAGTGCTAATAGTACAAAGCTGATGTTCTTGTCATGTAACTATGTTTTGAAAACAAATTTAGTAGAAGATATTATTTAAAATCAAACATGATTTACTACAACTGTGTACTTGTTTTTCATGAAAGTAGTAACATAGCATTTATTGCTAGGTGATAGGAGACAAAATCTATGCGCTGTCAAGATGAAAGAAATGGACTAACCTGGCTTCTTCTGTTTACTGCATGAATCAATTTAAAACTTCTGACAAAATGCAAGGTAAAATTATGAAGTTGAAAGAAAATTTTCTGAAGTTGTAGCTGAAACCACAATTTATTCTGTTTCTACTATCTGAAATCTAGAAGACTACGAGAGCTAGGGTATATGTTTGACTGAAATGTAGAAGTGGGGATTCTGTTAGAAATGCAAAAGCTTTTTCAATGCTGAGCAAAAGATAAATATCTGGTCAAAGTAAAAATATTAAAAAATAGAGGCCTCATATTCATTTTTTCCCATGACCTGTTAGTATTCCACACCAGAGAGAGAGAGGAGAGAGAGAGACGAGAGCGAGATAGAGAGGGAGAAGAGAGGGAGAGAGAAAAGAAAAAGAGAGAAAGAGAGAGAGAAAAAGAGAGAGAAAAAGAGAGAGAAAAAGAGAGAGAGGAAGAAAGACAGAAAGAGAGAGACGAGAGAGACGAGAGACGAGAGACGAGAGACGAGAGAGACGAGAGACGAGAGACGAGAGACGAGAGACGAGAGACGAGAGACACACACGAGAGCGAGAGACACACGAGAGAGAGAGAGGAAAACAAGAGAGAGAGAGGGAGCGACGAGAGAGGGAGCGACGAGAGAGGGAGCGACGAGAGAGGGAGCGACGAGAGAGGGAGCGACGAGAGAGGGAGCGACGAGAGAGGGAGCGACGAGAGAGGGAGCGACGAGAGAGGGAGCGACGAGAGAGGGAGCGACGAGAGAGGGAGCGACGAGAGAGGGAGCGACGAGAGAGGGAGCGACGAGAGAGGGAGCGACGAGATAGGGAGCGACGAGAGAGGGAGCGACGAGATAGGGAGCGACGAGAGAGGGAGCGACGAGAGAGGGAGCGACGAGAGAGGGAGCGACGAGATAGGGAGCGACGAGATAGGGAGCGACGAGAGAGGGAGCGACGAGAGAGGGAGCGACGAGAGAGGGAGCGACGAGAGAGGGAGCGACGAGAGAGGGAGCGACGAGAGAGGGAGCGACGAGATAGGGAGCGACGAGATAGGGAGCGACGAGATAGGGAGCGACGAGATAGGGAGCGACGAGAGAGGGAGCGACGAGATAGGGAGCGACGAGATAGGGAGCGACGAGATAGGGAGCGACGAGATAGGGAGCGACGAGATAGGGAGCGACGAGATAGGGAGCGACGAGATAGGGAGCGACGAGATAGGGAGCGACGAGATAGGGAGCGACGAGATAGGGAGCGACGAGATAGGGAGCGACGAGATAGGGAGCGACGAGATAGGGAGCGACGAGATAGGGAGCGACGAGATAGGGAGCGACGAGATAGGGAGCGACGAGATAGGGAGCGACGAGATAGGGAGCGACGAGATAGGGAGCGACGAGATAGGGAGCGACGAGATAGGGAGCGACGAGATAGGGAGCGACGAGATAGGGAGCGACGAGATAGGGAAAAGAGAGAGAGAAAAGAGAGGGAAAGAGAACAGAGAGTGAGAGGAGAGAGAGAGAAACGAGAGAGAAATGAGAGAGTAACGAGAGACAGAGTGAGAGAGAGAAAAACGAGAGAGAGAGAGAGAAGCGAGAGAGAAGCGAGTGAAAGAGAACAGAGAGAGAGACGAGAGAGAGAGACGAGAGAGAGAGACGAGAGAGAGAGACGAGAGAGAGAGACGAGAGAGAGAGACGAGAGAGAGAGACGAGAGAGAGAGACGAGAGAGAGAGAGAGACGAGAGAGAGAGACGAGAGAGAGAGACAAGAGAGAGAGACAAGAGAGAGAGACAAGAGAGAGAGACAAGAGAGAGAGACAAGAGAGAGAGACAAGAGAGAGAGAGAGACGAGAGAGAGAGACGAGAGAGAGAGACGAGAGAGAGAGACGAGAGAGAGAGACGAGAGAGAGAGAAAAGAGAGGGAAAGAGAACAGAGAGAGAGAGAAACGAGAGAGAAACGAGAGAGAAACGAGAGAAACGAGAGAGAAACGAGAGAGAAACGAGAGAGAGAGAGAGAAACGAGAGAGAGAGAGAAACGAGAGAGAGAGAGAGAAACGAGAGAGAGAGAGAAACGAGAGAGAGAGAGAAACGAGAGAGAAGCGAGAGAGAAGAGAGTGAAAGAGAACAGAGAGAGAGGCGAGAGAGAGAGGCGAGAGAGAGAGACGAGAGAGAGAGACGAGAGAGAGAGGCGAGAGAGAGAGGCGAGAGAGAGAGGCGAGAGAGAGAGGCGAGAGAGAGAGGCGAGAGAGAGAGGCGAGAGAGAGAGGCGAGAGAGAGAGGCGAGAGAGAGAGGCGAGAGAGAGAGAGGCGAGAGAGAGAGAGGCGAGAGAGAGAGAGGCGAGAGAGGCGAGAGAGAGAGGCGAGAGAGAGAGACGAGAGAGAGAGGCGAGAGAGAGAGGCGAGAGAGAGAGGCGAGAGAGAGAGGCGAGAGAGAGAGGCGAGAGAGAGAGAAGAGAACCGAGAACCGAGAGAGAGAGAGAACCGAGAGAGAGAGGCGAGAGAGAGAGACGAGAGAGAGAGAGAGAGAGACGAGAACCGAGAACCGAGAGAGAGAGAGAACCGAGAGAGAGAGAGAGAACCGAGAGAGAGAGAGAACCGAGAGAGAGAGAGAACCGAGAGAGAGAGAGAGAGAGAGAACCGAGAGAGGAGAGGGAAAGAGAACAGAGAGAGAGAGACGAGAGAGAGACGAGAGACGAGAGAGAGAGAGAGAGAGAGAGAGAGAGAGAGAAGTGAGAGAAGAGAGAGATAAGAGGGATGAGAGAGAAGAGACAGGAGAGAAGAGACACGAGAGCAAAGAGACACGAGAGCGAGAGACACGAGAGCGAGAGACACGAGAGCGAGAGACACGAGAGCGAGAGACACGAGAGCGAGAGACACGAGAGCGAGAGACACGAGAGCGAGAGACACGAGAGCGAGAGACACGAGAGCGAGAGACACGAGAGCGAGAGACACACGAGAGCGAGAGAGACACGAGAGCGAGAGAGACACGAGAGCGAGAGAGACACAAGAGAGAGAGAGACACAAGAGAGAGAGAGACACGAGAGCGAGAGACACGAGAGCGAGAGACACGAGAGCGAGAGACAGGAGAGCGAGAGGAAAACGAGAGAGAGAGAGGGAGCGACGAGAGAGGGAGCGACGAGAGAGGGAGCGACGAGAGAGGGAGCGACGAGAGAGGGAGCGACGAGAGAGGGAGAGACGAGAGAGGGAGAGACGAGAGAGGGAGAGACGAGAGAGGGAGAGACGAGAGAGGGAGAGACGAGAGAGGGAGAGACGAGAGAGGGAGAGACGAGAGACGGACAGACGAGAGACGGACAGACGAGAGACG